>NW_024582428.1:159639-233858 GCF_018398535.1 Haplochromis burtoni | reverse complement strand
CCTCTCTCTCTCTCTCTCACACACGCACAGAATTCCTATGCTGACTCCTCCCCTCTGTAAAGACTTTCCCCTGGGGCCCTCACAACCTTCCCTCATGGAAAACTACCAGGGTACACCACACTCACACACACACACACACACACACAACGAGACCTGTGTTAACAGTGGACCGCAGAGTAACGGGAATAGAAAGAAGAATAGAGAGAGAGGGTGATGAGCGAGGGGGATGGGGGACGGAGGGCCCGTGACTGATAAAATTTGATGAAAACAAACGTAAATCTGTCCAGCTCTTCCAGTCACCCAGACGTGACAACATGAATATTTATACAAGCGCCGTGAAATGCTTACCGATAGCTAAATGGTCACTGAGAAAGAGAAACTGAGCACGCCCACTCCAATCCAAAGCAACACCACCTCCCACTGGACTAATCCCCCACTGACCTAACTACAGCCGGATGGTACTTTGCTATATTATTCACAGGACTTCCATCTATTTAAATCTTAATGTAGCAAACTGCAGGTCAAGGGCAGATGAATTTTAGGTTAAAGTAGGTTTATTTTAGGTTAAGATTCTGTTTTTTCAGTTACAGACATTGATTACCTTTGCAGAACATAAAATGAAATGATTATTCTCACCTTACCAGACTAATGTATGGCATACAAGAGGCCAGTTTTCACCCTCATTTAACATGTGTGTTAATCCTAAAACCTGTAGCAATGATAAAATGAATCAATGGCAAAATCATCAGGTGAAATGAAACATTAAAACACTTAAAGGGTACATAGAGTCCGGATGTTCTCACTACGATCATCTCAGGGACATAGCACAGAAGCCCCACCCACTTGATGTTCAAACCCAGCCAATCAAAGGAAAGTTGGCTTCCACGGCAAGGTGCCTTTAAAAGAAGGTTAAAAACCTTGTTTCGCCACAGAGGATCAAGTGAGGCCTTGTAAAACATAAGTCAAGATAATTTTGAACAGTGATGGATGCAAAGCTACTCTAGTGGATCTCCCCCCAAACAAAATAGAGCTGGAAATGAGCATAATAGGTACTGTTTAAAATGATTTACGTTTTCTTGTGAAAAGTGACCTTTCGCGTGAGTCAGCATGACCAAGTATTATTTTCACCAAACATTTATACTGTTATACAGTTCTGGAGCACTATATGCATATATATACATATAAATGCACATCCCTAAACAGATAGTATCCTACAAAAACCTTCGTTTTTGCCAAGAACTCCTGGAGATAATTGCTGTTGCAAGTTTTACTTCGTGCACAGATTGGCCGGAGGTTCATGGAAAATACGCAGCACAGAAGAGTCAGAGCCAAGAATCAAGCACCTGCTTCCTCCTCGATTACTGCTCACTGCAGTCAACCTGAACAATATTTCAGTGTTTGCAGTTCTTTTGTGTTTTGCAGAAAGGTAATCTGATAATTTCTCAACCACTATAAACCGCATTCATTTGAATGTGATGGCTTTGTTAGATTTCATGTTCAAGTTCAATTCAATCAATTTTTTTTAATATAGTGCGAAATCACAACAGCAGTCGCCTTGTGGTTTGCTTATATTATTTGAGATCATTTGTTCTTTTATATCAGAGGTGTCAAACATAAGGCCCAATGGCCAGGATCACCCCAACCAAGACTCTCAGCTGGCTCAGTGGACAGCTTTAGAAAATGTGGAGTGCATAGATCTTTACTTTTAACTGTATTTTTATAAGTTTTATGTATTTTCCAAATTTACCCCCTCCCCCTAGTTCCATTCATATTACACCAAAGTAATTAACCAATAGATAAAAAATTAAATTACAGAAGATTTCCTGTTTTTTGACTGTGTACTATGAAAAGTCAGATTTTCTTTTTCTTACAGTGAGTCCACAGGGGGGGAAAAGGACATTTTCTGTGAATTAATGAAAACTTTATAGTTTAAAATTACATGGTAGTAGGGATAATGGACTACCAGAACCTAATTTTAAAATGGTAAATGGCCTGTATTTGTATAGCGCTTTACTTAGTCCCTATGAACCCCAAAGTGCTTTACACTACATTCACACACTGGTGATGGCAAGCTACATTGTAGCCACAGCCACCAACTTAAGATCAAAGTCAGCTTCGCTCAGGACATCCCTGTCAACATTTTAAAAAATCCATTGTGACCTGTATTTGTTTCAAGCTTTAAAAATATAGAGTATAAAATATCTATCTATCTATCTATCTATCTATCTATCTATCTATCTATCTATCTATCTATCTATCTATCTATCTATCTATCTATCTATATCTATATATATCTATCTTATCTATCTATCTATCTATCTATCTATCTATCTATCTATCTATCTACTCTATCTATTGCTATTATCTCTATATATACACACACATTTAAAAAGCATTTTATAAAAGAAATGTTTCTTTTTAGTAACGTTAAACGTGTTTAACAGTATATTTAGATTTTATACTTTTGATGCTGCAGGTTTAAAGCCTTGATTGTGTCACATAGTGTTGTTTTATTCTAGGGCGTAACATCCAAATGTGAGGACATGCGGTGCTTCGAGTTCAGCTCTGAAGCTTAACATGAGGATTAGATGGACAGTTTTCACTGTTCAAAATATAAACACCACATTGTCCCGCCCCACCTGTCACTTCCTTCAGCTTCAAAATTATGTAATACACGCAGAGTCACACATACACAACACACACACACATACGCAACACACACACACGCACACACACACACACACACACACACACACACACGCACAGACTCATACATGACACTACAAACATTAATCTTTAAATTGCCTTACAATAATGATCAGTATTTAAATGGTTAAAATTCCACAATATCCACACTGGAAGCTTTAAAAAATCTGTATAAAAAACACAAAACAAAGACAAAGCAAAGAAAAACAAAGTAAGTGAGATGTGAATGTGAGAAATACTTAAAACAAATTTAAAGTAAATTGTGGGAATTAATAAAAGCGAAATGTTAAAGTTTGTGGGGTTAATTTTGGCAGCAAAAGAAAAAATACTAAAACAGAGTGCATGACACACACACACACACACACACACACACACACACACACACACACACACACACACACACACACACACACACACACACAGATATCCTCATCTCCACCTTCACATGCCTGTTCTGATAAACCACCAATCGAACTGGTCTGCAAAACTTTTGCAAAAATACTACTTAAAAAAAAAGCACAGTCTGATCTTGCATGTAAAGACATTCTGACATAGGCCAGTGTTGCCTAGCAACAAGGTCTCATGCATAATAGTTGAGGTGTACTGTCCGTAACTCTAGCATGGTTGTGCGAGTGAGATAAAGGGAAACAAAATAAAAATTCTGACTTTGTGAGGACAGCAGGAAGTGTGCAGTGTTGGCGTGGTGAGCTGCATCAAAAAGCTTTAAATAAGAGACTGAAACAGTGTGCAAACTCCAGGTATCTGAACACAGAGTGGTTAAATCCAAGTTTGAGCTGGCATTTGCTGACCAGAAGTTTCTGTTCTTACAGCTCAGCTTCAGCACAGTAAACTTGAGGAATATCCTGACCTGACAGTACAGCAATTTTAGCAAGTAAGATGACAATTACCTCTGAGGTCGGTTTGCCCCAGAAGTGTTCACAGTTCAGGTTTTTACTCACTGAGAACTTTAGATGTAAAAGATAAGGCATACTGCTTCTGTAGCTACAGTTATGGGAAAAAGAAGGTTTCCATGGGACCCCCATGTTCACTGTTTAGTCCATCCCATGATTTAGTAGCTTGTAGAGCCACTTTTAGCAGCAGTAATGTGAATTCACTGTTTTCTGTATGTCTTTATCAGTCGCTCATATCATTGCAGAGGAATTCATTGAGGTTTGCAGTAATTTTTTATGCATAGCTCTCTTAAGGTTGAACACCACAGCATTTCACTAAGGCTGAGGTCTGGATTTTGATTGGTTCATTACAACACCTTGATTCTTTTCTTTTTCAGTCATTCTGCTATAGATTTGCTGCTGTGCCTTAGCTGTTAGGCTCACATTTGACTCTAGAATACTTTGGTATACAGAGGAGCTTGTGGTGACTCAAGGTGCTAAGGTCCCCTGGCTTTAAACAAGGCCTAATCATCATTCCTCCTCCACTGTGTTGGTATGTTATATTTGGGTTTCGCCATACATGGTGCTGTGCATTATGGCCAAACATTTCCACTTTAGTCTCATCTGTTCAAAGGACATTGTTTCCAAAGTCTTGTGGTTTGCTCAGATGCAGCTTTGCAAATTTAAGCTTTGCTGCCATTTCTTTCTTAGAGCAAGGAGGCTTTCTCCAATTCTTCCAAACAACCCATATTTATTCAGTCTTTTTCTAATTATACTGTTAAGCGCTTTAACATGCTAACTGAGGCCTGTAGAGTCTCAGATGTAGCTCTTGCATCTTTTGCAGTTTCTCTAAGAATTGCACAGTCTGATCATGGCCACCAAGTTTTCCACTTGTAAACAGTCTTTCTCGCTGTAGATTGATAGTCTTTGGCCTTATAGCCAAACCCTTCCTAGATAAGCAGAAGCAATTGCTTTTCTAAGATCACAGATGATGTCTTTTCACCTTGGAATTGTGTTAAACTTCTGCTTTTATAGCGGTGCTCACACTTGCTCACATTACAGAGATGTATATATACTTTTTGCACATACGTTTAGTTCTGGAAAGAAAAACCAAACCAAGAATCCTTCAACCGCATGAAATGTTGAGGATCAAACTTGTCCCCCATTCACAAAAACTGCACATGTGGAAAATCTGAAGAGTTACAGGTTTGCTGTACCTAGTTAGGCTTGCTAACACTAGAATTACTGAGCCTTTTTATTCCTGGTGCAAGTCCCTACTACTAGATTTATTAAACCTGCGCAAAGTTGCGTAAATCCCCTGAACCTACCGGTAAGACCTCCTAGAATTACTGACTTTTTTATTTTCTGGTGGAAGTCCCCTGCTGAAATTTTCACAGGTCATCAGCTTGATTCTTCTCCTGTTTTTATTGTGCAAACCACCCATTATCTTTGAGACCTGGAACATTTGCATTTGTTCACTCAGAGTAGCTCAGATCCAAGGCAAGAGAAAAATCTGTGTTACAACCCTACAATGGAGCTGAAGGCCTCTAAGCAGGGTGCTAGGAGGTGTTAGGTTCAGGGAATTTACGCAAATTTGCGCAGGGTTAGTAAATGTAGTAGTACGGACTTACAGCAGGAAAAAAGGCTCAGTAATTCTAGTGCTAGCACCCCGCTGAGATTTTCACAGGCCTTCAGCTCTATTGTTCTCCTGCTTTTGTTGTGCCAAACACCCTCCCCCAACCAGGAGAGATTTGTATATGTGTAGGAGTGGCATTGCTTGACTACAGCACAGTGCTGTGCATAAAAGCAGACCGGCCAGGAGGGAGAATCATTTCTTCTACGCATTTCTGAGAACGCACATCAGGATGGCCTCCGTATCACTGCCACGCAGGAAGAACCTCTCCGCGCAACAGGCTTGGGCCTTGCTTCAGGAAATGGACGAAGCAGATTCTGATGGAGGAGAGGTTTCATTTGTCCAGCAGGCCACTGATACCTCCTCAGAAGAATCTGAAAAGGAGACGGAACAAGAACCCAACATGCCTCCACGGAAGAGGCCCCGTGGTACTGGGAAGCCCTGTCTGAGCCACACGGCAAAAGACGGCAATTTGTGGGTAGAGGAGGACAATGGAATACCCAGTGCAGGAGCAAATCACTCGTGCTTCACTGCACAAGCTGGACCCACAGAGTCTGCTAAGGTTTGTCATTGTCATATTACATATGATATTTATATAAACCCATTTAGAGTGAGGTTCATGTAAATTTACCATTCTCTATTTGTTTATCTTCCGACAGCGTAAAATTACAAGTGTGCTCCAAAGCTTCCTTTGCCTGTTAGACGTGGGAATGCTGCACACCATCAGAGAGTGTACGGTACATCAAGCCCACAGAACAGAGCCGGACTGGAATTTGTCAGTTCATGAACTGATGGCATTCATTTCAATCCTGTTTGTAAGAGCAATCATGTGTCCTGTTGGTGCCATTGTGGATTGCTGGTCAGAAAGATTTCTGGTGCCAGTAATCAAAGAGACAATGCCCCGAGATAGATTCATTTCAATTATGCAACACCTTCGATTTGATGACAAGGACACGCGGGCAGAACGGGTGAAAACAGACAAATTTGCGGCGATCTCTGACATCTGGACACGCTTCAACGAGAACTGTGCTAAGAGTTACACTCCAGGAGAACACATGGCCATAGATGAACAGCTGTTCCCTACCAAGGTTCGTTGTCCATTCACACAGTATATCGCAACCAAGCCAGACAAATTTGGGATCAAGTTCTGGATGGCCACAGACTTGGACACCAAATATGTCTGCAGTGCATCTCCTTACTTGGGAAAGAACCCGAGTCGTCAGAAGGGAGAGAGGCTGGCAGAGAACGTGGTCATGAAACTGATGGAGCCGTTTTTGGATGATGGGAGAAAAGTCACAACGGACAATTTCTTTACTTCACTGTCACTGTCGCACAGACTGCTGCAGCGCAGAACAACATTACTGGGCACGGTGAATAAAGTCCGGCGTAAACTTCCTCAACTTGCGCGGATGTATTCCATAAGAGCAGCAACACGCAGGTGGCCAGTAGCAGTTTTCTACAATATGCTGGACCTGGCAGCAGGGAATGCCTACATTTTGTACAAGGCATGTACAGGGTGGACAGGCAAAAGAAGATTGTTTCTGAGTCTTCTAGCTCAGGAACTTCGTTGCCGATTCATGCAGCACAAGGAAATATTAGCACAGGGTGCTGAAGCTGCTGCAGCTGCTGTGCCAGTGTCTGGAAAGACAACGCAGTGCCAGGTGCAAGAGAGCTGCAACAGGAATCGCAGCAGGTTTACCTGTGCAACATGTCAGAAATTCACCTGTGCCAAATGCAGGGATGATGAACACTGGGTCTGCAAACGCTGTAAAGTTTGAAACACTTTGAAATAAAACAGACTTGTGTACCCATATATTGTGAATGTGTGTCTTTTGTGTCGATATGGCAGGAATTTCTGAAGGTTGTAACACAGAGGTTTGGCCTGGCTTGGATCTGAGCAACTCTGAGTGAGCAAATGCAAATGTGCCAGGCCTCAAGGATAATGGGTGGTTTGCACAACAAAAGCTGGAGGAGAAATGAGCTGACGACCTGTGAAACTCTCAGCAGGGGTGATTAACACCTCAGGACTTGCACCAGAAAATAAAAAAGCCAGTAATTCTAGTAGGTGTTGGGTTTAGAGAATCAGAATCAGAATGGGGTTTATTGCCAGATGTTGAGGTTTACAACATTAGGAAATTGCTGCGGTGCTTCAGTGCAAACAATAAGAATTAAAGTGCTATGTAGAAAGAAAGATATGTGCATGAGATATACATGAGATATATACATGAGAATAAGAATTATGAGTGCTACGTAGAAAGATATATACATGAGTGCAGGTGGTGATCAGTGCCAAACATGAAATGATGCAGTGACACAGCGTAGGGTCATGTGTTAGTGGCGGGGACAGTCATGTGGTTATTGTTCATGTGTCCAACAGCAGAGGGGAAGAAACTGTTCTTATGGCGAGAGGTTCTGGTGCGAATGGACCGGAGCCTCCTGCCTGAGGGGAGCAGGTCAAACAGACTGTGTCCAGGGTGAGAAGGGTCAGCTGAGATCCGGGCTGCACGCCGCAGTGTCCTGGAGGTGTACAGGTCCTGCAGAGATGGGAGTTTGCAGCCAATCACCTTCTCAGCAGAGCGCACAACACGCTGCAGTCTCTGTTTGTCCCTGATAGTGGCTCCAGCGTACCACACGGTGATGGAGGAGGTGAGGATGGACTCGATGATTGCAGTGTAGAACTGCATCATCGTCCGTGTTGGCAGGTTGAATTTCTTCAGCTGCCTCAGGAAGTACATCCTCTGCTGGGCTTTCTTGATGACGGAGGTGATGGTGGGCTCCCACTTCAGGTCCTGGGTGATGGTGGTACCCAGGAAGCGGAATGAGTCCACAGAGGTGATGGGGGTGTCAGTCAGGATGATGGGGGGGAGTGGGGCTGTGTGCTTCCTGAAGTCCACAATAATCTCCACTGTCTTCTGGGCATTCAGCACCAGGTTGTTGTGGCTGCACCAGGTCACCAGACGTTCAACCTCCCTCCTGTAGGCAGACTCATCCCCGTCCGAGATGAGCCCAATAACGGTGGTGTCATCTGCAAACTTGATTAGCTTGACAGACTGGTGGGTGGAGGTGCAGCAGTTGGTGTACAGGGAGAAGAGCAGAGGAGAAAGAACACAGCCCTGAGGGGAGCCGGTGCTGATGGTCCGGGAGTCCGAGACATTCTTTCCCAGCCTCACATGCTGCTTCCTGTCCGTCAGGAAGTCAGTGATCCACCGGCAGATGGGATCAGGCACATTCATCTGGGAAAGCTTGCCTCGGAGATGGTCTGGAAGGATGGTGTTGAAGGCAGAGCTGAAGTCCACAAACAGGATCCTGGCGTAGGTTCCTGGGGAGTCCAGATGCTGCAGGATGAAGTGTAGGGCCATGTTGATGGCGTCGTCTACAGACCTGTTGGCTCTATATGCAAACTGCAGGGGGTCCAGGAGGGGGGCGGTGAGGGTCTTGAGATGGGAGAGAACCAGGCGCTCAAATGACTTCATGACCACAGATGTCAGAGCCACGGGTCTGTAGTCATTTAGTCCAGTGATCCTAGGTTTCTTGGGGACAGGGATTATGGTGGAGGACTTGAAGCAGGCAGGCACATGACATGCCTGCAGTGAGGAGTTGAAAATGCCAGAAAACACTGGGGCCAGCTCGTTTGCACAGTGTCTGAGGGTGGCAGGAGACACACCGTCTGGGCCGGGAGCTTTCCGAGCATTCAGACTCCTAAACTGCTTCCTCACATCTGCTTCATGAATATGAAGAGTTGTGGTGGGAGGAGGTGGTGTGAAATCCTCTTTTGTGTGGGGTGAGGAGGGGGGTGTTGTAGGTGAAGTGTTTGAAGGTGGTGATGGCTCTATGGAGGGGGGAGAGGTGGGGGAATGAGTGTCCAAAGTGTCTCTATTGTTGGGGCCGTTGGAGGTGTGAAGGCTGCCTGATGGCTCGTCAAAACGGCAGTAGAAGTCGTTAAGGGTGTTGGCCAAGAGCAAGTCATCAGTGGAGTGGGGGGTTTTAGGCTTGTAGTTGGTGATATTCCTAAAACCTTTCCACACAGAGGCCGAGTCATTCTCTGAGATCTGCTGCTGCATCTTCTCAGAGTGCTGATGTTTAGCAATGTCCACTTCTTTAGTGAACCTGTACTTGGCCTCTCTGTAGCAGTCCCTGTCTCCGCTTCTGAACGCCTTTCTCTTTTCCAGCCACAGCTTTTTGAGTTTAGGAGTAAACCAGGGTTTGTCATTGTTATAACTCACCCTGGTGCGTGATGGCACAATGCTGTCCTCACAGAAGTGGATATAGGAGGTGACAGTGTCCGTAAACTCGTCCAAGCTGTTAGAAGCAGCCTTCATTGTGTCCCAGTCTGTGGTCTCCAAACACGTGCGAAGCTCCTCCACAGCCTCGTTGCTCCACAGTTTTTTGGTCCTCACGACAGGTTTGGAGAGCTTCAGCCTCTGTCTGTACGCGGGGATCATGTGGATCATGACGTGATCAGAAAGTCCGAGTGAAGCGCGGGGCACCGCACGATAGGCCCCGCTGATCGTGCTGTAACAGTGGTCTAATGTCCTCTCCTCTCTGGTCGGGCATTTAATATACTGCTTGTATTTCGGAAGCTCATGGGGAAGTTAGGGAAGTTACGCAAATTTGCGCAGGTTTAGTAAATCTAGTGTTGCTAAGCTATAACTGGACAATCACTATACATCAGAGGTGTTTTAGAAATCAACTTGTTTTCAGTGTTTTTTTGTGATTTTTTTTTTTTACAAATGTAATAACGAAAAAATATACAGACTGTACGACATGAGATGGACTCGCATACTGAAGCTGATGTTTCTCCCTTCATTTACGTCTGGTAAATGAGCGCAAGAAGGGGAGGATTTGTGCTCAAGGGTCCCTCTGAGGCTGATCTTAACAAGGGGAGAGCAGATGGATTTCTTGGACACACGCATACACACAGGAATTAAAATGGATTGACAATGTGAGCCTCAAGGGAACAATATGGACTTGGATGCAAAGTAAAATTATTTCAGATTTCAGTTTCTGCTGCAACTGAATTTCAGATTTCCACTTCACTTACTGCTCTGCTGGATCATTTCACAGGCCACACGTAAGAAACAGCATGGGCATGAATTTGAATTAGGACAGAGAACAAAAAAGCAGAATGCACATAATGCATGCACACACTGAGGAACGTGGATTTCTCTCTGGGCCCCCGGGGACTGGTCTTAGCCTCTTAATGATGTTAGAGCCAGAGAGCTGGATTTACTGTGGTGGGGAGGGCCGAGGAAGGACAGCCCACTACAACCAGACACACACACATACACACACTTCTGGTTATTCCACTTATCATTCTATCAATCATGCACATATTCGTGCACAAATTAGCATTCGGAGAGGAGCATGACACTGTACCACACTCCCAAAGGACGAGAGATTCCTGTTGGGGAACAGGTACGCACTCACCATGTGAGTAATGACACGGCAAAATGACAGGTGTAAATATGAAGCTAGACAATAGAGTCAGTACAATGAGTTTTCAGAGCAACTTTAAAGCAGTTTGAGTGTATCTGGGATTAGGGACATGATGGTGAGATTACAAAAGAACAAAATGTCACCAGCATCTGTCATCACACTGTTTAACTTTCTGTTCATTTTGTTTCTATTCCATCTACCAATGTGTGGATTTAAGGAAGTTAATCTATTACTAACTTATATAGTAAAGTTAATAAATCATTAACTCTGATTAAATAATCATCTGCTGTGCTTTAATCTTCTTTTATGTACCATGTGGTCAAACCTTTCGGCACAATCATGGGATTCATCTGAAGATTGAAACACATAGATCGATCGATTTGCTTGTGTGGTTATCGGAGTCATTCGCTAACATTGTATTTCTCTCACTTAATAACAGTGACTGTAACTGCTACCCACCCTTTTCTTCATTTCTGCCGCACTCTCGTTTCCCTGCTTCCTTGTAAAGATTTTTTTTCCTTTCCTTCCAGGTTGAAAGCTTTATTGGTTATTTTTGTTTTCTGAGCTCATTATTCTCAGAAAGGAAGTTGTGGGTCCTGCGGCCCATTGTGTGGAATTTCACCTTACCCCTTTTTGTTTCTTTGTTGCCAGGCCTCCCCACCTTTAGTTTAAATATACTAACGTTAATTGGTAACTGAAACTCAGGTGTGGCATCCTCTGTGTATTTTGTGATCACTGAGATAAGCTTAAAGGTATATAATCCTTTTATATATATACCTTTTCAGCTACTCATTGTCAACCAGTCACATTGGTGTGACACTGCTGTGACATTTAGCTGGGTCAAGACAACCTCCTGAAGTTTAGAATGGGAAGAAAGGTGATTTAAGTGACTTTGAACTTGGTATGGTTGTTGGAGGGGCTGGTTTGAGAATTCAAACTTCTGGATCTGCTGGGATTTTCCCTCCCTCTAGAGCAGTGGTTCCCAAAGTGTGTGTGTGTGTGTGTGTGTGTGTGTGTGTGTGTGTGTGTGTGTGTGTGTTTTGGACTCGGGGGGGGGTTGATGGCAGGAGAGAGGGGCCAAACATCTGATAAGAATTTAGCAGTAACTGAGTAACTGAAACACCCACTTTTTACAATCAAGGATGCAGAAGAGCATCTCTGAATGCAGAACACATCCTGCCTTGAAGCAGATGGGCTATAAAACGAAACACCACACACTACATTCCACACAGGCTCACCAAAACTGGAAAAAACAGACGGTAAAAATGATGCTTGGTCTGCTGCAGTTATGTCAACATGGATCAAAGTCTCTGAGGAAGTTTTCCAGCACCTTGTTGAATCTGTGCCATGAAGATTTAAAGCAGCTCTGACAGTAGCGGTAGGAAAGTGCAGATATTAGAGTGGCTGATGAGAGTACGTCAATGTATTTTATCAGCCTCGAATATGAAAAAGAAGCTTATACATGTGACTGCAGTACTGTTCTAGAAAAAGGCAAATTTGTTGTGAGCTCATTCAGTCGATCAGGGCAGGATTTGCAGAAATTTTCAACCCTTTTTTATTATTACTGGCTCTTTGAGTTTAATGAGGAATAGATCTGTGTCACGCATTAATCCATACCGCATCAGAGTATCAGTTAAATATGATGAAAAAGTGAACTTGTTTTGAAATTATGTATTGATTTTTCCCTCCCTACTGTCTCTGCAGCCCTCCTCCCATCTGTCTGTCTGCCTGTCACTCTATCGCGTGCTCTTGTGAATGAAGCGTTCACACACACACACACACACACACACACACACACACACACACACACACACACACACGCACACAGCAGCAGCACAGCATGTTGCATGGTGTGGGCAGCTGACATTTCACTGCAAGCAATCTGCCAGTCAGAGTTGGATGTGCTCGCGTGATCGCACACTAATACACCAAATCATACACACACGAACATGCCAAATCTTCAGTGAATGAATGAGGGATTTTTTCGCCCAGTTTACTTGATCATACACATGTGTGTGCTTGATTCATGTTACGTAACGCTTCATTCCCTGCTCTGACTTTCTGCCATTTAGTTATCCATGTGTGCAATGAATCACCAGGCTGCTTCACTTTAATGTAGCGAGCACGTGCAAGGGGTTACGTAACAATCTACTGTAATCTCATGTAAACATATAAAAAAGGCCACCTCATTCATATATTAATAATAACCTGAGAAAAATAATGGCAAAAATAGAGACAGCTGACAACTAAATAAATTCAAGTAGAAAAATACTGACTTATGCGTCATCAGGTATGAATAAAGTATCAAATGTTAAGTACTAGTGCAGAAGGTTTATAGATGCACAGAGGAGGGTTTAGGGATCTGTTTATAGTGTATGATGAGATTTAAATTATGTAAAATGTAAGATTAAGGCATGCAAACATCATGCGAGATATTAAAAAGATTATTATGACTATTTTGTCTATTTATTTTATGTGATTTCTTTTGTTCTGTTCTCCAATTATTTTTGTGAATTTTATCCCCAGCGTTGAACAACTTTTTTGCTTTTTTTTTTCACAGTCAAACACCAAACACAGAGCTGCACTTATGTAATACCGGACTAGCAGGGAATTTTGTTGTAGGCTATATGTAAAAACAGATTAACGTATACAGTTCTTTTGTTAGTATTCAGTGCAGCTAAATGCTGCATGAAAGAATAAACTACTGTTTACTGAGCTATGCTGCACTTGTCAAAAATAATGAAGTCAGAGTTTAACATAAATTAAACACAAAGATAGAATGAAGCTTTTAATAGAAAGTAATTCGAATGGAAAAAGAGAGAAGAGTAGATGCAAATGTTACGTGTCTATTTTTGCACATGGTTAATGAAATGCATTCCAGTTTCATTAAAGACTGAAAGCATATTTCTATCTATAAATTGTTAATTGTTGAGTCTGTTTTGCAATGGCAATTTTTATTAAATGTAAACTCAATGTGCTTCACACTGAAGAAAAAAACATAAAAACCTGTGCAGGTTTATAAATACATTTCTGAATAAATAAAGCATCAGATTAGATTGCATGAAAATAAATGTTAAAATTTGTAAAAATATTCTTTTTAAGAAAATATTATTGTAATCTTAGAGAAAGAAAAAACAGCATTACAGTGCTAACATGGCTAAATTCAACAGCACAATAATTGCATAACGATGTCCCCTGATGAAGCACAACATCAGCAATCCAAACCAGAGATCACGTTACTGCATCTACCCAGCGAAACAACTGCTCTTTTAAAATGCTAACCGCTTAGCCCCTGCTATACGCCGCTTTCAAGTCACATAGCAAATACTCAGAGGGAGTACGCATGAATGAGCTTAAACTAGAGCACGAACTAATCCTGTATACTTATCATTACTGTAAAACTTAAAAGAAGGATTTTGTGCCTGTCATTATTTAATCTACTTCTTTTGGAACTGTGGGCTTAAGATATTTAATGTAGCTTAGCAAAGGTTCAATCAGGAAGAGTACTTCATTCATCACTGTGTCACAGCCACACCTCTCTCTCCATTCATAGTTTCAAATGTAAGAAAACATTTTCAAGTTCATTTCATCGAATCAAACAAAGGGAAAGCCAGTTTAAAGTAAACCATGACAGGCAATAATTATTCTGCCATTGCATTTAGATCTAAGGTTTCTCTGAGAACATGAAGTACATTAAACTCCCTGAATGACTCGTGCAGTGGAGATAAGTATGCAGGAGGCTCATCACCAACAGCTGCTGTTTATAATTTTTAAGAGGGGGTGAGATCAGAGGACAAGATGTCCTCACACATGCTATAATTAGCTTTGTGGGTGTGTTTCTTCCTCGCAGTGACAAAATTTAGGTGTGCATTTACAATTCGGAAATTGTCATAATTACACGAAGAAAACAGGATGTTTGTGAAAGTCTAAAAAGAGCGAAAGCTGCTGCCGGAGGAGAAAATCACCGACATGTGCTGTTTTTCGACCAGGAAGGCTTGAACTAATTTGGGGCTGTGACCGTGTCGGTGTGTGTGTGTCTGCACATGACAGGTGTAGAGGTTACCATGGCAATCAGACAGCAAGACTGACGAAAAATGTTTATGGAAGTAGTGTGATGGCAGCGGAAAACTATCACCAGTTCTGCTATCTCACACACGCTGTGGAAACATGGAAACGGTGGATGATACTTTATTTCTTGTCAGTGCATTTTTTTCTGCTGAATCGACACTTTCAGTTAGATTGCATCAGTTTACCTCATCATGCGTGTGTGTGTGTGTGTTTTCCCTGAAGGGTTGTTAAGAGCAAATATGCCATGTGTGGTTTTGGCACCCAGTGTGTATGTGTATATGGTTGCACACCATTGCCTAGAGGCAGCCAGAGTTCTGCCATCATTATCTCTCCTCGCTGGGAAGTTTTTGGAGAAGTGGGCCAACTTTGATGAAACGGTGCACAAGACAAGTAGCAAGACGAGAAAGTTTGAAATCAAAAGACTAGAAAAGAAAATGTAAGCAATGTACTAGTTGTTATTTTTTTTAAAGACAACTAGCGACCGTCATGTAATTCAAATTGTGCATTTTCACTGCAGAAAAAAGACTAAAACTCTTCCTTTGTTCTACTAACAGAAAACATCCAGACTCTGTCTTCCTGCCACTGCAAGTGCATGCACAGATTTCTTTTGTAAGGTTTTCAGGTAAGGCTAAAACTTCATCTGATGGCAGAAATCCCAGATCTCAATCTGAAACACCAGTAGCTAATCAATTGTTCCTTGGCTTGGTGTACCAAGGCCATCTATGCACTGGCAGATATTTGAGATATCCCTCTAACAAACACAGGATTGGGTGAAAAACAGCATCACATTTCTTGGTATTCTGATAAAAGACTGGACTACTTTAGTTATCATAGTAATTAGGTCCCCTATGAAATGTTTCATTTGAAAAAAAAAAACACTCCCTACCAGTCTACTCACTCTTTGTCATCAACACAGTGCTGGTACAGAGCCACTTGTTATTTGAAGAACCAGCCCACATTTTAACAGGTTTAGCAGCTGATTTTTACATAGCACCGTTTGCAGAGGTTGGGTCATTTCCATGGGAATAATATCATAATGGACAGAATCTGTGGGCAGCATCTTCCAATTATTTATAAGTTTCTTGCAGTAGGACTCTGGGATGGGACGCACTCTCTAAGTCTTTACACTTCTGCACTCAAAGACTGAGTCATATCACATTTGTCTCGCTTCTACTAGTACCTACTCGGCTCTGCTTGACCCGACTTGGTTTTTAGGATTTTACATTAGGTAGTAGAACCTGGTACCAGGTACTTTTTTAGTACCTGCTCGGCCTGGGTTCAAAGCGATCTGAATCAACCTGAAAATGTGATGTCAGCAGACTGCATGCCCCCGATTGGCCTGTCAGTGGTGTCACTCTTTGAGTCATGAGAGTGACTCCTTAACAACAATCATATGCACAATTTCTGAAACCTGGCAACATGGTTCCTGAGTCTGACAAGATGTCATAGACCGAGCAGTAAATGGCCTGTATTTATATAGCGCTTTACTAGTCCCTAAGGACCCCAAAGCGCTTTACATATCCAGTCATCCACCCATTCACACACACGTGATGGCAGCTACATTGTAGCCACAGCCACCCTGGGGGGCACTGACAGAGGCAAGGCTGCCGGACACTGGCGCCACCGGGCCCTCTGACCACCACCAGTAGGCAACGGGTGAAGTGTCTCGCCCAAGGACACAACGACCGAGACTGTCCAAGCCGGGGCTCGAACCGGCAACCTTCCAATTACAAGGCGAACGCCCAACTCTTGAGCCACAATCACACCAATGTGACTGGTTGAGGTATGCAGCCACCTCAACGTCCTCCATTGTTGTGTTTGTGGCATACAAACAAGTCTTAGCCATGTTGCTATAATGACCCTGTGCACATTGAAGCTGTGTCCAGATTCATAGGCTGTATCCTCCTGAGGACCCGGCCTTTGTGGCCTATGTGGGCTGGGTCCTCGAAGGCTGGGTAGGCCGGAATTGAGCGGCTGTGGTGAAATTGGACAGCCTTGCCTTCAGATTTGCATCACCACCTGTCTCAGTGGAGTTTCATAAACTCAGCTGTCTGCTTCTTGCTATCTAAAATATAACAGGACACTGGCGTAAATTCTCGATCACACTTCTGTTTAATCAGTTTTCCATTCAACGTTTATTCAGCTGTAATCTCAGCCAAACCGATTAACTCATGAACAAATAAAACACTGAAAAAAGCCAAACAATAACATTTTTAAGTTATCTAAGTGACTTATATATCATGTTTAATCTGAGTAATGGGGGCTTTGAAAACGATGTGCCGGGAGTTTGCCGTTCTCAGCAGCTCTAGTGACCCTCAAGCTCCTGGCTAGCTATCGAGCTGCTGGATAACAGACGTCTCCAAAAATGTCGTAGCACTTTTACAAATATGTGATGTCTTGATAAACCGAGCAGATATTTAAAGTTTACACAGCTACATTCTTACCTGAAAATGTCTTAAAAGTTTATTTTGTGACCCAGAAAAAGTAATAAGATTAATATTAAAACAAAGTAACTGTCGCTATTGTTGGAATTGGCTGGGCCGTGTTCTGGGATATGGTGAGCCACGAAGGATATACCTGACCCATCCTTCAAATCTGGTGAAATGAAAGATGCATTTGTTGGCCGCATTTGAAGGAGTCTACGAATTTGGACAGCCTTCGTCGCGTTGCTGTGATGTAATCGGCCTACAAATGCTGCCTCAGGAGGATAAAAAGGCAGACGGCTGAAGTGAAGCGGCTGAAGAGTAAACCTTTAAAAGTAAGCACTGAATATTATGTCACATATTTATGTGCAAATGTTTAATAATGAAGAACATTAAAACATTACTGTTGGCCACATGTCGGCAAAGTTATGTGACATTAGTGATGTGAGTACTCTCAGCATCAACTTGGTTTTAAAATCTTTACTTTATAATATACACGGTTCAATAGCTGACCTTAATCTTACTGAGAATGTGATGATTTTATGGATAATATCCACAAAGAGAACAGGCTGAAAGTCAGTGATGCTGCCATGTTTGTTTCAGTTCTATGAAGCTTTGAGTATTTTGGATTAGTAGTACTGCTGTGTTTGTTGCATCATATTGCTGTAATTGTTTATATGCTTTATATATTCTGAGGTAAGTTGATCTATAGTGTTACATCATATTCTATAAGGATGTTATGTGTTTGTATACTATCTGCCCAGTTTGACCCATTTAGCAGAAGTCAGCCTGTTTAAGGCTCTTATATCTGTTTTGTATGACTTGGTATAATTTTCTCACCCAATAAAGGAATATTTAATATATAAGTCTACTCTTCATTCTATCAGAAACAGTTTTCACAGCTCGTACATTTTGTTTTTACACATATATGTAAGCATTGAGCCAATTTAGTAATGCCAACATTTTAAAATAACAATATTTGTCTCTTATACATAATATACACTATACTATATATATATACACTATATATACACTGTCAAAGATACTTGTCTTTGAGTGAAGATTTAAGGTGATAGGAAATTTAAATAACTCCAAATTGAATCTTTACTGAAGCTCAGTATTTGACACCTCTTCAAAACAAAACAGGAAACATAATGAAGGACAAGGGAGACTTAAACACAGGGGTTGAAGACACACGGGGAATCACAATGAACTATAATAGCAACCTAGGCATAATTAAAAAACATAAACATCAATATATATATATATATATATATATATATATACTCAAAAGACCCAAGATCGTGACAATGAGATGGTACTCAATTGTAGTGGAAGACTGTTGAAACCGAAAGGGTTAAGTACAATCGAGTCGAGTTGAGTCGAGTTGAGCTAAGTGGGTACAAGTGTAAAAGAGGCCATTGTACATTTCCTGAATGTTGTGGCAACATCAAAAGTGTACAAAGGTGTAGAGCAGGGGTCCCCAATCCCAGTCCACGAGGGCCGGTGTCCCTGCAGGTTTTAGATGTGTCCTTCATCCATCGCAGCTGATTTAAATGGGTAAATTACCTCCTCAACATGTCTTGAAGTTCTCCAGAGGCTTGGTAATGAACTAATCATGTGATTCAGGTGTGTTGATCCAGGGTGAGATCTAAAACCTGCAGGGACACCGGCCCTCGTGGACTGGGATTGGGGACCCCTGGTGTAGAGGATGTGCAGCTATGTGAAGTACATGACTTTCTCTACAGGTTTGAGTGAAACACGCTCATGTGACTGACAGGTGATCATACTAGACAAACTTGTATATTTTTAGTGTTGTGGGTGTCTCACAGGGCAAGAGAGACATGTCACCAGTCTGTCACAGGACTAACACAGAAAGCCAGATTCATGCTCAAACCTACAACCAATTTAAAATCAGCAGTTAACCTAACCCAAGTCTTTGGAATGTGGGAGGAAGCCAGAGAGAAGCCACACAGGCATGAGGAGAATATGGAGAACCACCACAGCACCACCATGCACCAACAACGACCCAAAAAAGTCTCTTAACGCCATCCATCCAATCCATCCTTCTTCTTATCCAAATACAGGGTTGTGGGGGGGCTGGAGCCTATAGCAGCTACCACAGGGTGAAAGGTGGGGTTAACCTTGGAAAGGTTGCTCGCCTGTTGCAGAGTAAACAATCCACAAAGCAAATGTTTAAATTTATAGCCATTCATAACTAAATAGAAACCTTTAGTTAAAGTTATGCATGGTCGCCAGAATGTCCCCTTCCACACTAAAACAATAGCGAACATTTATGAATGGCTAGACTAACCCCACTGCAAGATATTCTCAGTGTGGGGCATCAACACAAGCCGGCAAAAGTTCATTAAACAAAGTTCACAAACAAGAAAAGGTTAATAGTAGAAAGCTTGTCCTGTGTCTATTTTTCCTAATGAGAGCAGCAGAACAGCAACAAGTGAATTAGTGAGACCCAAGAAGCAGTTTTTAGTCTGATCAGCATCCTTTTCAAAAAAGAAAGTAAGTTAGCAGGGTTCATGTGGAGGACTCGTGCATACACATGCTCACACAAACAGGTTGTCATGGTAACTGTAGCTCAAGCATCAGGATGTGTGCTTTAAATAACCCTCATCTATATCAGTGTGTCTGACTGTCAGCCTATCAAACTGAGAAGCTTCTTCCATCTAAACAAGTTTGTGTATGTGTGTGTTTTAATTTAGAGTGGAGTGAAATGTTTTTTTCACACCACTGGAACCAGAAAATTTAGTTACACTACCAAAGTTTTGTACACGCTTGTGTCATCAATAGATGTACTAAAATTCGGGAGATCTGTCTATTCAGCAAATACAAAAAAATGTCATATAATATTTCTACAGAGAAAAAACACCCTTTTTTTGTTTTTCCTGTTTTGCTACTTTTTGTTTGTTGTAGTGTTTTGCTTCACAGTGCCACTGTACTAATCTGATGCCAAACAAAGTAAAAAAAATACATTAATAATTAGGTATAAGAGGATCCTAACTGCGACGCTTTCTGCTCCCTCTACTGACCTCTTCCACTTGCTGTTGATATATCTTTTGCCCACAGATGAATTGCCACTGCTCATTAAACAGAAAAACAAGATAAATTATTATTGATTAGCAATAATTGGAAGTCATTTTTGTTGATTTAGATTTTCTTTGTAAGAGCTTCAGTGGACAGCATATACAAACAAAAACTTTGCTTTTCTTCAATATAAATTTTTTTTGTCATAATGCAAGGAATCAGTTTAACTTCCCCAAAACTGCAATAAATAAAAAACCTATAACTTACAATATAAAGTTAAGTCCTTTTCATCTATTTGGATAGGTTCATTTGATAACATCCATCCCTTTGTCTCCAAACTGCTTTGATATGTTGCTCATACCAAGGCCAGTGGTTTATAGCTGGCTCTGACATCCGGGTAGCTTTAGCTTTTCCTTTTTTAGGTTCTATAATATACTGTAACAGATGGCTGCCTGCAACCTAGAGGTGCGACGGCATGTACTGCTCCTCTCACATCTGTCATAACATCCAAGAGTCATCTTGGATGTGTGTGTCATCACATGTCATCATATGGGTCATCATATGAAATTTGCATCCACATCTGCCCTTAAAGTCATTTTTTGTACATTACTTGACTCCAGTAAAATCACTCTGCTGCACTCAGGGTGGCTGACTTCTACAAGTAACACCTCACATTATCCTCAGAAGTGAAAAACCCAACATCAGCAGACTGTCATGAGTGTAAAATGTACTGCAACATACGGATGGAAGAGAGGATTACTACAATGATGCAAACCAAAGAGATGCATATAAATCTAAATAATTTTATAATATTTAGATTAATGCTGCAATGCTTGAATATAAAGACACTGAACATTTTCTTTCTTCTTACTGTTTGCATAATGTTATTTGTTTCAGTGCACCAGTGGGGAGAGTCAGAAACACTGATCACGGTGATGGCACCATGGATGGACCCATTAATGAAGTTAGATATATATATTCCAAATATCTGCTACAAGCTGTAAACCTTATTTTGGAAAGTCAGCAAAATTTGGAAAATCCTTTTAACTAAATTTTACTGGTTATGCCAAATGTGCACTCAGATTCACTTCTAAAAAGATTAGAAATTATATAAACTTGACTACATTTATTCCACTTTTACTTGTTACTCTGGAAATTTTAATAACCCAAATGCTCTTTTTTAGAGCTAATGAACTGAAAAAAAAAAAAAATTTAAAAAATATGTTTTTCTTGGCACACTTCTAGTCCTTGGCAGCAGCTGAACCTAACTGAGTTTAGTTGCTGACCGTGTCCGTCCCTTTATGACCACAATGTACCATCTCAGTCATCTCGAACTGGTTTCTAAAACATGACAATGAGTTCACTGAACTCAAATGACCTCCACAGTCACCAGATCTCAATCCAATAAAGCACCTTTGGGAGGAACAGAAACAGGAGATTGGGTGGAACAGGAGATTCACATCAAATCTGCATCAACTGTGTGATGATGTCATGTCAACATGGATAAAAATCTCAGAGGAGTGCGTCCAGCACCTTGTTGAATCTGTGACATGACAAATTAAGAGAGCTCTGAAGACTTTAGGAGGTTTAACCCAGCATTAGCGAGGTGTACCTAACAAATTGGCCGGTGAGTGAATACTGCAAACTTGAAAACTGGCTCATCCACACAGTTTGCAAGGTGGGAAGAGAGTACAGTGCTGTACTTTTCTGCCTTAAGCAGGGATTGTGTGAATGTTCTCCACATCTGCTTCTGATCCCAAAAAGTAATGTAATATGTATCCGATGCAACATCTGACCATCATTATTAAAGTAAACACAATACGGAGCCAAATCCAGGATTGGACTGTACCAGCTCTATGAAGCAGAACACAAAATACAAGTCTGAGTTTACCTGCACTTCAGAGTTACGCCTATGATGTAGCTGTGAGATATGAACTCTCAAGAGTCCTTTTTGATTAAATGTAAACAAGACAACAAACGGGATTTTCAAACACAACTCCTCTACAAATCAGACTCAGGAAAATGTAATAATATAACAAGATGATCTTTTACTTTTAAGACAAACTTAACCACTGCAGGCCAAAACGTGGGAAAGGAAAATTCTGCTTGATGCTCAGGTTTGTGGACAGGAATGTGAGAAGTGCTGGTTAATAATAATGGATTGCATTTATATAGCGCTATTCATTCACTCTCACACACTGGTGGAGGCAGCTACAGTTGTAGCCACAGCTGCCCTGGGGCAGCCTGACAGAAGCAAGGCTGCCATCTCTCGCCATCGACCCCTCTGGCCATCACCAGTAGGTGAAGTGTCTTGCCCAAGGACACAACGACCGAGACTGTCTGAGCCGGGGCTCGAATCGGCAACTTTCCGATTACAGGACGAACTGCCAATTCTTGAGCCACGATCGCCCCGGAGTTGGTTAGAGGTAGAAGCTGGACAGACTGTTCTATAACTGGAACACGGAGGAGGCTCCATCATGGTTTGATCTGTATTCCAGTCAGTGTTGCAGACCTTGTTAAAACTGATAGATTTCTAAATGCAGAAAAAGTACCATCGGATTATGATCCACCATGTAATACTAACTGGAAAGCACCTGATTGGTAACAGCTTTATTTTTCATCATGTTATTGATCCCAAGCACACTGCCAATGCAGTAAAATCATACCTGGATAGAAAAACACACACAGTGGAGCACTATCAGTCATGGATTGGCCTCCCCAGAGCTCGGACATCAACATTATTGAAGCAGTGTGGGATCATGTTGACAGAGAACAGAACAAAAGGCAGAAACATCCAAAGAAGAGCTTTGAATGTCCTTCAAGAAGCCTGGAGAACTATTCCTGAAGACTACTTACACCAAACATTGACTTTCAACTTAATTAGAACGGCACTAACTCTTGTTCTAATAAAATAATATCTGCATACAGACATTACCTCCAAGTGCATTTGACTCTTTCATAGGACTGTCCTCTACCTGTGCAAATGTCCTGGTTTATAATGGCTTTGAGTTGGTTTGCTTTCTTAAATCCACTCTCAGTGGCTCTTAGTGTGTTGAACACTGAGGCACAAACTTTTTGGAGTATTCTGGGTAATTAAAATGAACATAGTATGACACCAGATGATTAGTTCCTCCTAGCCAAAAACTAAACAGGGTAGAGGAGATAACGTTTTTGAGTCCAGTAATAACGTTTGCAGGGTAGTTGCATGCTGTAAGGGGTTTTTTGGACAGGCACTATGTGCTTTTGACTACTTGTTTTCACCAGCCTCCAGTCTTAATGCCCAAATATTATCCTGATTTTCACATGAGAAAGGCATTAATCTTTCTAAATTCTCAGGATAAAGGATCATTTTCCAAAATAAATAAATAGCTCCAGTGCTGTCACCAGCCTTTTTCATAACTTTTGCCTCCAGTGAATAAACCAATAAACCAATTATTTTATTGCATTCACACTATCAGTCTCTCGATTGCTTGATTTCACTGAGCGTGTGTGTAACTCAGCCAAGTGTAAGTGCTCTACCCCAAGGACACTGTCAGGAACACCAAACAAGAAAACTACATTTCCAAATCAATCATTTCAGAAAAGCTTCTTTTCCCAGCATAAAAATGATTTCAGTGCCATGACGTGCGCCACAATCTGGGACAATGTTGAATCAGAGCTAAAATTATTCTCAGGAGAAAAAAAATCAAATAATAATAACAATAAAAACTAGTGCTCAAAAACATGTAATCCTCTCTTTGTCTCATACACATACACAGATGTTGTTTATATTGAAAAAAGGGGGAAAAAAAGTCTCCCAACTGTCTTTCCCAGAATCCTTTGTTGGTTTTCCCAACATGCTTGCTGGTTGCATGGAGAAGAGGGAGGAGCCAAAATGTCAGGGGTCACCTGACAAAGATGTTTGATCTTTCTTTTGGCTCTGCGTGTCTCTATATTAGTTCAGTCGTTCTCAGTATGTGTTTGCTCTTCTTTTTCACAGCAGGTTCAAAATTAGAAGGATGAGGATCCGTCCTCGGGCCTGTACTTGCGTCTGAGCACGCTCCCTCTGGTCTCTGGGGCCATAAATGTTTCATCCTGGGACCACAATGTTTTCACAGATTTCCAATAACACACCCCTCTTAATAAGACTTCAGCGACACAAGTTACAGCAATGAGACAGTGATTGGAAACTGTAAACTGAGCGATGCTTCTTTTTAGTGCAGTGTTGGTAAAACAAGACTTTTCCTAAAAGATCATCTTTATTTTAGATCATTTAGAATTTTATTAAATTAATAATTTAAAAAATGGGCAATTTTATTACTATTATGATTATTATTATTTTAGAAAATTTATATCTAAATGTGGACTAGGGGGATTTGTATGTAGGAAATGAATACTGTTGAACCATGTTTGAAACAAATAAATGAAATGAAATGAAATATGTTGTTAATAGAGGATTTTATTTTGATGCAATGAGATGCTTTGCCACTTTGTGATACTAATTCTACTATGGTTCTGCTCAGGGAGGTCAAAGGTGACAGCTGTGTGGCTTAAATATGTTGATTTTCTGCATGGCTGTTTTTAACCTTAAACTCACGTCAGGGCCACAGTTCATTTTTTAAAATAACTCTTTAGCCTCATCTAATGGACAGTACTGGAAAAACAAGTCAATCTCTTGTATGCTTTTTATGCCTTTGGACCTTCTGTAATTCTGTAACTCCTGCTCTGTGAATTCATGCTTGATTAACTTTGACCCTGCAAGGGTTTTAGGTCACATCAGAATATGTATGCTGTGCTGACATCACAAGGTCACATGACCATACAAACAGAGGAAGAAATAAAAACCCCCACAAAACTTCAAGTCACCTTCTCTTCAACCTCCTAGCTCTGCCTGTGAAAATAAGTAGTGATGATCCACAGATCCAACAACACTATTACATTACAAGGACTTTTCTAGAAGCTATTATTAAAGCAAAAAAACATGTAATGAAACAGAGAGGAAAGCTTGCAGTGTCCCACAGGGCTGATCTTATATACACACAGATGATCTTCCTGTTCCTCTGCTGCTCTGCTAAAGGAAAGCTCTGTGCATTGTTTATATAGACTGACTATAAGGTACATGAATGTGACGGATTAAAGTTATGTGATATAATTTTATTTTCAGTCCCACCAGCCTGATGGTGAGACTAGGTAATGCAGTGTTATTGAGAAAGTGCTGTCTGGATCACCGGCTCCTCCTCTAGGTGACACTTATTGCTCTCGTCTAAAACACTGTCTCTGCACTCTGTAGTTATGTTAAGCATACCAGAGCTGTGCACAGCCTCCCTTCCACAAGCAAAACAAAACACAGCAGACAAATGTGAGGCCTTCTCCTCTTTCCTACAGCAGCTAGCGTCACCTGAGTATCAGAAAGGTGAGCCCACAGAGTAATCTGTATGCCCATAAACTGAGTCTCGGTGCAGCAGAGGTGGAGTGGACAGCAGCTGCAAAAGCATTTTATCCTCTAAAATTTAATGCGTGCAATTAGAAATAAGCTATTCTCTGTTGACTTTTACACTGAGCTAATTTCTTTAGCTTTAAGGAGGTGGATCTTTTCCTGTCATGTGCCCACAAAACACTCAAAGTGGATACGTCTCTCTTATGACTTTACTCATCATTTAAATTTTCTACTCATGACTTATGGTCTTCGGATGATTTCTAAGTGATGTGTCACAGAGCACAGATGGCTGAAATTCCTAATGCAAAAAGAAAGGTGGTGACAGGACTGACGAAACAAATGAGCCATGAAAGAGAAACGAGCGGCTGCTAAACTACAAAAGAACATAAAGCTTCAGATAATGAATGGTGTATGTTGTTTTTGGAACAGACTGCTTTATAAACACACGCTTCACTGAGCTACAGCGCCATCTGTGAGACAACCGAGTGTTTGCTCACAAAACCATTTAATCCTGTTTATTGTTATTGTTTTTGGGTTTCCGAGCTATAGTCTGTATTTATTTTGTCTGAACTGATTATCTACTACAATAAGCATTTCTTTAAAGTGTCTCAGATGAAGTTAGAATAAATAAAACCTAAACAAAGGGTGACATCATCATGGATGTTTTGGTGGTACACCTCATGTTTTAGGCCATTGTTTCCCAACCTTTTGGAGCCACAGCACATATTTCACATTAGAAAAATCACACGGCACACCACCAAACAAAAATGTCACAAAAAGCATATTGATAAATTTTCCCCGTGCACCAGGTATAGAATTGGCTCAGTATACCTTTTTGCTTTCTTCTGACCACTACTCATGCTAGGGCTCTTATCTGGGTCAGAATTTTCTCCAGGAACCAGGTAAGATTGACTACTTTTTCATTTCAAATATTTTCCTGTTGACATTACGCACTGTGTTGTCTCACAGCATGACTGTTATATAACTTCAACTACCAAATAGAGCAGGTAGTTGTACTGCCCTCTAGTGGAAGACAATGTAACTGTTCTGTCCGTTACTCACGCCAATCGCTTCGAGTACCAATAAGGTGGAACCAGATAATCTTTCACGGCACACCTGATCATTTCTCACAGCACATCTATGCACAGTGGTTGGGAGGCACTGTTTTAGGCTATCCATGTCCTGTAGTGGGCCACCGTGGGATAGCTATCTGAGGGACCTTACAAGCTGTCAGGGGAGGGAAAAGGTTACTTGCTGACCATACCAGAGTGACCCAGACCTATCTCAAAGTTGAAGGAGAGACCCAGCCACAACACGAGGATGTGAGTGATCAATGGCGTGATGCAACATATGCAGGAAAATTGAGACTTTATAGGAAACCACAGTGCAAAATGGTGAACACTGCAAGGACAATGGGAAGAAGAAACTCTCTGAAGATGGTGTTAGACGTGTATACCAGACAAAGGTGTTTACACCTGCAAAGCTATGAACTGCCACAGTGAATGTCTAGCAATTCTGTCTTTCAAGGATAAGTAAGCAAGTATGATACTAGTAGTCCTTTTAACAGTGGTGTTCAAGAAAACCAACAACATGTTTATCTTAGTTTTAAGTGGTGCTTTACGTAGTGTGAATCTACCTTCCTTAGGCTCCTGACAACCTTAAATATTGGAATTAAGTATAGAAAATGACTGAAAAATGAACAGGAACCACTGCTGTCCTACCAATGCTGATTAAGAATACAACATCATGAAATCCCAGAAAAGACCTTGGTTAACTAGGGTTAATTGGTAAGTGTTTTATCATAATCCTTTGATAATGGTCACATAAACATATACTTTTCATTCTGCACTATGTCAACTGCCTCTTCCATAAGAGTCAAATTTGTCATTGAGTTGTCATGCCAGTCCTTAATGTACAAACAATATGCATTATAGTTAGAAGAACTACTTAAATAGGTTGACAGCGGAGAAGAATTAAAATGAAAAAGTATTTTCTAAAATTTTAAAAAGAAAAAAAAATGTATCTTAAAAGTAAGAGAGGGATGTTGCTTGAGTGTGATGTACCTGATGAGTCGCTCCCAGGCACCTGGTACCTGGAAGAGCAGAGGTTGATGCCCAGCAGTAAATATGGGATGGAGCAGAAAGGACCCAAATGAAGACTCACTATTCACGATGTTGCGTCAGAGGACCATGGAGACCTCTGTGAGATGCCTGATGGAGCAAAGAGCATTATTGAGGTATCAGATAAAGGTACGCAGAAGTAAATGTGTGTTTGAATTGCTCTCAGAACGACTTCCCCCGGAGGAGGAAGGGTTAGACTAAAACTTTGATGCCTAATGATGTGTTTATTACAACATATCAGCCTATTATGGTGTCATTGTGACATTGTAGGCATCATACAGAAAAAAAGTGTTGTATAGCTCTTGCCATGCCCTTTCATATCATATATTACTTGATTTGGTCTTGAAATGTTTCTTCAAGGTCAACTTTGAACTTCAGTGCTTATATGATGGTGAAGGTCAAATGTTTCGCCAACCTAGGGAGTCATGTCCTTCAGGGCCTAGTATATTGTTTGAGTTTTGAACACAATCCATAAAAATGTGTGGGTAATGTAAAGTTTTTACTGCTTTTCACAATTTGTGTGAACTTGATATCATGTTCACCCAAATTAAATAAGCTTGAACTGAAAATGAAAATGAAAGCTGTCGACCAAAGACTGCTAATAAACAGACAGACGGACAAACTTTGTCTGTTTCTCCTTCGAAGGAAGGACATCAAGTGCGCTAAAATTGAATAACGATTGTATAGCTTATATTTTAAAACTCCAGCAAGCAAAATATTAATGTACAGTAGGGCTGCTTTTCCACATTGGAAATTTTAGGTCATAGACTTGATCATGTAAAATCACATAACTACTTTTGGCCACACTGACTACATACTTTATACTTTTCCATTCTGTTTTTTAACTACACGACACTGCCCCTCTATTTGACAGTGGGAATCATGATGGATGTAGACAGACCCAAAAATGCTCTACTTACCTGGGATCCTGCCCCCAACAGCCAGGCATCCACTCGTTCCATGTTTCTGTTGGAAAGGCAAGAAGTTGGTTCTGACTTTCACTCTCAGAGATCTTCATCTCAGCTGATGTCACCAGTGACAGAGTAACATGTAACATGTAAAGACTTACCCAGTGACTGGGAAAGCAGAAGGGAAGTGGTGAGGGAAACTGCCAAGAAGGTACTTACTGTATCCTCTGGATGGAGTAAAGAGGAGATGGTGATGCCATTAGGAGAAGAAAATATTCAAAAGATGTTGGCAAAGAAAGAGTGGAATCATTCGTGTGATGAAGAAAGTGGGGAGGAGTAGTGGGAGGCTAGGCATATGGCAAAAAGAAAGAAGTGCCAAAGGCAAACTATTACAGTGACTCATACACAAGGCTGGTCACTAAGGAAAAACAAAAACACTATATCGATTGGCTGGACAGAAAGATCATGCCGGAAAGGATGAGCAGCAGAGAATTAGTAAGGAGGAAGTATGGACAGCTATGAACACACTGAAGAGTGGCAGTGGGTTCATATGACATACTTGTGGAGCTTTGGGGATGTCTGGCAAAGAATGTAGTTGATTTTTTCAACTGTGCTTCTTTGTGGATCTATAGAAAACATATGATAGGGTGCCAAAGGAGGAACTGTGGTACTGCATGATGAAGTCAGGAGTGGAGAGCTGAAAATGCTTAGATTTTCATTGGGACAGGATTACAAATGAGAACATCAGAGGAAAAGCTCAGCTTGAGTGAGTTGAAGATAAAGTGAGGCAAGGCTGACATGGTTTGAACATGTGCAGAGGAGGGATAATGGATATATTAGAAAAAGGATGGTGAATATGAAGCTGGCAGGCAGGTAGACAAGAGTAAAACCTTGTCTACCTGATCCAATGTGGTGGAGGAATAAAACTGCTTTAGTGCTTCGAATTACTCTGTGCATACAGTTAAAATCCACAGAACAGTGCACAGATCTGCACTGTTCTTTTCAGCAACAACCCTTTGTTCTGTACTACTGCACATCTACCTGATAAATCTGACTCCCAGTGCTTTATTGAAACTTCAAGGATGTACTAGTTCATTCAGCTTACAATCAATAGCAGTTTCAAGGTTTTTGAAATGTGTAAAGCTGAGCAGTAGAGTGATGTGCTTTTGACTTACTGTATTACAGAAAATAAAGACAATTAGAATCCTTTGAGAAATCAATGAGGCTTTTAAAGAGTCACATCCAGTAAAAAGCAATCTACTTGACAAAGTTAAAGTTCAGGATGGTCAGTGGTAACCCTGACACATAAAAAGCATGGAAATATGTGAATTCACCAGCATTTCACTGATGTTAGCATAATGGTGAAAGGAAAGCCCCAACCACGCCTTCCTAATGTGGGAGTCAACCAGTAGGACCACTCCCTCCATGATCATGACCATGAAGATCATGATCATCACCATCTAACAGAATACCAGTCATTAAATTATTAAGAACCTTATGTTAACGACTAATTCGGATTCAGTAATGTTCCTACATGAAGAGTGTGCGTGAAGGTCTGGCTGTGAAAATGGAAAAATGTCTGTAAAATGACAAATGTGACCTTGACTTTGGGTGAAGACCTAACAGGTGATCACAGTGTATAAGTTAAATTTTGAACAATCATGTAAAAGGACTTTTCATGCTTTGCTGTGGCTTTGCTATTCATTGAAGGTTGTATTTAACTAACTTTAAAACCTCATAACGACCAGATTTTTCTATTATGTACTGATCCTTAAACCCTTAGAAAAGAGGGTGTGTTTTCTTTTTACCGTGACTCAGAATCTGGGCAAAGTCAATTTACAAATACGATTTAATTGGTTTCACTGATATGCTATCAGGAACCAAAAGGTTTGGGAACTGGAAGCCCCAGCTCAGCACTTCTGCGGCCAGCAGAAATCAAAGCAAAGTCATAAAGTTTAACTGAGATGGTTTCAGTGAATAAGTGAGCAACACAGAGTACCTGGAACACACTGTACCCTTGAAGAGACAACAATATCTTTAACTTCTCTAATAAAATGTAAAAAAAAAACGATTGCCCTTTAACCAAAGGACTTTGATGTTCCTCACAAAATCAACATGTGCACTTCCTGTTCTTTGGAATCTGCAGTGAGGAGGAAGGCTTGGCTCACCGGCTGGCCTGTGGGGGTTGTTGGAAGTGTTTCTAGTACACTTATGACTCTTTGTAGCTACTCAACCATGTTTAGTAAAGGTGGTGGTAGTGCTGGTTTTGGTGGCAGTTGTAAAAGTACAAAGAAACAAAGAGCGAAGGGGAGGGGAAAAAATGGAAAATCTAAGAAATTAGCAACACTTTGCCCATTAAAATACTCTGTGCTCTTGAACAAAATGGTCTCTAACCTCTCAGCAAATTATTAGAAAAATGTCCTAATATGTTACTTTTTTATTTGTGACACATAGCTTGTACCAAACTAAGGACTGTAGAAAGGTGGAAATGAATCACAGGTCCTATATCTGCTGAAGCTTCAGGGAAATCCCCCCCCAATCCTGAATCAGTATTTTTACTGCTAACAAAACAGAGAAACCTACGAGAAAAGTGTTTACAAAAGACACTAACATGCAGGCAGCCTCAGTGTACAACAGACATTCTTTATTGTGACACACACTGATAAATATATATTTATATTAATAATGTAAGATTGCATAAGATGGTAATGAAAAACGCACATCCTCCAAGCCTATGTCATGTTGGCTCAGTAGTATGTCTCTAGCTCCACCCAACCTAGAAATCAAATGAGACACAATTAGTGTGATGTTTCATGTCAAATGTGGTAAATGGACTGGTTCTTGTATAGCGCTTTTCTACTCTTCTGAGCACTCAAAGCGCTTTACACAACTTGTGCATTCGCACACCCACAAATGTGAGAGTTTAGATACTTCCTTTTGTCTTTTACAGACAAATCCAACGAAAAATTCTAATAAAAATTATAGAGTGGCCAACTTATCTAATTTTTATCTGTCTTTACTTTATTTTGCTTATGTTTAGTGACAGTTATTGGGGAAAAAAATTGACTTGACTGGGGATTATAAAGAAGATAAACTGCAGCCATGATTTTGGTGATGATGCTATTAGGAGCTCTACCCTTCAGGGACATGTGAGGGTGTGTCAGTTTGGTCTCAGGGTTGCTTATGAGAGGATATCATGAGCGAGGCCATTAATATTCACCCTGGGATGAAGTCATATGACCCTAGAAGAGCTAGAGGTTTGTGTATTTGGGTTTTATATTATTAGATTTACATCCTGTACAATTCTGAACTGAAGTCTGATCATCAGGACACAGTTTATTTTCATTTCTTGGAATAATCAACATTTTTCACCTTTAACTCTTAATACTTTTTGCTGTTCTGATGTTCAGTTTGTGGTTTCTCAAACCCTTTAGATAAAATGTAAAAAAAGTATGACCTTTGCATTCCCCTACACTAATATTTAAAATGCAGAGTTTACAGGCAAAAATGTGTCCTACGTGTGTCAGAAAGTAAAACAAAGAGCTGGGAAGGTCTTACCTCCTGGGGTGCGTCTGAGGATATATTTTCTGACTTCATCATAGATGAAAATGAGGAAGGAGTAGGGAACGGAACAGAACCACCACATTGGCCTAAGGTAAGGATGGACAGACAAAGATTCAATTTCAAATGACAAAAAAAAAAAAAACCCACACAAAAGCTTGCTTCTCAACATCTTGGAAATTCTTATGTCAGGTTCTGTAAAAGCACATGAAAAGCTTTGATGGTGAACATTATGCTGTAGACAACCAGATGTTAAAATGAATTTATGAGGTGAGGAAGCAAAACGACGCATCTAAAAAATCTAAAAACAGAAGGTACTCACTGCTACAGGTCAGTAAGAACAGACTAGAGACCAAATGATATATCAGTGGGGTCGATATATCAGCTTAAATAACAGTATCAGGATATGTAACAGTTGATTAAAAGAAAAAAGTAAGGAAGACATGGGGAGAAAAAAGCCTTCAGTCATTTTATGACCATTGATGTTGCAAGTTTGCCTACCAGAAGGCACTCTGCAACTTCCCTGTTGGCAGCACATATTTGAAACGCCACAAACACAAAACCCAGCTAACCCGAACAAAGTTGGACAGAGCATAAACAAGCAATCCACGACAAATAAAAACTGTTTTAAAACCTCATTGTCACATCAAGGACGCATATATAACTACATATAACAAATAACAGGGAAAGCTGTTCATATTTTCTGTCTGAAAGAAAAAAATTGGCCAGTATCAGTTCTGAAATCACCAAATATTTGTGTCAGTATTGATCTTAAAATTCCTGTTACTGGTCACGTCTAGAAGAGACCATACGGACATGATCCCTTTCAATGTCATAATGCACACATAGAAAACTTATGATATACTGCACAACATTTAAAGAACACCCACAGGAAAAGTAAACAAATTAATGCAAATGTTTTATGGTCCTCTTGGATATTCTTTGGCAAGATTGTATGAATTTCTGAGCCGATGAGCCTAAAAGTGTCTTAACTTTTTTCTTTTTAGAGGAGAGCAACTCATATCGCAGCTTGTGCGCTTTACTACAAAGTGGAAATGACAGTAATAAACATATTTTATTTTATATTAACAAAGCTAAAACTCCATTTAACAAAATACAAGGACATGATCGTCTTTGCATAAATGAAGATGGCAAACTAGGCAGCCACAAAAACATGGGTGAAATAGCAAAACGTTGCAATATGAATATATAGCGATTTCTCTAAAGTAGCCAAATAATGCTGAGTGTTTTGGTTCATTTGTATAATTACAGTGTAGAAAATTATAGTGTAAACCTATCAGATTGTTTTTACTCACTTCATAGGGTACATTCTGATGGCAATGTCCATGCCTGGGCAGTATGACAGGAAGGCAGCCAGAGCCATCTCCTCAAAGATGCCAAAGATGAGAACGTAGTTCCTGTGAAATAAATAAATGTAAGAATCAATAAAACAGCAGAGACTAATCTCGTTAAAACTGGACTTATTTGCCGGTTTATTTGGAAAATGGCGGTTCCAAAGTCTGTTGTTATTGGAGATCTCATGTATATCTGTGCATACATACTTCATTCCTTGTTTCACAATGGAGTTGGTCCTGGTTTTACAGATGAGCAGATCGGCCACCTGGACGATCACAATACTTGTGAAGAAAGCTGTGTGGCAGGTAAACTCGACGATCTTTCTGCGCTCGTACGTCTGGGGGACAAAAGCTAAATTAACACTGAATCACTGAAACACACACGTTTTACAATTCTCACAGTCTGGAGTAAAGTTAGTAACATTACTGTGACTGACCCACTCCTGTCCATAGCTGTCTTCCAGGTCATTTAGATATCTGTTATCCCAGAACACTCTGATTCCCACCAGATCTTTGGGGAGGAATCCATTTTCAGACAGGATGACAAAATAAGTGAAAAAGCCACCTAAGGCCTGCATCATACCTAAAAGAAGCAAAAACATCAAAGAATGCTTATCAGACAGGGTTTCAACTTTTACTAATGACAAATATAAATAACAACTGTGGCTGTCTCTTCATAAAGAAAGCAGTAGCAAATATGACATGTCAATGTAATACTCTGCAAATCCATGGTGAATGAAAATTAAACACATTAATTGTTTGAAACAATGCCGCACGTTTAACCTATTAACAAATTAAATAATGATCAGATTTGCCTGAAAAAAACTGACGGATTCCGTTTTTAATGCCTGCAAACAAAAAATCTTTCAATTTAATAAAGTAATATGCATTTAAATTAATGATTGCATTCAATCTATAAGCAATAACTTCCTCACCAAATGACGGTACCCATTTTGGATATGATATTTAAAGGTGTTTTAGTGTCTGCAGTATAAACAAAATCCAGCAGGGGGCAGTAGAGGAAGGCTTAAAACAGCACAAAAGTATTAAAAACCGATTTGATATAGCTAAAGGTTAAACAGTGAACGATGTGTTACCAATTTGCCCATAGGCCATACTGATGAGTCTCTCATTCACCAGCTTGTCTGTTTGGGCATTTCTAGGCTGCCTCTTCATGATGTCACTTTCAGCCTGTTCATAGGCCAGGGAGATGGCAGGGACCTGTCATGGCAAAAGAAAAGAAAAAGAAAAAACAAATTATCCACCCATAAATGCATTATCTTCTGCTTGAGCTTCTGTGTAGAACAGATTCAGTAAGCTGGAGAGGAAATGCCCCCTCATTAACAAAGAGATCTTCTTTTAGGCTGCAAAAAGAGATTGTTGATCTAAGAAAAACCCAGGACATCTTCCTATCCATCTCTGATCAAGGAAAACAGCAAAAATCGCAGTTTTCTTTTCAGCACTGTACCCAACTTACTTAAGTATAAATAACTTTATTAATTTCTTCATAAGTAATATTTGAACTATTTAAAAAACAACATTTAATAACAATGTCACAAACATATCATTACTCACAGTAAGCTTTAATACTACTGATATTTATTTAGACTCTCTCCCTACGATTGATCTATCTGAGTTAACGTAATAATTAGTACTTCTAAATAGTCAGTGTAGACCACATTACACCACAGAAACAGCTTCAGTGATACTGCTGGTATTAAAGGTACTGTGCTACAGTAGTTTGAATCCTTTCCATCCAATGGACTACAGTTTCTTCATGTAAATGGAGAGTCCTCTTCTCACACTAAGGTTAATTATGGAGTTCCACAGGGTTCCCTGCTAGGACCAATTCTGTTTACATTATACATGCTTCCCTTTTACATAGACTTTTACTGCTATGTGGATAATACCAAACTTTATTTATCTAAGAGGCCAGATAACACAGCAATTAGTTAAACGTGTTTAACAGAATGTGCTAAAGCTAAAACAGCGTGGATGATTCTTCCTTCTAAAATCATTGTTTTTGTGGCTGTTGTTGTGATTTTGTTCTATATAGATTGAATTAAACTGAATTGAACAGAATCAGGCAAAATCTCACCATGTCAGTTCCCAGGTCAATACAGAGGATGGTGACAGTTCCCAGGGCAAGAGGGATGTCAAAAAGCACGAAGAAGAGGAATGGCGACATCTCGGGGATTTTACTGGTCAGAGTGTAGGCGATAGACTTCTTCAAGTTATCAAAGATCAGACGGCCTGAAAGAGGAATTCAGCAGCTGCTGTGAAGCTTTGTATTTTATGGAATTTTACTTTTTTTCCAAGTCTTGATATAGATATTACCTTCTTCCACTCCAGTTAAAATGGAGGCAAAGTTATCGTCTAGCAGGATCATGTCAGCAGCCTGCTTGGAGACATCAGATCCAGCAATGCCCATAGCAACACCGATGTCAGCTTTCTTCAGAGCTGGAGAGTCGTTCACACCATCACCTGTCACGGCCACAATGGCTCCCTGGAAGAAAGCATTTTTTTATATACATTTTAAACAAAACAATGTTGAAACTGTGTGTGTGAGAATCCCCACTCCCGCCGCCCCTGATGCTCACCTGTCTCTGGCATCCTTCCACGATGATCAGTTTCTGCTGAGGGGAGGTCCTGGCAAATACAATTTCAGTGTGGTGCTTCAGCACATCATCAAGCTGCTCTGGGGTCATTTCTTTCAGCTCACTACCATGGACGACGCAGGCCTTAGCTTCCCTGTAGATTAGATTGTAGCAGTGTTAGTACAGAGGTGTTTCGCTGATTTTTTTTTTTTGTGCAATTCTGCACGGTTTTTTTGGGGGGTTTTTTTTGTTTTTTTTTAATGCGCATTGTGTTCTGCGTCCTGATTGGTTGTAGACCATTTTCAATCAACCTCGTGCAGTGTCTCCTGCACAGTACAGATTGCGTTCAACTTGTCAAATTTACATAAATCATCATCACCTGCGGGTGCCTTTCGGTTTCATTCTATAATACTGCACTTATTTTTCTACAAGGTTTGAACTTTGAGAGTATTAAAACATTTATAATAATTGCAAAAAATAAACTTGGCTACTTCGCGGATTTCACTTATCGCAGGTTATTTTTAGAACGTAACTCCCACACTAAATGAGGGACTACTGGATGACAGAAGTGTGGCTCAGGAGGTAGAAAGGTTCATTCGCTAATTGGAAGGTTGCTGGCTCGTGTGTCAATGTGCATGAATAAATGGATAAATGTTGCATGTTGTACAAAGTACTTCAAGTACTCAAGTACAGCAGGAAAGCACTATATAAGAATCATCTATTAACGAACAGCAGCTGTAATCCAACACCCTGTGTCCAAGAACAGACTATGTTAAGGATATTAGAAAAAGATAATGATGGGGGAAACAAAATAACATCAGCCTCAGCAAAAGTTGATGATGGAACATTCAGCAAAAAGCTACATTTACAACATATTCTACTTGTTGGCTTCCCATTGCAGATAATGAATCACATGTGTTGCATTTATTAGGTATTATTTGCACTTCAGTTACGAAGATGACTACTGATTCAGGATTATAGTATAGTATAGTCTTGTACTGCTGATGAAGAAACAGGAAAGCCAGTAGCTAAGAACCATATCAAGATTATTTTTTCTTGCACAAATTAATGGTAAAAGCCTTTTAGGCTCTGCAGATGTCAAAACCTTCATTAGCCAAACTTGACTTAATTTGAACAGCTGCCTCTTATGCTCACAAAATGTTCAAAGCTAGCTAAATAAATCTTGATAAGAGAACTAACCTAGGGTTGACCTCTGAAACTGGAATATTTAAGCGGGCAGCAATGTCTTCAACAGTCTCATTGCCTTCGGAGATGATACCCACACCTCTAGCAATAGCCTTGGCTGTAATTGGATGGTCACCTGTGACCATGATGACCTGAGAAAGAAAAGACAAGAAAAATATTTAACTTGAAGTTTTGACCACAGTTTGAAAAAAGAGAAAGTTTAAAATCTGTTGTTTCAAAAAAGTTAGCATACCTTGATTCCAGCACTCCTGCATTTACTCACAGCATCGGGCACAGCAGCACGAGGAGGGTCAATCATGGACATGAGGCCAATAAAGCACAGGTTTTCAGTGGGAAAGTTCACATCATCAGCATCAAAAGCAAAGCCTTCTGGGAACTGGTCATCAGAGAGGTTATAGTGGCAGAAACCTGAAAAAGACACACAGAAAGTACTTGTTAGATTAAATTTTCTCCAGTAAACAAACAGTTCATAAATGCTGAAATAAAAAGAAGTGAAGCTGTACCCAAAACTCTCTCTCCAAGGCCTCCCAACTCAAGATAGGCACTATTAAAAGAATCTTTCAGCTGAGCGTCCAGAGGCTGCTCTTTGCCCTGGATCACAATGGTGGAGCAGCGGTCCAAAATCCTCTCTGGAGCTCCTTTCATCACCAGCAAATGCTTGGTTTCGCCAGGGGTGTTGTTTTTATGGATGGAGAGCTGTGGGACAGCAGAAAGCCTTCATTTAAACGCAAAGTTTTCAGGTCTCAAAAATTAGGCCCTCATTAGGCGTTCTACATTTGCAAGGGTGATCTTGAGTGTGACTTGAATTTCACCATCTAGCAGTGAGTGCAAGCATTGGTGGAGATGTCACTGTGCCTGCCGATTATTTGTGACCACATAGAATTGTTCATGGAGACTTTACATTGCAATGTCCCAAGTATATATGTGAACCAGGCACTGGACTTCAAAGAAGTATACTACTGTGCATTTCCACAACAACATACCGTCAAGGTTTATTGCCTTAAACTGTACTCCTGCCAGCAAAGGATGACTCCACTGATAACAACAACAAGTCAGACTGTATAGGTATTTTTGAGAAAATTGGCTTACTGGACTGTTGATTTAAACACAAAGCTTTGAAACAGAAGTTCACAAACCAAAGCATGACCGTGGTTGCAGTTCCTCCTGCATATATAGTATGTACAATGTATTTTTGAGATTTGTCACTCTGTATGGATGATTTACCTGGTATTTGTTTGTGGAATTAAAGGGGATCTCAGCAATTTTGGGGTATTTTTCTCTCATGTCACTAACAGATCCACAGCACAGCTCGATACACTTCAGCAAGGCAGCTTCTGATGCATCACCAGCCACATGTCTCTGTGGATTTTTAGAAAAAGACAGAATTGGTAAAATGGATTCATCGGCCCCTCTGGTGATGGCCAGAGGGGCCGATGGCGCGATATGGCAGCCTCGCTTCTGTCAGTCTGCCCCAGGGCAGCTGTGGCTACAACTGTAGCTTGCCTCCACCAGTGTACGAATGTGAGAGTGAATGAATAGTGGTATTGTAAAGCGCTTTGGGTGCCTTGAAAAGCGCTATATAAATCCAATCCATTATTATTATTATTATTATAAGTTACATCCTATGCCTTATTTAAAATACCAAAGCTTTTACTTGCCAACCACAAGAGCCTTAAGAAATGAAAGTTTATCACCTTCAAAACAGGAACTTTGTTCTGTTCAGCCAGGAAGACGGCACGGTTGCAGAGTCCGGCGATTCTGGCCAGATTGGCCCAGGTGGCAGAGCTCCTGTCAAAAGAGGTACCGCTCTGGTTCTCAGTGGTGTCTGCCTCATGGATCTGGTTGTCAAACCACATGTGAGCCACGGTCATTCTGTTCTGGGTCAGGGTGCCAGTCTTGTCAGAACAGATGGTGGAGGTGGACCCCAGAGTCTCGACAGCTTCCAAGTTCTTCACCAGGCAGTTCTTCTTGGCCATACGCTTAGCAGTCAGAGTCAGACACACCTACAGACAAAACGTAAGTTTTCAAAACTATGACAACTGCAGACAGTAAGACATAAGCTATCTGCAGAGAATGTCATTTGACACCAAAACTCACAGTGACAGTAGCCAAGAGACCTTCTGGCACGTTGGCGACGATGATACCAATGAGGAAGATAATACCCTCCAGCCAGTTATATCCAAGGATGACGGAGAGGATGAAGAAAGTTACACCCAAGAACACGGCCACTCCAGTGATGATGTGGATAAAATGTTCGATCTCAATGGCAATGGGAGTTTTTCCAGCTTCAAGACTGGAAGCCAGGGTGGCAATACGGCCCATGATAGTATTATCTCCAGTGTTGATGACGATTCCTCTGGCTGTGCCTGAAAATTGAAGAGACACTGAGTCCACAGAACAATGGATGATTTCATTCTTCCTCGTTATCCTTCTTATTTTGTGGATTACCAGCAAGCATCACTAAACTACTGTTTCATCAAATAAAAACCACACTCAAATTGTCAACCACAAGCTGTTCATACTCTACCTTCTACACAGTTGGTGGAGAAGAAAGCAATGTTCCTGGTTTCCAGTGGGTTTTCATTGGAAAATTCTGGAGAACGAGTCTGGGGCTCTGATTCACCAGTCAGGGAGGAGTTGTCCACCTGAGAGATAACAAACAAAATCAAACGAAGATCAGTGACATGAAAACACAGAATTAAATATTTTTGTAAAAAATAATAATAATAAACTTAAGAAACAAATGGGAACAGTTTATGATATGATCAAAGAAAAGCTACTTAGAATGAAGACCACCACATCCAATCAACATAGCTAGTAACTTCTCAGATTTACTAGTGGGATACATAAAAATGTTGAACAGCTGAGCAATCAGCTTGCATGCACAAGATTAGCTAATCTAAATGGACTGAGGGCTGAGCTCGACTCTGTCGCCGCCATAACTAAACTATGTCTAAAACTAACTAAACATCACAGCATGTCTTCTTCTCATTTAAATAAATAATAGTAGATATCAAACACATGCTCTACAAAAATGTTTGCTGGCATTAAGAGTATTTGAGATACAGACCTTGCAGCCGTGAGCAGATATGATTCTCAGATCAGCAGGGATCCTGTCTCCGCCTTTCACCTCCACTAAATCTCCAAGCACCACCTCCTCGGTGTTGATGCTTTTCTTCTCTCCGTCACGGATAACCAGGGCTTGCTATGAAATCAAAGATTTTAGGAATTTTTGATTAACTCGGTTTGATTTTAATGCCAACACCAAAATTTCAGATGATAAAATGTATCATCAGTGCAGAACTTTTCCCTTAAGACTGTGCAAAAAATACTGCAGTTTCTTAATTCATATAAGCTGTAAATATGTTGAATTTACATTAGTTTTCCTTTCAGTGTCTCACCTGTGGGACCATGTTCTTAAAGGAATCCATAATCCTGGAGCTCTTGGCCTCTTGGTAGTAGGAGAAGCAAGCCGTGATCATGACCACAACAGAAAGGACGATACCTAGGTACAACTACATGAAGAGACACGAGAGAGTTAGGTGATCCTTAATGGTCACAATAACAATTTAGATAAAGACTCGCTTACGTTATCACTTGCGGGTTCATCTTCTGAGGCAGCCTGGATACTATAAGCCACAAAGCAGAGGAAGGCACCAATCCACAGCAGCATGCAGAAACCACCAAACAGCTGGAAACCAGGGGAAATAACATTTAAGCTTTGGTGGTTGTACTCACTTTTTTTGCATTTATAATGTGTGAGTTAAAACACAGGTTTGTGGTTTTCATGGTGAGGATGTTGGACTCCTACCTGTTTGCAGAACTTGACCCATTCGGGTGTTGTGGGAGGAGGTGTGAGGGCGTTGGGGCCATCTCGGGCCAGGATCTCTTTTGCTCTGGAGGAGGAGAGACCCTAAAAACAGTGTCTCAGTTACCCCAGAAGTTCAAAAGACTTGTCTGTACATGTGTAGTACAGTATAGTTACATCCTACAACAGTAATAGTGTAGTATATTTACTGGTTCCTGTCACCCTCTTAATTGCCTTTTGTGGAACATTTAGAGTTATAGAGTATATGTAGAGAGTTGTACTTTTTTTTGCAAAATATATCTTCACTTGAACTGCTTATAATTCATGTCTATAATGTAGGTTATGACACTGCTTTACATACAAACCAGTTCATTAACTAAAGCACTGACTGCAAATAAAACCTTTTTTCCTTCTTTATGTTTAAAATCTAAGTTTTCTGTGTAAAGTTGTCACTGTCTGGTGGTTCAGTATGCCCGAGCCGCTCCTTCTTCCCTCTATTGTTCCCTCATTTCTTTGCTGTCTTTCAGCTGGGGCCTCCATTTATCACCTACTTCTCTCTGGTTGAAAAAAAACTTTAAACCTGCTCTTTTCTCATTATGTCTGCATCTGACTGCTCAAATCTAAGTTTTTTTAATCTTATATTAGAGAGAAGATTCCAATGCCGTTTTTTTACTTGTTGGGGCAAGGCAGTGGTATTTTCTCTGTAATTTTACAATTTTATGCACAAAATGAGCTAATGTTAAATTTGATGTTTGCTACAGGCCACACAAAAGCTGTCAAGGCAACAAATGACTGAAAAAACAAGAAAGTTCAAAAACATTAAGCCTGGAGAACATATAGCAAATTATTAAGTTATTATTATTTGATTGCTTTTTAGTTGTTTAACATGCTTACCTATAAAAGAGATGTGAAAAAAATAGTGGCTCGTGTGGATTAAAAGTCTTTTAGTTTTCATTTTCTTCAAATTTAAGAATTTGGTTTGTAAAACTAGACCAATAAAACAGAACTCCGAAACTAGATACTGCTCATAGTGGGTGAGAAACTGAGATCTTGAACATTTTATATGCTATTATTTGCATGCACACCATGATGTTTTTCAAGACTACCTGATCTTTCCTGGCCTCTGTCCTTACCATCTCAAACACTCACAAAAACAAAGACACATATTCGGAGTCCTCACCATGACTAGGTCGGTTCCATATTTTCTGTGAATCTCGTCCACGCTTAATTTGTGATCATCCTAAGGAGAGTGTGGGAGAGAAAAAGACGAAAATGTCATTTGAGGCTTAAAAAACGTCCCTGTAAATTCCTCCAGAAGGACACAGGGGACAAAATGCATCTGCACTTTACACATTGCTCCATACAGAGTCATTTTAAGATAAGAATCTTTTTGTGTTTGAACACGGATTTTCACATGTTATAAACTCTTTATACTATATTGGCATACTTAAATTGTGCCAATCAAACACTTACATGAAAGATTATCCCAGAGTGGCTTCACATAATTTACGTACTCACCAGGTCAACTTCTTTTTTCAGGTCCTCCGTATCCCTATTTTTTCTGCCCTTCTTGCTCCTCTTCTCCTCGTGGTCTGCGGTTGCTGCCAGTTTGTAGTCATCTTTCATTTTCTGTTATGAACAAAAGGGAGTTCTGAATACGACTAAAATCGAAGGTGATTTTAAAGCAGAAAGTTGCATGAAACTAAATTATTAATTATTGTCAACAATTAAAAAATAATGTATTGTTAACTGATATGCTGTTAAATATTAGAACAGCAAATTCAAATTCAAATAGATCATTTTAGAATATGTTTTAAGTTTCTAAAGCTGTAAAGAAATTAATGTATGTTTTCACAGTGTCACAAAATAGGGTTTTAAATAAAACTGATACAACATGAAACATGCTGGAAAGTTGCCTTTAAGATTTTACATAATGAAGTAAAATGTGTCATTATTTATATAATTTTGAAAAATGTCTCTTCATAGTTGATAAAGCAGTCAAAAAAAAAAAAAGAAATTTAACAGAGATGTAAGCTAATGTGTAAGTAAGCGGCAAGAATATTCAACCCTGAGCAATCCAAAACTGTCGAGCTCAGTCCAAACTTACTGTCACTCCCATGGTTGCAGTGCAGTCTGACAGCAGTCAGTTCAGTTAATCAGTCTAACCTTCCTACTCCGCCTCCCTCTTTCAGTCCAGTTCTCTCCTGCGTCTTCCACTCTGCCCTGAACATAGGTGGCTTAATTTCAGCTTACTTTTATACCTGTGGAGGAGGAGCTTAGAGGAAGGAAGCGTGGAGGTTAAACTCAATAGGTCATGGGTTGGGGGAGGTATTATGATTAAACTCCTCCAACACTCAAATTTTTTGCTTCAGTCACTGCCAAGGGTACCCGTCAGCTGTGTCCAGAAGCCCAACAGCTAACCACGCTTGGTTGGACTCCTTCAGCTTGATGGCTCCCTTCAGCTTTGGTGCCACTACTCAGTGCAGATATCTTGGCAATAGAGCTACCACAATTGATCAGTCAACTTCGATAACCCTTCATCCTTGTCATCCTTGCGTTGCTGGAAGGGGAAGTTAAAGATCTAACAAACAAGGATCCTCTGCCAGACATGCACAATGAACCCTCCCTATACATTTGGGCACAGCAAACCTCACTGCGAATCTGGTCATACAATTACAAAACCAATCATCAGCGACCTAGCGTGTTCTAGGTGCCTTGATGAACACAGCTATGCTCGAAAATTGACCCTGATATCCCTCATCAAACCAAGATGTTCTCTGCCCTTGATGTCTGGCTGGTCGGAGTACATGGAGTTACAGGATATGTTTGCTGTAAACGTGTGAATCAATGTAAGCATGTTATCATCTCATTAAGCAAGGTTAGGATGGGTGTAAAGATAGAAAGAAAGAAACTGCAAAGAAGAGATATACTGTCAAACAAAAAAAGGGTGAGGGAGAAAACCTAGAAAAGAAACACGGAAACTGTCTGAAATAAATGTGAGAGAAGAGATGAAGGAGAGGGTTATTTGCCATTTGCCTTGGGAAACCCCATGAGGCAAAAATATATCTAATTGATTAGGATTTTTTCACCATTTATGGAAGGAACAGGTTTTTAGAAATTAAAAAACAAATGAAAAAAATTACAACTTCTAATCTTGTAAAATTCATAAATCTTTAAGGGGTAGTTTTGTCAACAAAGACCTAGCATGTAATTAAAAAACACTTTTGACCCTGATGTCCCTCATCAAATCAATGTATCCTCTTCTTGTTTAGGAAGGAAGGGCTGTCCTTGAAGTTTTTATGGGTGCAGAGCAGGGAGTTGCTGGATATGTTTGCTGTAAACGTATAACTTTGTGTTATCAACCCACAGATGCAAAGAATGGAGCGACAAAGATGAGGTAAAATGTCAAACAAAAGGTGCAGGAGGAAAACATGGAAACTGTCTGAAATAAATACGAGAGAAAGGTAAATGATGAATGAGATGGTTCAAATTTAAGTACGAGGTCCAAAGCACACTTCTGTACATATTAATATATATTAGAAAAACACAAAATGGTTCAGTCCATCCCACGCTTGACTCACCTTTATAGCACAACTGATTTATTCTGCCTAGGCGAGCGCTAATGCACACTGTGAGTCATGTCTTTCTACAAGAAAGCAAAATCAAATAATTACAAGAAAGAAAAGAGAGGGGCAGAAAGCGGTTCTTAAGAAACACTGTTTCCAAAGAAAGGTGAGCTGAGCACAACAAGCATTTTACGATGTTAACCCAGAGAGTTTGAAAAAGTAGGAGATCTTACTTTACTTGAATTGACACACAGTGAGCTCATATACTGCCAACAGCAGCTATTCTCAGCAGTCTTTTATTTCGATGCGAGTATCAACGAGAATCTTGGCAGTATTAACGCCTGTTCAATTTGGGGGGGTTTCTTTCTTTTTTAAATTGTAAGATAAAGACCCCACAATAATAGACAGGAGAAACATCAAGAAGCACCTTTTCAGCACTTTGTTTTTTCAGGATTTATATGTTGGACCAATGAGTTTGTGAGGTAAGAAAGCCACGTGGAAGTTGATAAAATAGCATTTTTAACATCACTGTGATTTTTTTTGCTTCTGTAAAAATGTAATGTTGCTAAGTGTCAATGAAATACGCCTCCATACACAGGCACATAAACATTTCCAGGCTCACTTCTATGCTTATGTTTGTTAACTGAGGAAAACTGACAGAGATTGTAATGCATTTTGACTGGACCAAGATATGGTATTTACTGTTTGTTTGTTTCTTTTAAATCCAGCTACGCTTGGATACTTATTTAATATTATTATATAATTTTGTATGTTTTGCCTGATGATCTAGTTTGATCCCCGTCTTAGCACCACATGGGTTGAAAAAGGTATGAGGCTGTGAGTATGGAAAATGAAGGTTATTCTGAGGTTACTGCAGATAAACATTTATTATTTGTGAATAAATCACATATCTAGTGACGTCTTCTGGTGTTTATTGAGGAGTATTGTAGCCTAAGCATTGCAATTTAACATCCTATCCAACACTTCCCGCCCCCCATCCCCCATCCCCCATCCCCTGCCCCCACTCCAACTCAACAACCTGATCATAAAGGAAGGACTGTCCTTGATGTACGGCGGAGCTGGATATGTTTGCTGTAAACGAGCAACCGTGTGTTATCACCCCATTAAGCTAAGTGAGGAGGGGTATAAAGATGCAAAGAGAGAAAGAGAACAAAGTGAGTGGATGATATAAAACTAAAGAGGCAGGAGAAAAACATGGAAAATCCCGGAAATTAATGTAACAAATGTAAAAATAAATAAATAAATAAATAAAATAATAAAAAGATGTAAATGACAGTACACATCATTTCCATTTAAAGAGCATTACTGTTTAACTTTTATAAATATACTTGTAGTATAAATGTCTATGATGCTATGGGTATTTTGAAGACACAATCATGGGCGATCGTGGCTCAAAGAGTTGGCAGTTCGTCCTGCTGTAACCGGAAGGTGGCCGGTTCGAGCCCCGGCTCGGACAGTCTCGGTCGTTGTGTCCTTGGGCAAGACACTTCACCTACCGCCTACTGGTGATGGCCAGAGGGACTGATGGCACGATATGGCAGCCTTGCTTCTGTCAGTCTGCCCCAGGGCAGCTGTGACTACAACTGTAGCTGCCTCCACCAGTGTGGGAGTGAATGAATAGTGGAATTGTAAAGCACTTTGAGGGCCCCGAAAAGCACTATATAAATGCATTATTATTTTTCCCTGTTCCCTAGCACAATAATGAAATTATTTAAATCAGTTGTGTGACTGAATTTTGATTTAACCAAAGTGTGCTGAGAAAAGTTTGAATGTGAGATATAATGCTTTTAATCTTCTTAATTAATTTTTTTTACATTTAACATCACATTTTTTTTAAATAGAGTAATTGTGCAGTAAGGTCAACATATCACTTTATCTCAGAACTGGACAAGTAAGTAGAATTTATTTTTCTTAGCACTCTAGACACTGGCAACAGCAGCAAAGAGACCCTTTCGGTTCTGTTTCATTTATTGCTATAGTAAACAGTGACAAACAGACAAACTGAAAAGTTTCAGATTTGGAAACACACCATTTAGCAGTGAGTCATTCCCGTCAACTTCCTTTCAACAGTCGTGCAGTGTTTAGGTAATTTGAGTCAGGACTTTAAGACTGGATAGCGGTGTTTGTTCAGAAAACGTTTCTCAAAAAAAGCCATGCTAGTAACTGCCCTTCACACTAATACTCCCTTTATTTCCCTGAAAGAATGAAACCATCACTGCTCACTGCCTGCATTAAAAGGTCACTTCTAAAAAAATTCCCAGGTGATGCAGTGTTTAGCACTATCACCTTACAGCAGGAAAATTGGGCTTTGGTGTGGATCAGTTGATTTCATGGTTTACAAATAAAACGTAGGCTTTTTAATGGGCAGTAATAACAAACATTTTAATATTTTTTTCATTTGGTTTTTAGTGAAGTTGTATTCACTCTATGCACGTTTTTTCTTTTAGATTGAAGGACTCCCCGGCAATAAATGCTTACATAGAGTAAAACTGGTTTCCTTGATTTCAAACTACGTTGGCTGACATCCTGTAAAGGGCCCCTTGGTCTTATTCAATTTTCTTCAACTAATAAGAATGAAACCCAATCTCAGGGCAAACATAAGAACAGTGCTTTTGATTTTTAGTTCATTTAACAGCTGCAAGGAGTTCAATGTCAAAGGCATAAGTAGCCTTAAATGTACTATTGTAAGAGTCCTCCAAAGGACTATCGGAAAAAAATTAATAAACTGTTCACTAATCAGTGTTTGATGGAGTAAACCTACCTTAAAATGTCCCAAAACATGGATTTTTCATAATTGTACTTCAGAGATGTTTTGTAGTAGAGTCAGTCAGCACCATCGCAATGGGATCCCAGCTCTGTGACCTGTAATCAAAGTCAAATATCTGCAATCACAGTTTTGCAAAGTTTGGGAGAAACACTTCAAATAAAGAGATAGACTAGATACTTGCTGTCAACACCAAATTCAAATATGCCACAGAAGGGGACAATTTATAGCCGCATAATTACTAGCAGTCACAGGGGGAAATAAAAATACAAAAACTGGCAAGATGGATTTGGTGACTGACTGTTCAACTTGGATTTTTCATATCTTTATATCTTTTGTTAAGGTGATGAAAGGTCATGGATCAAGTGTAGAAAGCCACTTTGTCTTTCCTGGGGGAATATCACCGCACTTCCTCAGGAATCACAAACTTGATGTGAATTTCTGTGAAATGGCAATTATTATTCTTAATTGTGAAACAATACAGTTATACAGGGAGAGAGAGAGAGAGAGAGAGAGAGAGAGAGAGAGAGAGAGAGAGAGAGAGAGAGAGAGAGAGAGAGAGATTACAACGACAGTGTTTACTTAAATGGCAGTTTAGTGATAACCTCTGTGCTGCAAGACCTGGCAAATAAAGAAATCACTGAAATAGAACCTATCTGACAAACGGAAGCAGGCAAAAAGATCTCAAAAAGCAACCTATAATCTAAAGAAACGTCTGAGAAACAAATTAATTGATGTCTATTTGCATTGAAACGATTACAAAGCCATTTCTAAGGCTTTTGGACTTCAGTGAACCACAGTGATAGTCATTATTCAGAAAGGTCACCTCTGAATGGCTAAAGAAAAAAAAAACTAATCAAAATGAAGGTTCTGGAATGGTCTAGTCAGCACTCAACTTATGTCTAGTGTAGAACTCTCTAATTTTAAAATTTTGCCTTATAGCATTAGGGTTATATCAACACACCATTCAGAGTGACTGATCCGATTTCTAGATATTTACAAAACAAGACAAGTGTGTATGACTTGTGCTCTTTAAATGATTTCCAAGAGTGAGTGTGTCATAGAGGAGGGATATGTGCATTACACAGAAATCTTAAAGACAAAAAAGGTGGTGACAACACAGAGTAAACAAATGAGCCATGAAAGAGAGACCTAGAAGGCACTTTTATGTTAACCACAGCATGAAAACAATGCAACAACGATCTGCATTGTTGTTGATTAATGCAAATTTACTATACAATATTTATATAGTGTGTATCACACAATTTTCCTTTTATTACTTTCTTTTTTTGTGTAAATGGACTCCTCAGTGAGCTACAGCACCAAGAATGTTTGCTCAAAATACCCCTCACCAAACTATAAAACAAGAGTTAATCAACTCAACAATCAGTAGTTCCTCTTTGGCAGCTGCACTAAGTCTTTTGAAAATGTTAAACATTTGCACACCCTTCGTTCTCCTTTCAATGATTTAAGCATCAAAATGTGTTGTTAGTTTTAAAGCAAAATTAAATTTAACTAAATATCTGGATTCATAAATGCTACAGTACGCATTTATTAGACTACCTGTCATTAAAACAAGAAAACACAAATATTTTAGAACCAAAAATTATATTGTTAATAGTTAGACAAATACCAAGCTGATCTAAAGATTGTAAACACAGTGCACTTGTCTGAGGAGTCAGTCACGCATAAGGTCATTCTTACCAGCAGCTGAATGACCTAATGCTTGAAAACATTTTTGGGGTTATCTTACTAATCAGCTTGTTTGCTACATTGTTACCTATATATACAAACTTCAGTTGCTTGTGTATATAGGACCACTTTGTGTCTTCCTTCTATATTTTATATTCCCCTTGCTATAAGAGCTGTGTAACACCCAAATTTCTCATTCGTGGTATAGTAAAGCTCTATTCTATTCTATTCTATTCTATTCTATTCTATTCTATTCTATTCTATTCTATTCTATTCCATAACATTAGTCCACTAAACCTGTTTTTCTTACCAGAAATGCAAGTAAAGTATTTAGCCTAATAAAAAAACACAACGACATTGATGTGGTTTACTATTTTTTCTGTGTTTTTATTAAATGGTAAATTTGAAAATGAGTGAATAAAAACATTTTTTTAAGTTTTAGCATTAAAAGTTTTAGCATTAAAAACATAATTTTGATTAAAGGCACACACAGTAATTGTGATTAAGAAAATCATTTTTATGCTTATCTGGTTAGATAAGCATAAAAATGATTTTCTTAATCACAATTACTGTTAATTTATTTACTTCTGCTATGTTGCGCGCTTCAGGTACCCCTTAAAGGATTAGTAGGTGATTATTGAATCACTGCAAGATAACAGCATTATATCATGTCTAATAAAATGGAATAGCATTTAGCTGCTGCTATATTTTAAAGCTCCAGTAGGCAAAAGTTTAATGTAAAGTACAACTGCTTTACCACATGAAAAATCTATTCATTTAATTACATTTTCTAAATGTTCTCTGAGTTATGAAGTTCACTGCAACTTGTCAGCTGAATTGCATCTGCTGACACAGTGTGTGGTAAAAAGAAGAAACTCTCTGAAGCAGCTTTTAGGTTTATTTGAAAAGGAATAGCTTAATAAATGTAAATATGCCAATATAGAACATTTATTTTTAAACTTGTAGGTACTATTGTTCATAAGGCCCAACAGGGTGAGAATGCAGCATCGGCATGAAGGGGAAGAACAACGACACTCTGATTCTGGGCCAGTGATTATTAATTTTATTTTTTTTGCATTGTATTGCTTGTTTGTTTTCTGCTTGGGATTTAAATAAAAATGTAATGTTTCAGTGTAATTTTGACACGCTGAAGTAAAGACAAGATATTTTCTGTTGATTCAAAATTCAGGAACATCTGTATTATTACTAAAACTATAACTCTTGTAACGCTTTTTTATTTAGTAAATTAACTTTTTGCATGGATCTTTGCAAAGAAAACAAACACTAATCATTTTATAACCACTTATACATTTTAATGAATACAGTTAAGATTTTGTGACATTTTTTGTTTGCCACCGGTTTAAAGATTCTGTTAAATTACATTACTACCAGTGGTGCTGTAACAGCACAAGTTTCAAGGATTAAGCTGTAACCACACTGTCAATCAGACTTTTCAAGCCACACTTATTACATTCTTTGTTCTTTCTTCCTTCCAGAGACATGAAAGTGCCCCTATTTGTCCTGTGGAAGTCAAAATACATCCACTTACCCGTGTTCCCACTCCCAACAGCTAGACCTTGGACCACTACATCCGATCTCTCGGAGACTTGAGGTCTGGGTAAACAGCACACTGGAAAGTCGAATTGCACTTATAAATAAATAGTTGACATAATTCCTTATTTTTAAAAGACCTGCTAGTTTATGTCGATGTAGTGTTAAAATGATTTCAAAAACAAAGTTTCTGAACGTCACGTAATAGCCATGTAGTTATAAAGTTGTAGGAAAATACTGTCATGAACCACGAGTAATGAATAAACTGCATAATCTAAACTGAGCTTGAAGGACAAATACAGTTTTGTATTACAATTTATTTTGTAAATACTGATACACTGATCTGTGCTAATATTTACAATAAGAAACCACAGTTTTGTATTACCAGGAGCACACTGGGAGCTTCCATCTCACAAATCTAGCTTCCAGCGCTTTGCTGTTATTTATAAAATTCATTCATCATTTCTTGCAACATAAAGAAAACATTCTTTCTTAACTCATATTTTTACTTCCCAGGTTGAAGATTCACAGCTGCCTCCAAAGAGGCGAGATTGTCTAAAGAGAAGATGCTCCACTGAGTTGTCTGCGACAATGGTCAGAACCTGGATAGTGCATCATGATGGAGGGTGTTTAATACAACAGAACTGAACATAGCACTGATTGGTGATCCATTAAACTCCATAACATAGGTGATATTTATTTTTCATTTACCGTGTGTTTCTTTGAAATTTGTTGATTATATCTTCTTTTATGCTTTTCTTTTTTACAGCTTATGTCCAAAGATTTAAACAGTTTGTCCTCATTGGCAGTACTTTAGCAAAAGTCTATGACCTGTTTGCCTAAATTATTATCATTATTATTAGTATTCTTTTTTATCAAAGAAGGCAAAGAACATCCAGTCACATGACAATACAACTACTAACTTCATGCTCATTACCCATGCATGGTTCAGTTGAAATAAACTCCAGAAAACTGATATCTATTCACCTTTTTTGTTATAATTTACGTAAAGTATTACATCTTACATTGTAATACTGTATACAGACAACTTGTGTGATGCATTCATCTAGTTTTTAATCATATATACATTCATAATTAAAATAATACTCACAGCAAAGGCAACATTTCTTTCTTTAAATGTCTTTAAATATATAAGAAATGATCTTGCAACTGATTTTGAAGTTATGTTACTTCAGGAAATACCAAAAGCAACAGCGCTAGTGTTTAAAAACAAAAAGAAAAACAAAAGTCAGAGTTGAGGTTTTCTGAGGAGAAGATGTAGGTTTCTCTTCCAAACATGGACAAAGTTAAATAGAAATATAAATTTAATTGGTTTCGTTGATATGTTACTGGGAACCAAAAGGTTTGCAGCTATGACTGGAAACCCCACCTCAGCGTTCCTGTTGTTAGCAGAAATCTAAAGCAAAGCTATAAAGTTTAGCTGAGATATTTAAGATTTAATGAATGATCAGGAAACTCAGTGCACCTGAAATGACCTTGTGATCTCTAACTGCTCATCAGATTATTAGAAACAAAAGTAAACTTCATAAATGACTGGCCTGGAGCCAAAGAACGCTTTTGACTCTGATGTCCCGCACTAAACAAATATGTGCATTTTCTGTGTACTGGAGTGTGCAGTGAGCAGGAAAGGTTGTCTTAATGGCTGGCCGATGCAGGTTGTTGGATGTGACGTTTATGATTCTTTGTAGCCACTTGGCTATGCATGGTGCAGGGTGAGGTGGAGATGAGGTTGTTAAAGTACAAGGGGAGGGATTTTTTAAAATACTAGGAGGACAAGGAAAACATTTAAAATCTCAGAAATGAATGTGAGGATTACACAACTTAGTGTCCATAAAGTAGCAGGTGCCCCTAAACAAATCATCTCTAACTTCTTCTCAGAAAGTTAAAAACTTTGGAGAGTATTCACAGGCAAGATACTGAACCTTGGGGAAAAAAAACCCTGAGACAGTTTTTTTCCCCCACTTTTAACATAACAAAGAAACTTACAAGAAAACTGAATAAAAATGCAGACAGCCTTGATTTTAGATTAGAAATATTTTATTTCGGTACACACATTCATAAAGATATTCTTAATCTATCCATGCTTTGTGGTGTTTTTAGAGCTATAGCATCTCTAACAAACACTTAAGATAACATTAAGTAGTGATGAAACACACACTGCCTTCATGTCTGTCTCATGTTGGCTCAGTAGTATGTCTCCTTCTCCAACCAGCCTAAAAACCAAAGGAGACACGATTAGGGACATCATTTTTGTGAAATTTCACCTCACATTTTTTTTAAATTCTTTATGTTGTCCAAATGACAAAGACTTTTGATATAACTCTGTTGATTATGCATTTGTAATTAAATATGTAAAAGGCTTTAACATGGACAGTTTCACAGAGCCAGCCCTGCATACAGGTTCTGCTTAGATTCAAGCATCGTGACTGACTTTAACTAGTGGAGTTTAGAGTTTACTTTGGTTTCTTAAGATATTTAAAACTTTTGGACTTTTAGTACCTTTTTCTTTGCTGATGCTTGTAGTCTCAAGGTTAGTTTAAATGTTAACTAATGTAAATACATTTGGTGGAAGGGCTAAAAGGATTGATATTTGATCATGATATTTAGTTTTTAGTTTTAAACAAATTATTAATTAAAATTATTAATAATAATGGCATTGAAAACAGGATTTATATTAATATGTGTCCAAAAAAAGCTAATGGATTTTTATATATATGAGATGCTCTCGCTTAAATAGATGGGGCCAAATGGAACTTAATAACTTATTAACCTATTTCTAGTCAGAGAAATTCCAAAGAATTTATGTGCAAGTAATTTTTTTAAAAATGGGTGAAAAAAGAAAAGGCTTTCATGAAGGAAAAAAATATGGATAAAAATGTGTCCTATGTGCCTCGTAAAGTGTTTGGTCATTCCTGAATAAAACTCTTACCTCCTGGGTGGTGTCTGAGGATATATTTTCTGATTTCATCATAAAAGAAGAGAAGGAACCCGTGCGGTAATCCACAGAACCACCATAATGGCCTAAGGTTTGGATGGACAGACAGAGACTGAATTACAACTACTACACTGACATTATTTCTTTGACGCTGCTGAAGTGACTGAGGACATCAGGTGAGGAGTCCAAGGACAAAGGGAAACTTGAGTGCCAGAAGATTATGGGGGAGGTCTGGACTGGCATGAATGGTTTAAGGTAAACAAAGAGCAGTGAAGTCAAATGTAGCGTGGAGTTGGTCAATGAACTAAATCTAACAGGTCTGACTAACAGGTCACAGAACTGCACAGATGTCTGTCACCTTTAGACATTTTCTGATGACTGCAGTAGTGGGAGGTATCAGAGAAGGTGGTGAGAGTACAGGACTGTGGTGAACAACTTTTGCACTTGGCATAACCATCTGCTGTTTAATGTGGAAAAGACTAAGGAACTGGTTGATGATAGGAGGAGGACATGAACATCAGCGACCCCTGCTTACATCCGTGGGGTCTGTGTGGAGGACTTAAAACACAAAAGCCTTCTATTAGGGAGGGGAAAGCTATCTTCTTTTTCAGAGAAAACATCTGCCAGAAGATGAGCAGGATGATTTATGAGTCTGTGTTGGCCAGAGCCATACTCTATGATGCGATGCAGGGGCAGCAGATAACAGACTCAACTGATCCTGCCGATGTTATGGTGAATGTTGAAAACGACAAGAATTGGCTTGGGAACGTGAATGCCCGTACATAAATGAAGATGGCAAAGGAAACAGCCACAAACACCACAGAGAAAAGGACAATTGTGCATTAGGAATTAGTCATTATAATTGCTGAATTTTAAAAAAAAATGCCTAGAAAGGGTATCTCTAAGCGTTCACACTATTGCCTAATGGAAAATCATAGTATTAGCTTATCTGTTTTACTCACTTCATAGGGTACATTTTCAGGGCAATGTCCATGCCTGGGCAGTATGACAGGAACACAGCAAGAGCCAGCTCCTCAAACATCCCAAAGATAAGGACATTGTTCCTGTACAAAAGAAAAATGTCAGTCAATATCAATAAAACTGAAACTATTTTTTTAATATTTGATTTGAGTGCTCTTTTTCTGTTCTGGAACTTGGTATATCCTTTGTTGTACTACATATATATTTAACATTGGCTCATTTTCTTTAATAAATAAAATATTAAGTTTCATGTATATCCATTTCAGCTTTTAGGAAAGCTTTCAGCCTGATTTGTGGAATAATACAATTTGAAACTGTTTGCGGAGCTTGTTCTTCAAATGGTTCGAGTTTTATACTTGTTCTAGGCTGTATGGATGCTGATGTCAGTCAGAAATGCTAAACAAAAGCCCCTGGTACTCCACCACCAGCCATATGTCCATTCAGTGACACACTGGCCAAGGAACAAGCTCTGGAAATGGACAACTCTGTTCTGAGACATATGAAGCTGGAAACACTGGCAACCAGAGATGGGCAGTAACGCGTTACTTGTAACTTCTTTTTACAGTGAAAAAAAACCCTAAACTTCCAAGCAAGCACCGAGTGCGCTACCACGTAATGGGAAAGTCACAGAGCAACTCGCGGATTCTTCAACTGACCGCTGTGGCACACCTGCACCAGGGTAAACCTCCGCCTACCGCAGTCCTGCTTTACAGGTGAAAATAGAGCAACAGGACCGCTAGTCTTTGACTTTATTTATTTTCTGCTGTGTTTTACTTGCATCTATTTGAAAGAGTGAGTGTAAACACACACACAAAATAAATATTTTATGTGCTGGAATGTGCAGAAAATAGGTTTAAATATTAAACAAATTTCTTCCAGTCAGAGAATGTTGCATATAATTACATTTTTGCTTGATGCATAAAGTTAAAAGATTGAAACTAATAAAACAAGTTTTAAAAAGAGACTTTTCCATTTGATTACATTTTGTATGATGGATTATGCAGAAAAAGTAGAATTGGGTGAAAGATCTATCGCTTTATCACCTCTTCAGGTTGTAAATTGTGTTTTTAAAAAGTAACTAAGTAATTAATTACTTTTGAAAATAAGTAATCAGTAAAGTAACGGGATTACTTTTGGGGGGAAGTAATCAGTAATTAGTTACTGATTACTTTTTTCAAGTAACTTGACCAACATTGCTGGCAACCATAGTCAGTTGTCTTCCAGGGAGGGAAATTTAAATCTGCTGGCTAACTTAAATTCTGTAAAATTATAATTCACGTTGGCAGTAATGACACCCAGTTATGTCAATCAGAGGTCACTAAAATTAATATGAAGTCGATGTGCAACCATGCCAAAACAACATTGGTAGTTTTCTCTGGTCCCCTCCTGAATCGGACCAGGAGTCACACGTTTAGCTGAATGTTCTTAAATTGCTGACTGTCTGAGTGGTGTCCAAAAAAACCAATGTGGGCTTTATAGATAACTGGGAAACTTTCTGAAAGAAACAAAGTCTTGTTAGGAGAGATGGCATCCATCCCACTTTGGATGGACCAGGTCTCATTTCTTAAAATCTGGCCAAATTTATTAAACATCCCAAAACGTGGGACCAGGAAGCAAAGTTGCGGTCTACACAGGCCAAGGGGAGAGTGTCGCAGCAATTTCCGACTCATTAATCAACCAAAGAACCAGACAGATTTTTAATCATTTGAAAGCCTGATTCTTAACCTTGTCCACCCCAGCTGAAAAACTAAAAAAAAGAAAAAAGAAAAACAGTCTTATTTGTTATCATCTATCGTCCACCTGGGCCTTATTCAGAGTTTCTGTCTGATTTCTCCGACTTTTTATCCGATTTAGTGCTCAGCTCAGATAAAATCATTATTGTGGGTGATTTTAACATCCATGTAGATGCTAGAAATGCCTCATCATGGTGTTTAATCTGTTAGACTCAACTGACTTATTTCAAAATGTAAAAGAACGCACCCACCACTTCAGTCACACTGTAGATTTTGTTCTGACAAAGCGCACAGAAACTGAACATTTAACAGTGTGTCCTGAAAACCCTCTCTTGCCTGATCATTTCCTAATAATATTCAAATTTAGAATAATGGATTACACAGCGGTAGGGAGTAGATTTGATCACAGTAGATGTGAAATGGTATCTCAAAAATTTGGAAGATCATGATTTAGCCTGGAAAAGTAATCTGCTGCTTTATTTTTAAAAAAGCCCACCGTGAAGCTAGAACATCTTAATAATCATCACTGACTGAAGAAAATAAGAACAACCATAGTTTTCCCTTCAACACTGTAGCCAGGCTGACGAAAAGACAGAGCTCTGTTGAACCAACCATTCTTTTAACATTAGGCAGCAATAACTTCATGAATTTCAGGAAAGCCAAAACTAGGGAGCTAGGAATACAATAAACAGAAAAGGAACACGAGGGCTGGCACGACAACAGGCAGAGAAAAAAACAGGGCTAAAATACACAGAGTAATAATGAGGGAATGAGACACAGGAGGGAAACAGAGCTGGGAGTAATCAAATACACACAAGACAGGGAGGAAGCAAAACTATTGTGGCCAACCTTTACATGAAGGAACTGGGAAGGAAGGCTCTTGGCTCTTTTAAAGGGGGAGTACCCAGCCACTGGTACAGATATGTGGACGACACCTGGGTCAAAATCAAAACCCAAGAAGTGGAATCCTTCACTGCTCTTTTTAACATTCACCAGGGAAGACACAAAGGATGACTGTTTGCCATTCCAGGACTGTGCCGCCCACATTGAAGGGAATGGAAAACGGAAGTTTACTGAAAGCCCACACACACAGACCAGAGCATCCTATTTGACTCCTACCACCCTCTGGAACACAAACCTGGAGTAATCAGGACCCTACACCACCAGGCAGAAAATGTTCCCTCTAAGCCTGAAGGAAAAAAGAGGGAACCCACACATGTAGAGGAAGCTCTGAAACATGTGGTAATCCTAATGGGGCTTTCATCAAGTCAGCAAAGATGCACAGAAAAGAAGGTCAGACACCAGCTAGGGAGGATCAGAAAGACAGACGTAACAACATTATCCTCCCCTATGTAGCCGGTGCATCAGAGAAATTCAGGAGAGTTTTCTCCAAGCACGACATCCCAGTTTACTTCAGACCCAGCAACACACTCAGACAGAAACTGGTTCATCCCAAAGACAAACTCCTAAACACAAACTTAGCGACATAGTGTGTGCCGAACAGTGTAGCGAGCAATGCCCAGACCTCTACATTGGAGAGACGAAACAGCCACTTCACAAGCGCATGGCACAACATAGAAGAGCCACCTCCACGGGACAAGACTTGGCTGTCCATCAGGATCTAAAGGACAAAGGTCACTCTTTAGAGGATGCCAATGTCATATTTTGGACAGAGAAGACAGTTTGAAAGAGGAGTGAAAGAAACCATCTATGTCCGCTGTGAATGACCATCTTTGAACAGAGGCAGTGGTTTACACCAACTGTCTGCCATCTGTAATCCAGTTATGAGATCCCAGATGCCTTAGCGTCCACTCAGATGCTTTTCTTTGCAAGCTCCTTAGACCAAAACTGAACACAATGAGCACTAGAGAGGGACTTTCAAAATAAAACAGGAAACATGAGACATTCACAAGACATGACTGACTGAGGAGACACAGGAGATGCACAAACATAGAGACAATGGTACCTGATATGAAACGAAGAACACAGGGAAGGCGCAGAGTAAACACAGGCACAGAGACTATACACAAGCTATAATAAACACTGACACCCAAAACCACGAATAAAACTAAATCAAAGAGTATTACTTAAACTTGAAATACAAACACTGGGTGAAGGTTACAAGTGATCTTTTTATCTCTGTGCTTGTCCTGCTAGACAAGAGAGTTTAATCCTGTTGACCATAACATTTTATTACAGCAATTAGAGCGTGCTGTAGGCATTAAATATGCTGTGCTTCCCTTAGGTCAGCGGGTCTCATACTTTTGACATAATTCCCCACATGGCAGGAAGAAATATTTTCACGCCCCATCTAAACATCTAAACTAGCTGAGCCTTTATTTAGATAATAAACTAATTCACAATGAATCATTCAGTAATTAGTTTTAAACTGCTTTCATTTTAAACAGCTATTTGTAACTTTTGTCAGTAGACTGCTTCATTAGTCTGCACCACGAAAAAGCAACAAGTTAAACAGAATGTGAATATAGAAAAATAAAGTTCAGTCTTATAAAAAAAAGAAATCCAGAAACTTGTGAACAGAGATAAAAACACGTTTAAAATAGAATGACTCCTGTCTCAGAGTGATGCTGAAAAACTTGTTCGTGGATTTACTACTTCCAGGCTGGACTACTGTAATTCATTATTATCAGGATGTCTGAAACCTTCAGTTGATCCAAAATGCAGCAGAAAAGTACTAACAGAGACTAGAAAGAGAGAGCATATTTCTTACATATTTTTTGTCTTCATTGGCTCCCTGTTAAATCCAGAATGAAATATTAAAACCTTCTCTTCAAATATAAGGCCTTGATCAATCAGTGCCCATCTTATCCTAATGACCTTACACTACCATATCACACCATAAAAACTCTTTGCTCTCAGGCTGCGTGAGAGAGTATTTAAAAGTAGAACGGGAGACAGAGCCTTCAGCTTTCTGTCATGGTCCAGCAGCCCTCATCGCTCGACCTGCCCGTTGTGTCTGAGTGTGTGTTTTTGCTGCTACTCCCCTCACATCTCTCTCTCCCTGTTGTGTGTGCTTTTGTGTGGGACTTTTGCATCCCTGGAGGTTTTGGCGCTGAGTATTGTTCAGCGCTGAAGTGTTCACTCACTGGAGTCAGCCACACCTGCTGCTCATCTGTTGCTGCCATCTGCAGCTGATTACCGTCATCGGCAGCATCCCTACTTAACAGTGTATTGAACTCGTCAGTATGGCAGTGGATTGCTTAATGAAAACCTTGTTTGCTGGTGGATTGCCTAGCCATCACCAGTGTGTTTTGTCTTCACTATGAATCTGGAGCTGAGTTGTTTTCATGGGAGTGGAGCCAGTGTTTTGGAATTGGAGTTGCTGTTTCACGATTCCCACCATGGACACAAGCACTGTTTGGGATTTGGGAGAAATCGCCATGGGAACCACAGTGCTGGGACTTGCGCATTTTTTAACCCTGTAAATAAACTCACTGTCTTTTCTTGGAGGAGTTCTGCATTTGGGTCTCATTACCTCAGACCTGATGCTTTCAGACCCGTCTTCCTTGGAACCAGCTCATGAAATAGGGCTAAGCTACCCATGATGCATTGTTATTTTTAATCTTTGGCTCTCTTCCACAGCATGTCTTTGTCCTTGCTTTCTCCCCTCAACCTAACTGGTATTTCCCCCCCGAGCCTGGTTCTGCAGGAGGTTTCTTCCTGTTAAAAGGGAGTTTTTCCTTCCCCCTCTTGCCAAAGTGCTTGCTTGTAGGGGGCCAAATGATTTGGGTGTTTTTCTTTGTTTTATTGTAGGGTCTTTACCTTATGATATAAAGCGCCTTGATGCAAATGTTTTTGTGATTTGGCACTTAATACAATTGAATTGAAAAGTTCACACCCACTGGAGCTCTTTCAGATCTTGATGTATACGTACTTCATTCCTTGCTGCAAAATAGAGTTCCTCCTTGTTTTACAGATGAGCAGATCAGCCACCTGGACAATCACAATACTGGAGAAGAAGGCTGTGTGGCAGGTGAACTCCAAGATCTTTCTGCTCTCATATGTCTGGTGTATAAAAAAAGAGATGAAAAGATTGGAATGTTTTTGATTTTGAGCACTGAAACTTCAGTGGACTGTACCGTAAAGTTTGATCATTTTCACAGTCCAAAGTACAGCTAGTAACACAAGTCAGACTGACCCACTCCTGCCCATAGCTGTCTTCTAGGTCATTTAGAAATCTGTTATCCCAGAAGATTCTAAGTCCCATGAGATCCAAGGGCAAAAAACCATTTTCAGCCAGGACGACAAAATATGTGAAGAAGCCAGCTGAGGCCTGTATCATGCCTACCATGAAGAAAACAACAGAAAACATCAATGGATTCTTATCAGAGAAAGTTTGAACTTTTTATTTTACAACTGTGGCAGTTTCTTCATAAATAAACATGAACAAATATGACACGTCAATGTCATTCTATGCAAAGCCAAGGTAAATAGATATAATGGACAGAGAATTCAAAGATTATGACACAGAACCAAACCACAGCAGGAAATATTTGGGAATACTTTACAAATGTGATATTGAAATTGATCACAAAATGTTACTTAAAAAAAACCAATTATTGTTAATTGAATTTGGACCTATTAAGTTTCTTCAATCTTCATTCTTAAACATCTTCCTTTTTGAACATTTTTCAAATGAGAAACTTTTTACAAACTTTGTATTGTTACTTTTGCGACAATTGTGACCAGAGAATGGTACAAGAATGCACACACAAGAAGGCCCTGAGTAAATGTGGTTATCCCAACTGAATATTTCTCAAAGCTGGGAAGGCACCAAAGGAAAGCTCCAGCTGATCCAGGAGAGAAGGACAACCGCAGTCGAAGCCAAAACCCGTACTGATCCCATACGTGTCAGGAGTATCGGAACAGTTGAGACGCATTTTTTTCTAAACACTGTGTCTTTGCAGCTTTTAAACCCCAAAACATGCTGCGCCAAAAATTGGTCCACCCCAAGGATCAGGTCCCCTGACACAAACAGAGTAACATAGTGTAAACTGTTAAGTGCCAAGAGGATAGCCAGGATTTACAAATCGGGGAAACCAAACCACCTCTGATGAAGCGGATGGCACAAGAGTGAAGAGCTACCATCTTACAATGCTGTGATTGCAGCCATTACCCAACTCTCTGTGAATGGTACTCATGGCCATTGATCAGTGGTTGTTGATCAATAATCAATAATAATGACAATTTGCATATTAATGATCATGAAACTGACCTCACTGTCCAGTTTTCATTTAATGTTGCTAGTTTCATACGTTATGCAAATGTACCATTTTATAACGTTGGAGACTTCTTCCATCTCAGTCAGTTGAGACAGAAGAAGACACTTGGATGAGTGATGAAACATTTCTCCTACTGAAAACGGGACGTCCTGATTAACAGAATCAACTTTTGGGGATTTCTTTACCTGTATGATGGAGCATGCATCAAGACATAATACAGCAAATAGGAACAGAATAATTAAAGGTTTAAAAGTATAAATAATGTGTTACCAATCTGTCCATAAGCCATACTGATGAGTCTCTCGTTCACCAGCCTGTCTGATGCATTTCTGGGCTGTCTCTTCATGATGTCACTCTCAGCTTGTTCATAAGCCAAAGAAATTGCAGGGACCTGTGACACCACAAGTAAACAAAATCAACCCATAACTGCATTATCTACCATTTGAACCTCTACATAGAGCAGGATGAAGAGCCAAACAGCTCACCAAATCAGTTCCCAGATCAATACAGAGGATGGTGACGGTTCCCAGGGGCAGAGGGATGTTGGCGATCACAAAGAGGAGGAAGGGTGACATCTCAGGGATTTTACTGGTCAGAGTGTAGGCAATAGACTTCTTCAAGTTGTCAAAGATCAGACGGCCTGAACAAAGTAATTTAGCAGATTCAGTGATGCTTTGTATTTTATATAATTCGACATTTTTCCCAAGGTCTTACCTTCTTCCACTCCAGTTAAAATGGAGGCAAAGTTATCGTCCAGCAGGATCATGTCAGCAGCCTGTTTGGAGACATCAGATCCAGCAATGCCCATGGCAACACCGATGTCAGCTTTCTTCAGAGCTGGAGAGTCGTTCACACCATCACCTGTCACGGCCACAATGGCTCCCTGTACAAGGAATAAAGTGTTTTTTACAAGTCACAAATAAAACACTTGTCAAACTGTATCTGTGAGAATCCCCCCCGATGCTCACCTGTCTCTGGCATCCTTCCACAATGATCAGTTTCTGTTGAGGGGAGGTCCTGGCAAATACAATTTCAGTGTGGTTCCTCAACACATCGTCAATCTCCTCTGGGGTCATGTCTTTAAGCTCCCCACCATGGATGACACAGGCCTTAGCATCCCTGTAGATTAGATTACAACGGTGTAAGTATAACAGCAGTTGTTATCCAACGTCCTGTGTCTGAGCACAGGGCATGATGAAGACAAGATGAAAACATTGGTATAGAACAAAGACTGAATCAACCCTGGCAAAAAAAAGAAAAAAAAGATGGTATGTTAAGCAAAAAGCAACATTAGAAAATATTTGACTTCAGAAAATGTTGGATTCCCGCTGCATATGAATCACATTTTCCCCCCACACAACAGAAGTGTTATTACACTTGTATTACAAAGAATAAAAGTATCAGAGAAAATACAGTATTTTCAAGTAAAAGGCATTTTTGCTTTACAGATTACATGACCTCTGTTTATGAACAGCAGCTACTTATCCTCAAAGTTAGCTAAATAAATCTTGATAAGAGAACTAACCTAGGGTTGACCTCTGAAACTGGAACATTCAAGCGGGCAGCAATGTCTTCAACAGTCTCATTGCCTTCTGAGATGATACCCACACCTCTAGCAATAGCCTTGGCTGTAATTGGATGGTCACCTGTGATCATGATGACCTGCAAGGATTGAGTAGATAAAATGTTTAAAGTTTATGTGCAGAATTTGTTTTATAAACTATATCCAAAAAAATCAAAATTTGAGATGTTCTTTCAAAAAGTTATCATACCTTGATTCCAGCACTCCTGCATTTACCAACAGCATCGGGCACAGCAGCACGAGGAGGGTCAATCATGGACATGAGGCCAGTAAAGCACAGGTTCTCAGTGGGGAAGTTCACATCATCAGTGTCAAAAGCAAAGCCTTCTTTGAACTGGTCATCAGGCAAGTGATAGTGGCAGAAACCTATAAGGCACAAATAAAATGCGATTGAGATTTAATTGTCTGTTCAGAATCAGTCAGAATCTGTATCTGTTATGGTCTGGGAGGAAAGTTGCCTCGTTTCTCTCTGTACTGTACTCAACATGGTTGAAATGAAAATGAACTGTACCCAAAACTCTCTCTCCAAGACCTCCCAACTCAAGATAGGCGCTATTGAAGGCATCTTTTAGTTCGTCGTCCAGAGGCTGCTCTTTGCCGTCAAGCATGATGGTGGTGCAGCGATCCAAAATCCTCTCTGGAGCTCCTTTCATCACCAGCAGATGCTTGGTTTCTCCGGGGGTTGTGTTCTTATGAATAGAGAGCTGTAGGACAGCAGAAAGGCTGGATTTAAATGCAGGTCTTATCTATACTATCAGTGGTTTATGTAATGCAAAATGACTATGTTGTTCTACACTCTTGTGCCCATAACTGTTTATCAAAGAAGGGCACAGCTTCCAGGGCTCAGGTGGACTCTTAGGTGGAGTCACACATATAAACTAACATACAATCTTTATATACAATATCATTTTAAATTTTAATACATTGTGTGGATTGTTTACCTGGTATTTGTTTGTGGAATTAAAGGGAATCTCAGCAATTTTGGGGTATTTTTCTCTCATTTCACTAACAGATCCACAGCACAGCTCGATACACTTCAGCAAAGCAGCTTCTGAGGCATCACCAGCGATATTTCTCTGCGGGTTTTAGCAAAACCAGAAACGGATTATATCGATCATGGATCAAGTCCCTTTTTTAATAACAATATATTGCAAATTAAAATGAATGAGCAATAAATAACAATGTAATAGCTCGATTATTTGTTGGTGAATAAACAAATAAATTTACAACATTGACAAAAAGAAACCTGTAACCACACATATTATACAAATACTATTTGCAATAAATTACCCACCCTGTCACATTTAGTGGACTCACAGTGCAAGAAATACGTATGTCATATATGGTAGATCCAACAATCTCGCTGGCCACCTCTTGCAATGGCTCAAGCTGTATATTTAAAACATCTCCAAAAAGAAGATCAATACACCAGGTAATAAGCTCTGTCCACGCCTATGAGGACTTATTCCACTAAAAAGCAAAAGTTACAAATATTTTTCTCCAATATTGAATTTAAGTATTTTCTGATGATCAGAATCAATGAACTAGAGCAACACATTTATGATGAGCTTATAATTTTGTGTTCAATCTATGCCATTGTTACCCCATCGTTGCAAACCCTATTGGAGCCTTGCTGTGTAAACTGACATGAATCTGACATGAAAATGTAACTGCACTCATACCGCTGTCAATGCACCAGCATGAATGCTGTCAGTAACATCTCCCAGTTGCATATGCTATGCTATAGATTCTGCAAAGATTTACTGCAGATGTGTAATTTATGCATTAGAATTAGATAATTAGAGGAGTTTTAAAGATGAAAGTTTCTCACCTTCAGAATGGGAACATCGTTTTGGCCAGCCAGGAAGACGGCACGGTTGCAGAGTCCGGCGATTCTGGACAGAGCAGTCCAGGTGGGAGAGCTCTTTTGAAAAGCGACACCACTCTGGTTCTCAGTGGTGTCGGCCTCATGGATCTGGTTGTCAAACCACATGTGAGCCACGGTCATTCTGTTCTGGGTCAGGGTGCCGGTCTTGTCAGAGCAAATGGTGGAGGTGGAGCCCAGCGTCTCGACAGCCTCTAGGTTCTTCACCAGGCAGTTCTTCTTGGCCATACGCTTAGCAGTCAGAGTCAGACACACCTACAGACAAAACGTAAGTTTTCAAAACTGTAAACTATGACAACAATAAATTGAAAGGTATTTAAAGAGAGTGTCATTAGACACCAAAACTCACAGTGACAGTAGCCAAGAGACCTTCTGGGACGTTGGCAACAATGATACCAATGAGGAAGATAACACCATCTAGCCAGCTGTATCCGAGGATGACGGAGAGGATGAAGAAAGTAAGACCCAGGAAGACGGCCACTCCAGTGATGATGTGGATAAAATGTTCGATCTCAATGGCAATGGGAGTTTTTCCAGCTTCAAGACTGGAAGTAAGGGTGGCGATACGGCCCATGATAGTATTATCTCCAGTGTTGATGACGATTCCTCTGGCTGTGCCTGAACGGACAATTGAAATCCATTGATAATGGAACATGCTTGTGGGCAATATAATAAATATTATACATAAATTTCTCTATCAACCACAAGCTGTTCATACTCTACCTTCAACACAGTTAGTGGAGAAGAAAGCAATGTTCCTGGTTTCCAGTGGGTTTTCATGGGAGAAATCTGGAGAACGAGTCTGGGGCTCTGATTCACCAGTCAGGGAGGAGTTGTCCACCTGAGAGATTAAAAAGAAAGTAATACAGGTAAAACAAACACATGAATACTATTTAATAAATATGAATTTGACTTAAGGAATAAATGGGAACTGGTATGATGTTTGAATGAATCACAAAAATGCTACTCAGAATGAAGACCACCACATGCATCAATATACTTAGCAACTTAACATCCATGCATAAAAATGTTTCAGCTGAGCAATCAGCTTGCATGCACAAGATTAGCTAATCTAAATGGACTGAGGGCTGAGCTCGACTCTGTCGCCGCCATAACTAAATTATGTCTAAAACTAACTAAACATCACAGCATGTCTTCTTCTCATTTAAATAAATAATAGTAGATATCAAACACATGCTCTACAAAAATGTTTGCTGGCATTAAGAGTATTTGAGATACAGACCTTGCAGCCGTGAGCAGATATGATTCTCAGATCAGCAGGGATCCTGTCTCCGCCTTTCACCTCCACTAAATCTCCAAGCACCACCTCCTCGGTGTTGATGCTTTTCTTCTCTCCGTCACGGATAACCAGGGCTTGCTATGAAATCAAAGATTTTAGGAATTTTTGATTAACTCGGTTTGATTTTAATGCCAACACCAAAATTTCAGATGATAAAATGTATCATCAGTGCAGAACTTTTCCCTTAAGACTGTGCAAAAAATACTGCAGTTTCTTAATTCATATAAGCTGTAAATATGTTGAATTTACATTAGTTTTCCTTTCAGTGTCTCACCTGTGGGACCATGTTCTTAAAGGAATCCATAATCCTGGAGCTCTTGGCCTCTTGGTAGTAGGAGAAGCAAGCCGTGATCATGACCACAGCAGAAAGCACAACCCCTAGGTACAACTACATAAAGATAGAAGAGAGAGTTAGGTGGCACAGCAAACAGTGGTACAGATTGTTTATCTTCATGCATGCTCAATCATCCAGTGAAGGTAGTCCCAAAAAGTTGATTCTTTTCAACTGAAAAGGTTGCATCCAGATGAACAGGATCAACTTTTTGGGATGTACATTATTTAGTAGATAACAATTCAGATAAAGACTTGCTTACATTATCATTTCCAGGGTTCTCCTCTGAGGCAACCTGGATAGCGTAAGCCAAGAAGCAGAGGAATGCACCAATCCACAGCAGCATGCAGAAACCACCAAACAGCTGGAAACCAGAGGAAATAACATTCAGGCTTTGCTTGTTGTACTCACTTTTTTGCATTTCTAATATCTGAATTCAAACACAGATTTGTGGTTTGACTCTCACCTGTTTGCAGAACTTGACCCACTCGGGTGTTGTGGGAGGAGGTGTGAGGGCGTTGGGGCCATCTCGGGCCAGGATCTCTTTTGCTTTGGATGAAGAAAGACCCTAAAAACAGTGTCTCGGTTACTCCAAGCTCAAAAGACCTGTCTGTACAAGTGGAGTACACTACAGTTCTTTCTTTACAGGTCCTATGACCCTTTTAATTGTGTGTTTTGTGGGTCGTTGAGGAGTGTTTTTATTTTATTTATTTTTGTCATGTCCATCTAATGTCAGAAAAAGAAGTCAGACTTGACTTTGTCGCAATCATTTCACAGTGTTTCTTGGATAATACACCTCCAATAATGGCATTACTTCACAAATAGCCTAGTAAGTTGACAAAGCATTGAATGCAAGAAAAATACACCTACTGCCAAATCTTCCCTCCCCTCTCTCCTTATCACACATTTGGAGTGCTCACCCTTGTCAGGTCAGTTCCATATTTTCTGTGAAGTTCATCAAAGCTTAATTTGTGGTCATCCTAAAGTGAAGCAAAGACAGAAAGAGAGATGCATTTGTAAAAACAAGTCAAAATCCCAGTGATTGTGAAGCTGCAGCTATAATCTCCTTTGAGAAAAATCTTTTGTAAACTTCCCCGTGTCCTCCAGAGGGACACAGAGAGCACAAAAACGACTAAAAACTGAGCATTGTGGCTACGTTTTGGTCCATGGAGGAAATTTAAGATTAGCTAAAGCAAACAGTCAAGTAAGACTAGAATCTGTCTGTGAATGGAAACAATGTTGCTGCTAATAACCACTCTTTTAATATCTGACTGATGTTTCCTCCCAAGAGTTTTGCTCATTTTTTTGACATTGCAGTTGAATTTCCCAGCAGGGGCGTCCATCCTCACAAACTTGTAGCTGAACTTTAATCAACATAAATTCTAATGAAAGAAATTAACATTGATTTCATGACGTTGATCATGCACATTTGTAATTAGCCCCAAAAAATTATTTCAGCAATTTCATTAGTGTCAAAGAACAACTTATTGTAGTCTTAATACAGAATACAAGACACAACAGGAACAATATTCTCTATCTGCATTTTGACTTGATGCAGCATGTCATATCTTATATATAAAAAAAACATATATATATACATACATATATATCTGACCAAAGTACCTCAAGGCTGTATGGTGACCCTTTGCTAAATGCTGTGTACACAACTTTGAAACCATCCATACCTCCAACACTATTGTTACAATTGCGGATGACATGACTGCCATCTGACTTTTAACTGTAAGCAACAAAAACACATACAGGCAGGATGTTCACAATCTGACATCATGGCATGTGAGCAACATCTTGTCTCGAACTTCAGATGCCAGGTGGTCAGCATCACAAGGCACCTTTATTGTGATGACAACACCTCAGCAGTCGTGGGTGAAGCAACTTTTCTCTATATTTCTAAAGGAGATTAAGATAATATTGTTGATGCACTTGCACTGTTGTTTAAGGAAGTTGGTCCAGTACTTATGTCATTATATGTGAAATTAGTATAAATGTAATTTTCTTATGCTTGTAAAATTACAATAAAGGTCTTTAACCTACAAGTTCACTTTGACTTTAAAAAATTAAAGTTTCAATCGTCTGCTGCTCTGAGTAGGTTGAATACAAAATGATGCATTTCATTAATATTTACTTGTTCAATGAGAAGTCTTCAGCTTGGATGAAGTGTGATCAGTCACATTTATAAGCAGTTTTTACAGTGACATGAGAAAACGGGTGTGGTTGCATGGTTCACCCAATAAGCCATTTTCCTTACCAAATGTGCCATAGATAATGTGAACATGCCATACACTACTGTTGCTACTATTGCAGCTCGAGAACACTTCTCCACTGATTTTGATGTTCCTACTCAAAAAAAACCACATTTTCATCATGTGTATATGGAACTGAGATGTCCTGTAGCACATCTTTGAGCTCAAGTTAAGATATAGGACAGTGATCATTAATATGCAACCAAGACGTGGCTTTAATCACCTAATAACAATCTGCTGGGCGGCATTGTGCAGGAGGGTCATTGGCTGGATTCAAGAAACTAGAACATCAATCATGTATGTACGCCAATCATTCATCACAATCCTTGTCAAGCTTGTCAATGTCAAGGTCATACAATCTTAACCTTGAGCATTATCTGGGTTAAGAACCACTATATTACTGTGTGTAAGTTTAAGTCAGTTCTGACTAATACTGGAGGAGGAATATTATTCTCGTGAACAGAACAGATGGATGGCAGAGAGCTTCCCATGGACTAAGCTCACCGGGCCTTCTGATGGACGAGCTTAAAATTATTCTCAAAATTATTTAACAGAATATCATCTTCTGTCAAAATAGCATCTTTTCTAAAGTTGTTTTAGAAGCATACAAGAATCACCAGCAAAATATTTTAATCCTCTATTTGCTTTCTATTTGGTTACGAACTGACATGGCCAAGGTCACTATCCCTCAAAACCCTGCAGGCACCATGTTATTGTTATGAAATAATTTGTCATCCCTTTGTTTGCCTTGTGATGCTTCCCCAGTGATGCAATTTCATCAGTGACCTTGAGAAGCGACCAAGACACCGGTTCAGAGCAAGAAAAGGCTGACAGCGGTGAAAACTAGCTGTTCTGCTGGTTGTCGGATATATCTACATGTGAATTCAAACCCACCTAAAACTTTATTAAAGTGATTTTATAAATATGGACAGTTGAATGATATAGGTTTACTGTATGTGGATACAAGATTAGATATCATTTAATAAAATAAAAAATAATATATAAATACAACCAGCTCCTTCACTCAGCATTTAAACCTTCTTTAGATAGCAAAACTTAAAAGTTCATTTATAACTGCCAACATCTTAACAACTTAACATGGGATGGTACACAACAATGTTTATGAAGTACAGCTTGGGCAGCCAGAGCTCATGCTCTAGCTGTAACATGGACTGATTAACGTTGTCCATAAGTCCATTTCATGAAAGTCATTCCATTCAATGCCTCTTTCTTTCTTAATTAAGATGAATATTTGCACGTTACAAACTCTTTATAGCATTTGCAGAAGTTGTGTTTGTGTGCTTGAGTGTTACCTGACAGATAATCACAGAGTGGCTGCACAAAAGAGGAGTACTCACCAGATCAACTTCTTTTTTCAGGTCCTCCGTATCCTTGGATTTTTGACCCTTCTTGGTTGTTTTGTCGTCATTTTCTGAGGTGTTCGCCAGTTTGTAGTCATCATTCATTCGCTGGAATGAACAAAGTGGGACAAAATGAAGTTCTAAATAACATTCAAAACATGTGAGAAGATTTCCCTGAAGCGTCTTCTTCTATTTATTCAGAAAGCTGCAGAAAACCACCTTAATTAATTATTATTTGTAATTATTGGTAATAATTAATAGATAATATATTGTTGATTGGCATGCTGTTAGTCATTAGAACAGTGAATTCAAATTCGTATACATAATTTTAAAATAAGGTTTCAGATAGTTTTTAAAGCTGGAAGGTTTTGACATAAGAATGTGATATTAAGGTCCAATGAAAATATAAAAGCTTAACTGAAAACTCATAACCAAAAACTGAAATGAATTTAAAGCTAAAAAAAAATGTAAAAAAATTTTTTTAAATTAAATTAAAGAGACCAGACTTAGTCCAAATGAAGTCTAAACTCCAGGTTAAAACATGTGACAACACTTACTTTCGATCCCATGGTCGCAGTGCAGTCTCTATCCTTCAGTCTGCCCAGAGCAGAGACTATTGGTTACTCATTTTAGCCTACCTTTATACCTGGATAGGAGGAGCTTAGGGGAATGGTGGTTAGAGGACAAGGGATGAGCACAGTTGGGGAGGTCAGTGGTATAGGGAGGCAAGCTTCCATGATCTAAATGAACTCCTCCCACACCTGAGTTTTTGGTTCAGCCACTATCACTCATGCTTGTCAAGTACTAGGTAGGTCTTCCGCTTGATGGCTTTGTTCACCTCTAGTATCCACTATTTTGTCTGAGGGATCCCACCACTGCAGTCTCAGGAAGAGAGGTGCAAAATATAGACCATTAAGACTCAGTAGCCCTCCTTCTCTCTCAGAATGCATCCTCACTATACATTTCAGCACATCAAGCCTGAATGTTGTTTGATTTTCACTTCATGAGTAGAGTGGATAGGCTCCATCCCCACTCTGAAAGTGGATGGATGGAGGGATTGAAGGATGGATGGTCTTATCAAATCTCATCTAGTAATAAAATGCATGATCTGACTAGAGACATTTCAAATTTCTGTATTCTTGTACAAATCCACAATACAAAAAGACTTGCTGGTTCAGCCAGAATTTCATCACAGATCGATGGTGCAACCAAAGGAAAGTTGTAACCCTGATGACCCTTATGAAACCAACCCGTGATCTTCCTGCTTAGGAAGAAATGACTGTCCTTGATAGCTGGCTGGGACACTATGAGTTGTTGGATATGTTTGTTGTAAATTCATGACTGTATGCAATCACTGGATTTTGCAAGATGAGGAAGGAAATAGTAAAACGGAGGGGGGGGGGTGAAACATGAAAAATCTCCAGTAGTATTATTAAAGAAGTGTATAAAGGCCAGTGAAAGGGTTGTTATTAACTCACTGGACCTAGATGACAGACTATTTGACTGTATAAAAATGCATACATAACTGCAGCATTAATTCCTTTCTCTTGTGATTCTGGAAATTTCTTAAAAATTAACACATCTGTCTGTGGAAGATGTTACAGAGATTAGAAACCTTGCTGAGATCATAGACGCTGACCACATTCCAGCAACAATTCAACAGCATATTTAAAAACAAAAAAAACAAAAAAATCACACATGGAAGATCAGTATGGAAGATAGTCCAAACCCATGGCTGGGTTGGCCAAGTAGTGCTGGTCACAAGCCTGGATACATGGGGAGGTTTCCATCAGCAAGGGCATCTAATTGCCAAATCAGACATATGGATCATCATGAGATGATCAGAATGAGACCTCCGTTCAAAATTGGTCTGGTCTGGATTAACAACGACTACCTATAGTTTTGTTGACCAGAAGGTGGAAATTGTTTGGCTGTAGACAGAGGAGGAGGAGGTAAAGGGAAAGGTGTGTTGGGAGGCAGAGAAGGAAGTGAGAGTAGGTACTTTAAATGGAGGGATGACTGGTGGATGACTGGTAAAGAGAAAGCTGGCTGATATGGAGAAAATGAAGGTAGTTTTAATGTCCGTGTAAGAAACTAGTTGGAAGGGACGCAAGGCCAGAAGGCATTAGATTCAAACTGCTTTGCGATCGTGTAGATTGGAAGAGAAATAGAGTAGGGGTTATCATGAAGGAAGATTATGTAAACAGTGTTGTGCTGAATGTTGTCCCACAGGTTAAATGAATTTAGTAGACTTCTGGATGAATTGGCAGAGATTGGTGATTGGAGCAGACTTCAGTGGATATGTAGGTAAATGGAACAGGGGTGATGAGGAGGTGATGGGTGGGTATGACGTAAAGGAGAGAAATGCAAAAAGGGAAATGGGAAAAGAATGAAATGGAATTTCAAGAAGACTAACATAGGGTGAAGGTAAGAGTGGAGGAAGGTCCGCACTGGTGGCCTAAATGTTATGCAGAAGATGCAACCTGGTATACAGAATATTTTAAGGTGATGAAGAAAGCTGAAGGAGCTTTTTAACCTCACATGATCTCAGCCAGAGCGACGGGCTTCAGGTACTCCTTGTTCCCAAAAACTGCTTCCTCTGTGGAAGCTGTGTTAGTGCAGCGGTCCCCAACCTTTTTTGCACCACGGACCGGTTTATGTCTGACAGTATTTTCACAGACCGGGGTTTAAGGTGTCGCAGATAATATAACAAATGAAACCAGTACCTGTACCAAAAAAAGTTAGATTTATTCAAAACACATGGGAAAAGACACAGGGAAACAGAGTAAATGATAAAGAAAATAATAACAATAAAAACTGATAAAAAAATTTTTAAAAAAACCCTGAAAACCATAAATTTCACCCCCGAGCCTCAACTCTCGCGGCCCGTTACCAAATGACTCACAGACCAGTACCGGTCCATGGCCCAGGGGTTGGGGACTGTTGTGTTAGTGGGATCCAGGAGATCCCGAAAGCATCCCTTCCCCAACTTCAAAGCCAAACATAATTCTTATTCTTTGGTGTCATCAAACTCCTCCCTTCATCTATTTCAGCCACCTGTCTTGAAAAGGCAATTTCTTATCAAATTTTCTGAAACAAAACTAAATATCAGTTAGCGCATGTGTTCTTGTGAATCAAATGTATTATACAAGTATTTCTGAGCCACAGTGTCATCAAAGATCTATGGTGCAACCATACTTGTGACCCTGATGTCCCCTATGTAATCAGCACGTGATCTTCCTAATCAGGAAGGAAGGTTTGTCCTTGACAGCTGGCTCACTGGGCAGCTGGAAATAGTTGGATATGTCACAAAGCCATGACTATATGTAATCACTGGATTATGCAATGTGAGGTTGGAAAGAGAGAGCCAAGCAGAGGAAACATGGAGAAAATCAATTACAGAATACAGACACCTGTTTACAAGAAGAATATTAGGTATTAGTGAGGTTTTAGCAAGTGCTTAATCTATGATTTCTATATTATTACTCCCTAGTATGTCATTTATAAATATAGGTATTTTTCTCCATCTGTTATTGATAGGTCTATCTAGCACAAACCCCTCACTGGAACAATCAGAGACAATTCTTCTACAATTGCAAAAAGCATTGGACACCAGGCAGAACTCTTTGTGTGATCTCGTGCACAAGGGAGAGAACTGTGAAGAGCGCTGCTCCTGACGCTCGAACCCCAGTCACTCTCAGTTAGTTCCCCCGTAGCATTGCTCTTTATTGAGGTTACATAATTATGCATATTTTCATTAACATATGATGTCTTACATAGGCGTACATGTGAACATAGAGTACTGTCTGTGTGTATGTGTAGG
>NW_024582428.1:158453-159586 GCF_018398535.1 Haplochromis burtoni | reverse complement strand
TTAGGATCGACAGGATTGCATCCTATCACTATGCAATCGATTATATACCTCTAAGAATATATGAGTAGGGATGGGTATTGATAAGGTTTTCACGATTCCGATTCCATTTTCGATTCTGTTTAACGATCCGATTCTTTATCGATTCTTTTTTAAAAAGGAGAACACTAATGTCGATTAGCTTAGAACTTTGTTTTATATCTTCTCTTTGAACAAGAAAAATTTAGGAGTAACATGGCCTTACAAACCCAACAGTGAGATCTTAAGAGATCCACAGCCTATGGCTCTTCAATGGGGTGTCACAGGGTCCCCGGGGAAAAAAATTGTAAATGTAAAATAATAAAATAAATATTCTTCTGTAGCAATAACAAAGTATAATATAAATTATTCTGTAGCAATTACACAAGAATATCCAGTAATGTCCCTGCCTACAATTAAACACATTCACTTACCGAAAATCGGGGGCATCTGCTGTGGAAAATGGGTGCAAGCCTTTTACCACGAGTCACTGCTCGGTGACATTCGTCTATCCTGGCCTGAAAGGAGACGCTACCGGTTGACTGCAGCGAGAACTGCCAGTGAGCGCCAGCCAGACTCTGTCTCTCTCATCATGGTCACCTAAATGCACAGTAATGGCAGGTTTTGTAATAAGGCAGATCGTGCTAACATAATATGCACTGTTAGTTGATTATTTACCTGCCGTATTAACGGGAGAGGACGTGCAAACGTTACCGCTGCTGCTGGGTTGAGATTCACGAGTCCGGAGCGAAAATTAAAAACACGACATTCATTTAAGGTTATCGTGTGTTTTGTGAGCAAATGCTTTTGCATATTCGTAGATTACAAGATGGCGCGGCCACGTCCAGATGCCTTCCTGACCGCTCTGACTATCCACTTTTCTTGTTTTTTACTTATTTTTTGCTCTGGTTTACATCCCAAAATCCTCTAGTCTTATAGTATATGACAGCGGATCACTTGTAAACATCGGTGCCAAGGTTGCACATCTAATCTTGGAAACTTTTAAACCCGATCCTTCCTGGCCGCCAGAGATTCTACGCAGCGCGGAGAACAACAAAGGACGGGCCGCTCATCTGAGGCACAGAACAAAGAAGCGCCGGGGGAAACGCGCTGGTATT
>NW_024582428.1:128942-150354 GCF_018398535.1 Haplochromis burtoni | reverse complement strand
ACCTAGTGTTTCCTCCCTTAAATGAAATATCTACTTTGCAAGTATTGCAAGCTGCCCTGTTATCATCCGTTCTCGTAAAGTATGACCAAACTTTTTAGCGTTTGAGCCGCTTAGGTACCATGTTTCCTACCAGGTAAATGACACTCCGCAACGTGGTGACGTCATTTGGGACAACTGGAATCAATAAGGGAATTGTTTGTGAAAATGGCAAACAATTCCAAGGAATTGAAACAGTAGGAACCGGTTCTCAACAAGAACCGGTTTTCGATACCCATCCCTATATATGAGTATATATTTCTAAGCATAAATGACAATCCAACCATATAAACCTAACAGTTATTGTTACACCATTCACAGCTATCACTACTACTACATTACTGCTAAAAATAAATCATAATCATAGTCATAATAATATTTATGAATGACATACTAAAGAGCAATAATGCCATATAAATAATGAATTAAGCACTTACTGATACCTTAATAACACTTGATAGTGTAACAGCATTTGAAAATGTTACCTATTAGTTTAGCAGCGGCCAAAGGGGAGGAGTGCCAGCAAACGTTCACAGTAGCTTATTAATCAACCTTTAAAAAAATGTCAGAGAAATTATGTCACCTATCATTGGTGCCAAAATACTGACTTAAGCACAGCATGTACTGTAATCAGTATTCAGTTTCATGTAAGTTTCATCATACAGGACATGTACAGCCGATTTAAGATCAAAGATTTTGGAGACTTAAATTATTGAGCTACTTCTCATCATCATTCCTGCAGCGAGGGTGACAGTCAAATTCGTCTTCAAGTGTTTGTAAGTTTGTCTTGTACTAACTTTTCTAGTCATCCAGAGTAAGTAAGATTACAGCTCTTACTTGCTGGCACTTATTCATACTGATTTTATTTTTAAAGCTTTTTAAATTTCCATCAATTTATATCTTTTTCATCTACATTAGCCTCAGTTTTGTTATTTATGTGGAAGTAGGTGTCAGGATGTCACATTAGTAAATGCCATGAATGTTTTTTGCCATGTTTGAGAGGGATACTGTTTTTTTAATTCATACAATCTGACATAATTTTGTGGTTTTACATCAAATCATCTGTTTTGCAATAACTGCTATTAACAAAGCACTTAATTATATTAGGAATTATATTTAAAAATTGGATATCGGAAGTAAGCAGCATGGTACAGAGATATGATATCATACAGAAGACAAAGACAATAATAATAATAATAATAATAATAATAATAATAATAATAATAATAATAATAATAATAATAATAATATAGTTTCTGTTGCCCATATCAGAATGTACATTTTCATGCAGTTATTTTTTTAGTTTACTTGACAAAAACAACATTTATTTCAACAACTAGAAGTATAAAAATCCTAAGGTAGCAAGATGCCAAAAACAAAACAAAACAAAACAAAAACATGCGGAGCACAACAAACTTTCCTCAAATAAATGTGTTATGTATTCGCTTTTGTCTGAAATTGTATTTTTCTCACAATATTGTCCACAACAACAAATGATCAGGGACAATACAGGCAGGAAAAAAACACACACAAAAGATCTAGATCCAAACATTTGCCTGCACCCCTGTTATTTACTAGCCAACATAACACTATGCTAGATTTATGTCTTTTTTAATATTTTTTGTGAAAAAAAGAAAAAAACTTCTTTACCAAAAGACTTTAGGAACCAGAGAGGTCTTATTTGAGCTGAAGTCAGGGTATATTCACTACTGATGTCAATGTTATGCTTACAGAACAATTCGAAAACTGCCACTAAAAATACTCAAAACTTAAAAATACAAACACGTTGTGTTTATATTTTTAAGTTTGGAGTATTTTTAGTTGGGGGGGGGGGGGGGGGGGGGGGGGTCTATTGAGTGGCACATATAATCTTTGCATTTCTGGATGTGTATACTAAATATTATCGTGATAGATGTGTGTGTGTGTGTGTGTGTGTGTGTGTGTGTGTGTGTGTGTGAGTGTGTTTGTGGTGTGTGTGTGTGTTTGCTGATTGCTGTGTCCCGATGGGATATGGTCGCCTCTTTCCAGTGGACGCCTCTGCCCCTCCCTTAGCCTGGAGGGGCAGGGAGGGGCAGACGGATGCTGGGTGCCAGGGGCCCTGGGACCCTGCTCTCAACTCATACCTGGGTGGCTTTCCTCTAGTTGCCTGTTGCCTCTGGTACTCTTTGCATGGGCACCCCATCTGCAGCCTCTCTCCTTCTCCTGCAGGGATGAGCGTGTGGATGTTGCCGAGATGTGTGGCTTATGACATAGTATGACATTGTCATGCTACTCCACATATAATATAATATATGAAATAACACAAAAAGAAAGAAAAAAATCAATGGATAAAAGATTCAACATCATTGTGAAGTTTGCGGACAACACTACAGTGGTGGGTCTTAGCACCAACGGTGCTTACAGGGAGGAGGTCAGCGCCCTGACCCACTGGTGTCAAGACAACCATCTCACCCTCAACGTCGCAAAGACAAAGGAGTTGATAGTGGACTTCCGGAGGTGCAGAGAAGTACACACCCCCATCACCATCAACGGCGCTGCTGTGGAGAGAGTGAGCAGCTTCCGGTTCCTTGGAGTACATCTGGCTGAGGCAGCCTCGCCTCTGTCAGTGCGCCCCAGGGTGGCTGTGGCTACAATGTAGCTTGCCATCACCAGTGTGTGAATGTGTGTGTGAATGGGTGGATGACTGGATATGTAAAGCGCTTTGGGGTCCTTAGGGACTAGTAAAGCGCTATACAAATACAGGCCATTTACCATTTTACGTGGTCAGTACACACAAACAAAACAGTGAAGAAGGCGCAGCAGCGCCTCTTCTTTCTCAGGAGACTGAAAAGATTCGGCATGAGCCCCCGCATCCTCAGGACCTTCTATCACTGTGCCATTGAGAGCATCCTCACTGGATGCATCACCACCTGGTATGGCAACAGCACCGCCTACAACTGCAAAGCTCTCCAGCGAGTAGTGCGGTGCTCTGAACGGATAATTGGAGGTGAGCTTCCCTCCCTCCAAGACATCTACAGGAAGCGCTGCCTGAGGAAAGCGGGGAGGATCATCAAGGACTCCAGTCACCCCAGCCATAAACTGTTCAGACTGCTTCCATCAGGAAGGAGGTTCTGCAGCATCCGGTCCCGTACCAGCAGACTGAGAGACAGCTTCTTCCATCAGGCCATCAGACTGCTGAACACTTCATAGACACCTCAGCTTCACTACTGGAACTTCAACATTATGCACTCCACACTGTATATAAATGCCACTTGTTTTGCACATATTCAACTCTGTATATTTTTATATATTTTATTTTATTATTATTATTTTTTTTACTATTTAATTTGTAAAAATGTGTATACACACACACACACACACACACACACACACGTAGGAAAATATTTAGTATACACATCCAGAAATGCATACACTATTATATATTGTACATATATTTATTAGTTTCAGGTTGGCCATTCTTGTATTTTGCTGGTTTGTGTTGTTGTGTTTGCACATCTCTGTTGCTTGTGGGGCTCGCACACAAGAATTTCACTCGCATGTGCTGTGCCAGTGTGCCTGCACATGTGATGTGACAATAAAAGTGATTTGATTTGATTTGATTTGATTCACATGAACAAGAGGAGCCTATAGAGATTCTTTGTAGCTGTTCTTGCAAAAGCAAAATGTGTTCGGCTTATGGACAGGTTTAGGTGCTGGCTGTTTTTAGTTTTCACTCAAGAAAAAAGCAGATATGATTTGCCCCCAAATCAAACTGATGTATCTGGCTTGTGGGGCTTAGATTATATAGGGCTGTGCAAAAGTCATGAACCATGCTTCACTTCTTTGCTAAAAAAAAAATGGAAACTAGGTTATTTAGTGAAATGTGTGCAAACTTTCAGTATATAATAACAGTAAGTCAATTCACAACTATAACAAGCTTGAAAGTCAATATTTGGCATGACCCCCTTTATTCTTCAACACAGCCTGATCTCTTGTCGGCAGCTTTTCTGTAATTTCTTTAGTTCTCCAGGCTTCTTGAAGGACATCCAAAGCTCATTTTGTTCTGTTCTCTTTCCAGATGATCCCACACTGCATCAATACTATTGGGTACGGGCTCCAGGGAGGCCAATCCATGACTAAGCTGTTATGACACAACACCAGTTCATCAGAGTGAGGTGCCTTTGCATGCTTGAATGATTCACAGGCCAGTGTTAGCTGTCTTAAAAAACAAAAACATTCATCTGAAAATAGGTATGAGTACTGGACTGAAAACAGGTAAAAAGGGGAAAAAAAGCAGACAATGTGCATAAAATAACTTTGAAATACCTTCAAAAACCTGGAGAACTATTGCTCAAGATCCCCACTAAAAATTAAGAGGGTCAATGGAAGTAAAGACTTGCAAATTAGGAATGAGTCAGCCCTGTCACGCGGGGTTCAGGTCACATGAGTCAGGACTTTGGGACAGTGTGGCAGTGTTTGTTGAGAAAGCTTTTCCTATAAAGGAAATGTTACTCGCATTCAGACTAAAGCTGCCTTCATTTCCCTGAAAGAGAGTAGAAAAATGACCTCCAAGGTCACAGGTAAATGGTAAATGGACTAATTCTTAAATAGCGCTTTTCTACTCTTCTGGAGCACTCAAAGCGATTTATACAACATGCCTCATTCACCCATTCGCACCCATTCATACAAGCACTTTTCTCTATTGTGATAATGGTGATGATATGAACTCAAATTTTGGTACAGATACAGCAAACTGTGCTCACAGACAGATTTCAACAAGTACGCACAGAGATTTCTCCAGATTCTGTGAATCTTTTGATAATATTATGTACTGTAGTCAATTTTATAGACACTGTTTTTTACAGAAAGGCGAACCTCTGCTCATCTTTACTTCTGAGAAACTCTGCCTCTCTAAGACGCTCTTTTCCTAGTCAGTCATGTTACTGACCTGATCCCAAGCAATGTAATAAGTTTGTCCAGCTGTTTCTTTTCAGTCCTACTTGCTTTTCTAGCCTTTTGCTGCCCAACTTTTTGAGACATTGAGTAAGTAGTTTTTATGACATTATAAAGGCAATAAAATATGGATTTCTTTGGAACTTTTTTGGAGTTGTGTCACACATATACACAGAAGTTTTTTTTCCCCAGCAGGCTTGCTGGTTGCACGGAAAAAGCGGAAGAGCCAAAATGTGAGTGATCACTTGACTCTGTTGTTGTTGATATCTGTGTCTATATCATCTGCCAGTTCAGTATCCCTTTCATTTTCCGTACACCTTCACTCTTGTCTTTTACAGCAGTGATGAAGGTTGAGATGGATGGGGTCCTGTCTGTCTATGTGTGCGTGCCTCCTCTAGTCTCTGGGGACATAAATACTTCATCCTAGGACCATAATGTTTTTGTAGATTCCCAGTAAAATCAACCATCTTAATAAGACTGCAATGACAAACAGTTTAGCAGTGATCAGAACTGAACTCTCTTTTGTCCAGAGAAGGCCACACATTTCCAGAATGATCATTCTTTTTTGATTTCATGCTCTACAAATAAGAACTTAACACATCTAGTGGACAGTACTGAAAAACAGTATTTCTGTGTATGGCTTTTAACTTAGTGTTGTACAAAAGGCTTTTAACCTTCTGAAATCTAAGCATTCTCTCTATATGAATATTTTTATAACTTTAACACAGCACAGAAGAATAGTTTCCTTGGTTTGAAGCGAGGGTGATTGACATATTGTTAAACTGTTAGCAGTCGGACGTACCGCCCACGGGACATTGGATGGTTTAGGGGACTAATAGGACTGCTAAGGGGTTAAAGACCCCATGGTCTCAGTCAATCCTCTTCAGCTTTTGATATTGAAACCCAATCTCAGGACAAAGAGCAGAACTGTGCTTTTAATTCCTGGTACACCTAACAGCTGCGGGGGTGACTGCATGGATTGTAATGTCAGAGGTATAAGTAGCCTTAAATGGGGCGAGCAGTGTAGTGTGACTCCTCCAAATGACTGTGGTATTAATTCATCTGTTCAGTGATACATGCTTGATAGATCACATCGCATATTTTATTTAAAACCCTATAAACCCATATATAAAATAGAAATTTCTCATCATTATACTCGCACTTTAGGGAAGTTTAGTCTGTGCTTGACATGATATTCCCGGTGTGTTAATTCAGCGCCGTCACAAAGGGGTCAAAGTTATGTGACCTGTATTCAAGGTCACATATCCGTGACGACAGGTTGCATGCAGTGTGTATCAGTGGCTTCGGCTGTCCGAAACGCTCCACTTGAAGAGATAGGGCAGAGAGCTGTTGTCTGAGAATGCAGGCAATATGTGTCAACACCAAATTCAAATCTGCCACGGAAGGAGACAATTGATAAGTGAACAAGCACCCGTGCTCGCAGGGGGAAATAAAAATACTAAGATGACGACATGGGTTTAGTGTTCATGTACTGCTCACCTATACTGTGTATCTTTTAGACACAACTGGAGAGGTGAGTAGTTTTTGATCACGTAGTTTGAAATCTGACGCCAGTTGTATGTTACGCATCTTGTTTCATGTTTTAAGTTTTTCCAACAATTTATAATCTTCTGAATCACCTACCTGTCCAGACTTGTACCACAAAGGGGCCTGAATTAAAATAAGTGTTATCACCTTATGAAATTTTTGTATTATTTCTCTTCAAATCACAGTGTTATATGGGTCTACATATAACTCATTTATCACTGAGAATAGATTTTTCAATTATTAATATGTGCTGAAATACAAACATACAAACATTTTTGACACACAAAAAGAGAGATGAAGCGCAAGGCGTGGAGCGTATTAATATGATTTGTTAACAATGCTTGGTTACAAAAATTATGGTCGTTACTATGTTACAATTGTGTAACATTAACTGATGATGCAGTACTAAGATAATATATATATGGCCGTGTATCTGAAAGCCATGACATAGTCTTTTATCTTTTTAGCGTGAATTGCATTATCATGACACCAAACTCTTTGTTTCACTTCCATCTGTTGATCATCCCTCAGTATAAACCATTTTCTAATGTGTGACACTAATTTGACCCTATTTATGGGTCAGCGTGACTCATGAGGCAAGGAGCTCCAGCAGGCAGGGCGTCCTTTCTCTTCTAAAGGTTTAACTCAGGATATCTTTTAAGCTGAGTGATCCATCGCAGAGCTCGGCCCCCTTCTATCTTCAGCGAACCATAGCCTGTCAATGGGGAGCCTAACTTTATCTGGCCCAGTGTCATTGAAGCTGCTGGTATTTTTAGGGGGTGGCTTGCAGCGGCAGCAGCTGCAAAAGCATTTACTGCCCCCCACCACCAATTCCAGCTCACTCTCTCTCACACCACACTCTTTAGCTATTGGACAATGACAGTATCAGAGCTGACGCATAAACCAGGCACTCAGCTGAAAGGCTGTGGTCATTTTACTCCTTGCCACCTGCAACCCAACACCAGACTGAAGGGACACAACTAAGATATTACTATGACTCTGGACCACCAAATGTGAATGGAAGCTACCATTTTTCTCAGCTGCGTTGGTGTTGAGTGACCAGCAGGTGCTCCAAACAAGACAAACCAGGAAAACAAGGAACATGAGCAGAAGACTCTAAACGTGCTTCTTGAATGCTAACCTAACCAATGATCATCCAAGTAAACTGATGCCAGCTTGTATTTTTAAGAATAACATTTTAAGGCATCACAAGAGAGACAAATGCTATAAAGACAGCATTTCTTAAAGCGGTAAGTCTATCCTCTGAACTCTTTTTTTGTGTCACTGTGTAACTCTCTCCTGAAAATGCCTGAGGACGATCTTTTCTTTACATGTGCCAACAAAACATTCTAAGACTGACTGAGCTTGGGATGTGCCTCTACTTGTCATAAAGTTGTATGACTTTATGCTCTTTAGATGATTTCCAAGCGTGATGTGTCACAGAGAACAAATGGCTGCTGTTCTCAAAGCAAAAAGAAAGGTGGTGACAACACAGAGGAAACAAATGAGCCATGAAAAGAGACAAGTGGCAGCTGCATTACAAATGGAGGCTAAAGCTTTAGATCAGAGATGTCAAACTCATTTGACATTGTGTTTATCTATTAGTAAATTACTTTGGCTTAGCGTGAATGGTAATGGGGCAGATTTTTATCAGTCATAAAGGCTGTAAAACCTTTGAAAATACAGTTATAAGTCAAAATCTATTACTTCCTTCGCATTTTCAAAAGCTGTCAAGTGGGCTCGATTTGAGTCCTTGCCGGGCCAATTCTGGCCCCCAGACTTTATGTTTGACACCCTTGCTTTATATACTGAATTGTTTAAGTTGTTGCTAGAATGTTACAATGAGCTGACAAAGAGAAGCCAACAGTAAGACTGCAAACAGCATTCTGTACACATGAATGTATATAAGGGATTAGTTGGTCCTAGCTAGTGACTGCAGGTGTGTTTGTGTGTGCTATGTGACACAGAGGCTCCAGCATCTTTTTTTGGACAGACTGCTTTATAAATACACTCTTCACTGAGCTACAGCACCAGCTGTGAGACAACCAAAAGTGTTTGCTCAATACCCACCTCGCAAAACCACTAAACTTCTTTACTTCAGCTTTGGGAACTATATTGAGTATTCAGAATTTTTTAAAATTTGATTTAATTCAGTTTTATTTAAATGGTGCCAAATAACAACTACTGTCACTTCAACACACTTTATATTGTAAGGTAAAAGCCCTACAATAATGGAGAGAAACCCCAACAATCAGAAGACCCCCTTGAAAAAAGCACTTGGCGAGAGTGGAAAGGAAAAACTCCCTTTTAACAGGAAGGAACCTCCAGCAGAACCTCCAGAAAGGTTGGCGATGGGAGGAGGAAGACAGGAAAAAGATACACCGTGGAATTAATGGAGATTGATCATTTTATTGTATTTTATAAAACTGTTCACTCTTCATTCTGCTTTCAGTTTGAGTCAGATTACTGATGAACCCATCTGGGACACAATAACCACACAGTTACTGTTTAGATGGTGGTTTGGGGTTTGAACTCAAAAGCTGCGCTCATGGCAGATTTTAATCATCTACTGAACTAATAATCTTCTTTCTCTTTCAGCTCTTTACAAAACAGAAGAAGATCATTTTGAGAAGAAGCTTCTTCATTCGACCCAAACAAAAGGTGACATCACCATGGATATTTTTGGTGGCGCACCTCGTGTTTTAGGCTATCCACGTCCTGTAGTGGCCCAGTGTGGAACAGATGCAACACTGAAGTGCCAAATCGGTGGAGACCCACGCCCAGATGTGATCTGGGAACGCAAAAATGTCCAGATCCTGTCTGAAGGACGCTACAAGATCTCGGAGGAGGGAAAGGTTTACTTGCTGACTATTACCAGAGTGACCCAGCAGGATGCTGGCCAGTACATCTGCAAGGCTAGAAATAGCATAGGAGAAACCTATGCAGCAGCCTCACTTAAAGTTGAAGGAGAGGCCCAGCAACAAGATGAGGATGCAAGACAGTTAGTGGTCAATGGTGGGGCGCAGCCTATGCAAGAAAATGGAGAATTTGTGGGACACCTAAATGGCTACAATGCAGTGCAAAATGGTGAACACTGCAAGGCAAATGGAGGGGAACTGAATGGAGAATGGAACAGCAGGCTAAGCAAAAACCAAGCAGAGGTTGATCTGACATCTGATGACAGACCGCGATTCCTCATCAAGCCCCTGTCTCTGCGTGTGGATCGGGGCGAAGACGCTGCCTTCTCCTGTAAAATCTGGGGGACTCCTCTGCCAGAGGTGATTTGGGAAAAGGATGGGAAGAAACTCAATGACATCTTTGAGAGTTCTCACTTCAGCATGAGAAATGAAGATGGTGGCTGGTTCCAACTCAAGATATATCGGACGCGTATGCCAGACAAAGGCGTCTACACCTGCAAGGCCGTCAACTGCCATGGTGAGGCCCTGGCTGGGGCCGTCCTTCTTGTCGAACCTGTACCAGAGCGAGGTGACAGCAAAACATCCTCGACTGGTCACACTAACAGCCAGTGGTCACCAAAACACAGGGGTGGGAGGCCCAGTTTGTCAAGGATCACAGCAGAGCCACCTGTCGATGCGTCAAAAGTGAAGAAATTTGCAGTAGCGGAGGGGAAACACGCCAAGTTTCGCTGCTTTGTAACAGGGAAGCCGAAACCTGAGATCATCTGGAAGAAAGATGGAGTTCCCCTAGAGCCTGACAGACGTCATCTGATATTTGAGGACAGAGAGGGCTACTACACCCTGAAGGTGCTGTACTGTAAAGTACAGGACACAGGGTTGTATGTGTGTGCAGCATCAAACGCGCTGGGAAACACCCTAAGTGCAGTTCACCTGTCCGTCAAAGGTATGGCAACCTGTTCTTTTTTCTGCAACCTTCATGGAAGAACATGACATGTGATATTCTTCTTGAACAATATTTAACCCAAATAATGTTAGTCCTATGTGTTCACTGAATGCTACAAGTAAATGGAAAAAGTGATTAAAAGAGTAACAGAAACCACAGAAGGTGATTAACATTGAAACATTATTATAAAACCTCTGAAAATAACCACCTACACAATTTAATCATGGCACCTTTTCCCATGTGATTTAACCAAGTACAATAACCCATTTTTGACCATGTCAAACCAACACATTTGGCATTTGGTGGCTTGATGTAATCAGATTACGTTGTGTATACTTACATTGACTTGAAGGGATTTAAGTATGTAGAGTGAAATTTGTTTTAATTCATTCTACACAAGTTAAAAACTTCAGGGAAACGCAATGAAATCTTGTTGTTTGAACACCTACTTTGTTAGTCAAGGCAATTACTGCTAGTCTTGCGTAATGAACCAATATGCAGGTTTATGATTTCATAGAGACAAACAACCATTTGCACTTACATTCATGGGTAATTTAGAATCACCAATTAACCTAACTCCAATTACACACTGCAAACTAGCCAGATTGTGGATTTGAACCCAGGCCCTTGTTGCTGTGAGACAACAGCACTAACCATCACACCACCAAGCTGTCAATGCAGGCTTAACAAAACTAGGAAAGCTATGATTACAAGGCTTGATGCAGAATTTTCTGTAGGTTTTTGTCCTTGACAGGTTAAACCACAATAAATAGCAATAGCATACACGTGGTGTGGGTGTAGCTGTCTGCCTCTTAAAACTCCAGCAATTTTCCTGCAGTTTGACATCTAATATGATCTTGTGAATTTCGTGAGTCCAGTCAACTAACCACACTTACTAGATTGTATCATGTCATCTCAACAAGAACAAATTAAGTTGCTGAATTTCATGCAGATGCTACATGATTTAATTATGTTCACCTTAGAAACATGAAATTATTTAGTTGAAATTACAAGTTTGAATCTTTTACATGTAACAACCACCCAATTTCATTTTTTGAGTGTAGAAAACACTTCATTGTACCAAATATTATCCCTTAAAGCAGATTAAATTGCTTTCATGCTGTTGGAACCTTTTGAATAACACAAAAGAAACGTCTTTCTTTTCAAGACATTAGTCACTGAAAATGGACAACTGAAATGAATATGTATATGTCCAGTTACAATAAATGAGGGCATATCTTAAACCATACTAATAAAACATTATACCATGAGCTGCAATTGTGAGGGCTGTGCATAGTTAAAATGCTACCCCATTCATATGTGATTCATTCTGCATCTGTGAGCTGCCTCTATAGAGTCAGTTTAGTTGATGGGCTCAACATGCCAGTCATTAACATACAGATAACATGACGGAACATTACCACTGCTAATCACTGCTTGAAAACTATTATATGGTAGCAAAAGAGAATCAAAAATTAAGTGTTTGCGCTAAATTTTTTCATTTCCACACATTATATTTTAATTATTATTTTGAGTTTGAGTTTTTCTAGGCCTGCTGCCAATGCAGTGAATTTGAGCTGTCTTCTAAATCTACGCTATAGCACTGTGAAACAGCTTCTTGTTTGGCATCTCCATCAATCCTTGCACACATGTACCCATAAATATGTACGATTCATCCACTTTGGACCAAAGATAACGTTGTCCTTATTCTTCAGGCCCTGCCGTGCGGTTCAGGCGCCCGTTAAAAGACGTGGAGGTGAAAGAGCGGGACGTTGCTGTGCTTGAGTGTGAGGTACCTGATGAGTCACTCCCAGCTGCCTGGTACCTGGAAGACCAGAGGCTGATGCCCAGCAGTAAATATGGGATGGAGCAGAAAGGAACCAAACGAAGACTCACTATTCACGATGTAGGAACAGACGATGATGGAGTCTACCTCTGTGAGATGCCTGATGGAGCAAAGAGCATTGCTGAGCTCTCAGTTAAAGGTACACTATGAAAAATAGGCTACGGTGCATCAAATTATTGTAAAAAGGGATGGTATTTCTAGGACTAGTACTTCAGGAAGACAAAATCTCAATGCACACTTGCTTTATCGCATTAACTTAATGATATCCATTCATGTCATTATTTCAAGCTAAATGATCTCTGTATAAACACCTGTTAGCACAGTGTGTGGTCAAAGGGGGAAACTACCTGATGCAGCTTTTAAGCTTATTTTGAAAAACTATTTGCATTGATTTTTATCCGTACAGGTACTATTGTTCGTAAGCTTCCACGAAAACTGGAGGTCCTGGAGGGTGAGAACGCAGCCTTCTGCGTGGAGGTGGAGAACGAAGACATGGAGGTCCACTGGTTCAAAGACGGGTTGAAGCTACATGAAACACACCAAACAATCCTCAAGTCTTTTGGCAAAACTCACATTCTGGTCTTTGTCAACGTGGCCTATCACGACTCGGGAGTTGTGACATTTGTCGCAGGACGATCCAAGACTTCATCACGCCTCAAAGTCAAAGGTAATTTAGCAAACACTTTGTGTAAATGTTTGTTAAGGGTTTTTTTTGCCTTGATTTGAAGAAGCTTTGCAGGTTGTGTTTGAGATTTAAATAAACATTTATTTCAGGTTTATTTGTTGCAGGATCATTTTGTTTTTTGTTACATTCAGTAGAGTGTTTTTGCTGGGGGTGAGAGTGGGAACTCTGATGGCAAATTTATTTTTAGAAGGAGTCATATGCAAAAATGTAGGCTCACTTGTCTAAATGTATTAATTTTAAGACAAAATGTGTTTTTATTTAATTATTTTTACATTTGTCTAATAATACATTACAATTATTGCTTCTGCTTGTATACTAATTAACTAACTAGTTTCAGTGAATTTAATGATGCCTTCTGACAATCAGCCTTTTATCAATCCACCCTTATTACATTCTTTATTCTTCTTTGTCTTTCAGCCACACGACACTGCCCACCTATCTGTCCGGTGGGAGTCAAAATGGATGTAGACAGACCCAACAGTGCGCTACTTAACTGGGATCACGCCCCCAGTAGTCAGACCTCCACCCGCTCTGTGTTTGTGCTGGAGATGCAAGAAGTGGGTTCTCAGGAATGGCAGAAGTGTTTCACCTCAGAGACCGCCACCTCAGCTGAGGTCACCGGTGACATTGTACGATGCGAGGGCAACTACCGTTTCAGAGTTTGCTGCATTAACAAATATGGACGAAGCGGCCATGTGGAGTTTCCCAAAGTTGTCCATCTGGGTGAGGAGCACACGGCGACAGATTTTACATACAGATATATTAAATGTCATTTTTTTAAAGTTTTACTTGAAACTCTTCTTTGAGGTGAATATAATTTTATTCAAAAACACTACAGTTTACTTTAAATATGAAACACAAAATTGTATACATTTTTAGGTAGAGCGTTTGTTTTTTTAACTTGCTGAGAAACCATGGGCATATAAATGTTAATAATTTTTCTTCTTTTAATTATGGTTATTTCAGTTATATTGTGCTTAAATTTGTTGTGGGTGTTTGATGTGGTCTCCAGTGTGGCAAAGAAAAGTGTTAAGGTTTAAGCGAACAAGGACATGTAGTTATATTTATCAGTGATAAACGTAGATATTACGTAGACTGGAGTAAGAGAACTAATTTTACAGTACTGTAAAATGACAATTTCCTTCTGGTAAATTTAACTTCCAGCACTTTCCTGTAATTTTCTAGAGTAAACTACGCATTATTTGTTGACTAATAGTGTACGACATAGGATATGTTTATAGGACTAAATTGAGCAATTTAAAAATATGGACCAATATTTTTTTCTTTCAGACACCAATGATAAAATTACAATGAGTTTAAAAATAATCTTGCTTTAATGTCACAACAAGTCGTGTATTAGCCATTTATGCACTGCCAGATCTGCTTGGATCAGCTGGTTGATGTTTTGTGGCAGTTCAGACATTGTTGCCAACAGGGAAGTTGCAGAGCGCCCTCTGGTGGCAGACTATGCAAGCTGTGCAAAATCAACACATAACATAGTAGAAAGACATTTTTCCTGTCTCTTCTTTACTTTTTAATTCTGTTGTAAATTCTGATGCCAATATATGTGCAAATAGCTAATATTATTAGGGCCAACATATCTGTCAGGCTTAATTGACTAATACCTGTACTGTACTTCTTCTGTACTTGCTAGTTCCTGGGCCCAAGATCCTCAGCCGCCTCCAAAGCTGTGAGGTTGTAGAAGGACAAGATGCTCGCTTCTCCATTGAATTGTCTGCCCCAATGGTTGGAACCTGGTTTCTCAATAGTGCTCAACTGCAGCACGGCGGACGATATTCAATACAACACAATCAAACAAAGCACTCAGTGGTGATCCATGAAAGTCGCATGACAGAGGATGAAGCAGAGGTCACCTTCATAGCTAACGGAGTCAGGGATTCCGCTGTGCTCAACGTTAAACGTAGGTGTAAAAACCTCTGAAAAACCTGTGATTGATGCATTTTTTTTAAGTTTGCTTATTTCTGTGTTCATTTTTTTTTTTCATCAGCTGCCGTGATGAAATTCAGTCCTCTGTCAGAGTTAGACAGCAAGAAAAAGGTGGACATAGGGGATGCCATTGTACTCTACTGTGAAGTCTCCCATCCGTTTGCAAAAGTATCCTGGTTCAAAGATGGCAAGGAGCTTCAGGTCTCAGATGGTCTAAACATCCAGGCGGATGGGAATATGAGGAGGATCGTGATCCAGTCAGCTGAGGAATCTCACTCTGGAGTTTACACATGTGAAACTTCAGGGGATGTCATCACATTCAATGTGGATGTTGCAGGTAATTGGTTTATGAACAGATGACATGCTGATGAGCTTCTTTAACATTAACATAGACATTAACATTAACATGGATATTAATTGACCATTTTGTTATATTTACTTAAAGAATCACATGTTAATTTTCTTATACAGAAAAATGCATGCTTAATATACTATCTGGATTTCATATCATGAAAATACTGATGTTTCTTGGATTATTAAGTGACACTGAATATAAACAACTGTGTCTCTGACTGATTTTTATGTCTTGTAAGAAATCAAAACCTTGTTTAAAACCTGTGCTAACACATTTGGACCACATCTGGGCTTATTATTAAACCATACCAAGAATCACTCCAATTTTTAGAGGGCTAGTTCATGTAATACCTTGAGCTCCAGCCATTGACATGCAGTCTTCCTTCTACCCTGTTTTTAAGGTCCTCCGGTGGATTTCAGTCCGGTCGCTGGGGATGAACTTCATAAGAGCAGCATGGAGTTGGACCCTGTGGTGCTGGTCTGCCATGTCTCCAGAGATGATGCTGAAGTTGTGTGGTAAGACTGAAGAATTCCTGTTTGCAAATAAAGACAGATCTGTAGATCTGTAAAGTCTGTAGTCTTCTGTGTTTCCAGTGTCTAACTGTTCAAATACTTCCTGCATCATTTTGTTTACGGCACAATCAACCTCTTAGTAGGACACAGGTTTTTTATTAATGTAACTAAAACAAACTCTTTGAGACTCTTTACAGTTATCTGTGTCTGTGTCCCAGGTATAAAGACGGCTGTGAGATCAAGCCCAGTGACAACATAACTCTGCAGGCAGAAGGAACCATGAGGAGGTTAATTATCCGCTCTGCAGAAACCTCAGATGCTGGAAGTTATACTTGCCAGGCAGGAAACAGCAGCATGGAGTTCACAGTCAATGTCCGAGGTACACTGACCTTTCTCCTCCAACTCCTGTCGGTAAAAACAAAAGGCATTTAACAACATATTTTGGCTGTGTTTTGGCCCTGAAGTTTTAAAATGAGAATAAAAAGATTAAAGGTGGCATTGTGGAACAAATAGATTATTAATTCATTGTGAGCACCATTTGACCTCGCTCTTATTACTCAAACAAAAAACACAGAGCCTCCAGTGATGATAGTGGAACCTAAAGACGATGTGGTGATTGAGAGCTACATCTCAGAGGAGATCCACCTGCAGTGCGAGCTGTCTCGCTCCAGGGGGAAGGTGCGATGGTTCAAGGATGGCCTGCAGGTGGCAGAGAGTGAAAACATCCAGCTGATATCAGAAGGCCCTTACAGGAGGCTGACAATTCTCTGCAGCTCAGAGGAGGATGCTGGAGAGTATGTCTGTGAAACAGATGGAGACTCCATCTTCTTCCAACTTGGTGTTAAAGGTAAAACTTTAGTGCTCACCTCTTCTAACAGATATCAAATTGAAACATAGAGAATCTACAAAATAAGTTTAAATGCTTATTTTTTTTAATAACTTTCACTTGTACTAGATCCACCAGTAAGAATCATTTATCCCAGTGAATCAGAGCTGGAACTGACTCACTTGGCATCAGAGAGGCTGGAGCTCAGCTGTGAGATCTCAAAGGCGGATGCTCCTGTGCGCTGGTTCAAAGACAGTCTAGAAGTAGAGGCAGGGCACAACTTGATCCTGGAGGTGGACGGGGCCCAACGGAGGCTCATTATACCCATAACCACTGTGCACGACACGGGGGAGTATGTATGTGACACAGAAGATAACTCTTTGGCTTTCCTAGTAACTATTACAGGTAAACAGGCATACATTCAGGCTAATTATTTATGGTCTATACATGGTCACTCAGTAAACGAATCATCACATTACATTTTACATACTTTATTTCTCTTTGCTTCACTTAGAGCCACCAGTAACGCTAACTTGCCCCAAAGACATAGCTGAAAAACTGGAGAGTCTTGCTGGCAAACCAGTGATTCTAGAAATTGAGGTGTCCCGACCAAATGCAGAAGTCAAGTGGCTGATAAATGGTGAAGAAATTCAGCAAAGCAGCAATGTCACCATCACAGAAGATGGGCTCATTCGTCGTTTGACAATTCACTCTCCCACTCCTGAGGATTCTGGCAAATACACTTGTGACGCTATGGATGATAAAATTGATTTCCAGGTTAAAGTTTCAGGTAAGATGCAGCAATTGCCTCGGTATGAGTTTTCTGACCCATTGTGAAATTTAAAGATAAATGTTCAATTCTGTGTCCTCAGAGCCACCAGTAAAGATTTTAAGAAAGTCAGAGATCAAGAACAACCTAAAGTTCTTGATCTCTGATGACATTGTGCTGGAGTGTGAGCTCTCCAGAGCCAATGCTGTCGCCAAATGGTACAAGGATGGCTGTCGTGTTCAGGGTGATGAAAGGTTCTGTGAAGAGGAAGAAGGTCCTTTCCGCTCGCTCGTCATCCTCAATGCTGAACTCGAAGATTCAGGAGAATATTTTTTGGATGTCGGAGATGACAGTATCAGCTTCCAAGTTACAGTAGAAGGTAAGGTTAATATGGCTGAATGTATTTTTCTTCTTTTTTAATTTTTTCTTAGAAAGCAGTCGTGCATATTTGTTTAATATGCACATTGAAATACATATCCTGGTCAAAAAGGACTCCAGGTTTCCTCACATGGTTACTGCAGACGAAAACAATGCCATCCATGGTAAATACAGTCCCAATCAAAAGTTTAAGACCACTTGGAAATGACAAAATATCATATTTTGCATGGTTGGATCTTAACAAGGTTCCAGGTAGAGCTTCAACATGCAACAAGAAGAAATGGGAGTGAGACAAAACATTTTTTTGAGCATGCAATTTATTGAAAACAACACTTAAAATGAAACAGGCTGTTTTACAGGAAAAAGCACCTACTATGGTGCATAAAAAAACATCACAGGTGGGATCTGCTTGTCATGCCAGTAACACTGGAAACCATCAAGATTTTTTCTCATCAGAAAATAAAACTTTCTACCACCTTTCAGTGTCTCATGTCCAAACGGTCAGTTCTGTGGCGTTCAAGGAGACGAGGCCTTTGAAGATATTATTTTGTTTTTGAAGCCCTTCAGTCTCATATGCTGTCTGAAGGTTATGGGGCTGCAGTCAGCACCAATAAAGGCCTTAATTTGGGTCAAGGATCGTCCAGTGTCTTGACGGACAGCCAATTGGATCCTCTGGCTCAGTGCTGGTGAAATGTTTTTGGGTCTTCCATCATAACCCTCAGGTTCATTTAAGAAATTCCAAATGACTGTCTTACTGCGTCCCACCTCAGCAGCGATGGCACTCTGTGAGAGGCCCTGCTTATGCAGTTTAACAACCCGACCATGTTCAAAAAGGGAACTTTTTTGACTTTTTAAGATCCTACCATGCAAATATGAGTTTTTGCCATTTTTCAAGGGGTCTTAAACTTTTGACTGGGACTGTATCTGGTTAGACACCATGTTACTAAGATTTTTAAGCAAAGTAAAATAGTCAAATTTTTATTTGAACTTAGAGGTTATACGGGCTTTTATATCTTTATTCCTGCAGTTTAACTAATAGGTGTTTCATCTAGCTTTATTGACACTGTCAATAGAAAATTGTACTTAGTAGTCAGTATAGACTTTTAATAAAATAAGTTTGCATATGATAGAATACTGCATGATGACCTCTTTATAACTCAGACTGTTTTTAGTTCACTGTGACCCGTTATCATGCAGGGAAGGAGCAGTACCTATTAGTGCTAGATAAGAGCTTAACGAGCAGTTTCACTTCGTGCCAGGTAGAGAAGCCTCTCCTGGCACACACGCACACACACACGCGCACACATCCACATTCCAATGTAATAAATGAATGCACCTACTGTTGTATATAAATAAAGACCAGGACAGTGGCAGAGCGCGAGTCCTTGAGCCACTGCGAGCACTCTGTGACTGCCCTTGCAAGTAAAAACTGCAGCGTGTGTGTTTCTACTCTCTGACTCTCATGCTGAAGAAGTGTCTTTAGAATATATCTCTTGACAGACACATAGAGCTGGGTATCATCTGCATAGCAATGCAATTGTATGCTATGGTTTCTAATGTTACTGCTTAAGAGGAGCATTTATAATGTAAATAGAATTCGTCAGCACAACTGGAACTCCGATCTACATGAACAGAATGTCTCTGAAAGACTCCGTTCTGTCAGAGGCCATGACAAGGTTATTCATAACCTCCATGTCAATGCTGTTTCTGTGAGGAATTCTGAAGTGTTAAGTTTTATACATACCATTCCAATGAAGATAAGCAGTTAGCTGTTTTTCAAGTACTTTTTAAATATTTATTTAAATAAAAGGTTAAACTTATTTTTTGAAAGGGATAAGGCTAAGCATCTTGCCTTGGACTTTTGAAAACATTTTTGAAAACATTTCAAAAGGGCAGCTAGTATCTGGCAGGATCAAGTAGTTATAATTTTGCCTTCCACTGGCATGATATTATCACAAAAGAGCTATCTCTGTATGTACATTTTTTTCAAAAGGATATTTCTGGCAAAACTTTGCATGAATTAATCCATCTTCTTCCCTCAGAGCCTCCAGTGACCATTGTTGGAAACTCAAATGACCTTGAATACCAGGAGATGATGGCAGGCGATGACCTGATCCTGGCCTGTGAGGTATCTCGTGCTAATGCCCCTGTCCAGTGGTATTGTAATGACAGGCTTCTCACCAGTGATGACCGGACCTATATTGAAAGCTATGGGACATTGAGGAAAATCATCATTTCCTGTGTTCAGCCTTCCGATTCTGGAAAGTATGTGTGTGACGCTGTGGATGACAAGATGGTCAGCGTTATACGCATTCAAGGTACGAATCCACAAAATAAGCCTTCACAGCTTTAAAGAAGAGAAAAAAGGTCATATAACTTTCTTTTAAATTTTCTTTTCTATCAAAGAGACTCCAGTTACATTTGTGAACAAGGAGGATGACATTGTTGTGACGGGTTACGAAGCAGAGAGCGTGACCTTGACAAGCTATGTTTCCAAGGAAAGCGCTCTAGTGCGCTGGATGAAAGACTGGTCGCCCGTTGAAGGTGATCGTTACCGAGCACTCATGGAGGGCCATAAACGCACTTTTACTATCGAGCCTTTGAGACGCTCTGATGCCGGCGAGTACACATGTGACATCAACACAGACCAGATGCACTTCAGCCTGCTGGTGAAAGGTTAAAATTTTGTTTTGCATTTTGAACAGCTATGTACACTCAACAAAAATATAAACGCAACACCTTTGTTACTGCTCCCATTCCCCATGGGATGGACGTAGAGACCTAAAATTCATTCCAGATACACAATATAACCATCCCTCCCAAACAGTGGTCACAAATCAGTCCAAATGTGATTGAATGTTCATTTCTCAACCATAAGCCGTCTCCACAGGCGTTTCAGAGAATATGGCAGCACATCCAACCGGCCTCACAACCGCAGACCTCGTGTAACCACACCAGCCCAGGACCTCCACATCCAGCAGGTTCACCTCCAAGATCGTCTGAGACCAGCCACCCAGACAGCTGCTGGAACAATTGGTTTGCACAACCAAACAATTTCTGCACAAACTGTCAGAAACCGTCTCAGGGACGCTCAACTGCATGCCCGTCGTCCTCATCGGGGTCTTGACCTGACTCCAGCTCGTCGCCGTAACAGACTTGTGTGGGCAAATGCTCACATTCGATGGCGTCTGGCACGTTGGAGAGGTGTGCGCTTCACGGATGAATCATGGTTCACATTGTTCAGGGCAGATGGCAGCTGAGAATGTCCCAGTTCTTGCATGGCCAGCATACTCACCGGACATGTCACCCATTGAGCATGTTCGGGATGTGCTTGACCGGCGTATACGACAGCGTGTACCAGTTCCCACGAATATCCAACAACCTCGCACAGCCATTGAAGTGGAGTGGACCAACATTCCACAGGCCACAATTGACAATCTGATAGACTCCATGCGACGATGTGTTGCACTGCATGAGGCAAATGGTGGTCACACCAGATACTGACCGGTTCTGGGTCCCCAGACCCCCAATAGCGCAAAAAACTGCACATTCCAGGGTGGCCTTTTGTTGTGGGCAGTCTGAGGTACACCTGTGCACTACTCATGATGTCAGATCAGCATCCTGATGTGGCACACCTGTGAGGTGGGATGGATTATCTCAATATAGCAGATGTGCCCACTACCACACATTTGGACTGATTTGTGACCACTGTTTGGG
>NW_024582428.1:111657-128917 GCF_018398535.1 Haplochromis burtoni | reverse complement strand
GCACGGGTGACAGATCTGGTTGACATTCCTGCTGTCAGCATGCCAATTGCACGCTCCCTCATTGCTTGTGGCATCTGTGGCATTTTGCTGTGAGATAAAACTGCACATTCCAGGGTGGCCTTTTGTTGTGGGCAGTCTGAGGTACACCTGTGCACTACTCATGATGTCAGATCAGCATCGTGATGTGGCACACCTCTGAGGTGGGATAGATTATCTCAATATAGCAGATGTGCCCACTACCACACATTTGGACTGATTTGTGACCACTGTTTGGGAGGGATGGTTATATTGTGTATCTGGAATGAATTTTAGGTCTCTACGTCCATCCCATGGGGAATGGGAGCAGTAACAAAGGTGTTGCGTTTATATTTTTGTTGAGTGTAGAAAGCCTCAGTCTGGCCTATCTTCATATCAACTTTGATTTTCTGTATTACAGAAATGAGAATTAAGTTCACAAAGCCGCTTAGAGACACTGTGGCCCACGCTGATGGTATGGTGACCCTTCGGTGTGAGGTGTGCAAGCCAAAAGCGGACGTCCAGTGGTTAAGGAATGGAGTAGAAGTGGTCCCAAACAGGAGATTCTCCATTAGGGCAGATGGAGTCGAAAGAAGCTTGACCATTCATCGTCTATCTCGAGAGGATGCTGGCGAGTATACCTGTGAGTCCAGAGATGACCGGACTGTTGCAAAACTGAGGGTAGAAAGTAAGTATGCATTGAAATAGAGTTCCTCTCCTCTTTTCAATGAGGTAGCAGCTTCATAACTTTTGTCTTTTCAGTGCCCCGAGTCATTGAGTTCCTCACTGAACTCCACAACACTACAGTGCTGGAAGGAGAAGATGCAACCTTTAAGTGTGTGGTTTCCCCAGAGGATGTCCAGCTGGTCTGGCTCATGGACAATGAGCCTATCACTCTGGGTGATCGTTTCCAGGCAACCCACAATGGCCTGTGCCACACCTTGGTGATTAAAAAGTGCCAGATGCTGGACTGCTCAAAAATTACAGCAGAAGCTGAAGGACAAATGAGCAAAGCCAGCCTCAAAGTTCAGGGTAAGGCCAATCGTCAAGGTTAAAAGAGATTAAAATCCATCCATCTATCTTCTATCTGTGATCATCAGATGATCAGCAGTTGATCATTTTTTTCTGACTCTTGTAATGTTAAGAGGCTCAGGTCATGTTTACTAAGAAAATGGAAGCTGTTATGGCAGAGGAGTTTGGTGATGCCACCTTGGAGGCAGAGATTAGCCTGGAGGCCGGTGAGGTCCAGTGGATGAGGCAGGGGGTGGTTATCCAGTCTGGTCCCCGACACACGCTGGCCCAGAACGGCTGCAAACGCAGTCTCACCATCCACAACCTGACTCTGTCGGACAGGGGGACTTACCGGTGCGAGACTCTGCATGACCGGACGCAGGTCAAACTCAATGTAGAACGTAAGTGAACTGCAGCAGATAATGCTGATAATGCAGTTGTGTCATTAGGGTTAGGGTTTCTACCGAACTATTGATCTCAGGTTTCAATCCCTCTTAGTATACTTTAATCTGAGATATATTTTATCAAACTCATCCAGGGCATTGGGTCTCAAAATCATAGCTAGACTGGGCTTCAAAATGGTTAGATTAGATTTGGAAACTTCAGATTTTTCTGCACCATTTTATGATATTTTGATTCTTTTTAGTTGAACTCATCATATTTGCTCAAAGCACGAGTAAAAATATTGAATGAAAAAAGCATTTTCTTAATTTTTGCGTTAATTATGTTTAATTTGTATTTTTTTTAATGCTATAACTATATACATCTAGAAACTGTTGTTTTTTCTGTGAAGTGTTTTTTTATTAGTGTGTGTTAATTTGATTTAATTTGTTTTTGTTTTTTCATATTTTAACAGGCTGATGCTCTTATCTCGTATCTGTCTCAAATTACAGATCCTAATTCATTTTTATGGGAAGAGACACCAGTGAAGTTTTCAGGATTTAAAACATGCAAAAAGAAAAAAAACACCTTACCACTTTTCAGAAAAGCACATATAGAAAAGTATATAAAGCCAAAAATATGCAGCAATCATATAATATATGTCCAAACAACTTAAGACGATAAGAAGCATTTTGGAGAAAGCTCATGTTGATTTGAAATGCAACAAGCCTTTTTGTTTATTTTATAAATAGTGAGTGAAGAAATGAACTTTTCCTAAAATTGCTTATTGTGTCTGGATTTCACTGTTCAAACCTAACTGCTGTGTGAATAAATAAGATAAAAGGAGGCAGAAAGAACACTAGCCAGATACTTCCAGTACTTACTCGGCTCTGAAGACTATAAAACAAGACATTTCAGAAGCCAGCGTACCATGTGACTTTGTGATTGGTATCTCTTCTGACACAGATGAGTTCGGGCCTAAAGAACAGTACACACTGAAGGTGTTTTTCACAGCATGTCAGAGTGTAAAGAAGTAGTAAGAATAGCCGAGCCAGACCTGTAAGTGTGAAAAGGTTTTTGAAACACAGCCATACTGTTATTCAGCCGTGTACAAGAGTGACACAGTGACAGTGGACTGCTCCTGCTAGTGTTTTTGTAACATGATAAACTGAGCTCTGTCTATATTTGCACAACCTTCAGTTGTCCTTGAAACACAATCTTGGCTTTCAAATGCATATCAGCAAAATACAGTTTGCAAAAAAAAGAATTCTCTCAGTTTTTTAAAATAATTTTTTCAATGATTTAATAGATATTTATTCGATTTATACTTTGATAATGATGGTATCCTCTCACCTCTCACCGCTTTCACTAATCTACTCTTGTGCAGCCCGTAAAATCGCCATCCGCAAAGGTCTGACTGACCAAGAAACCTTTGAACGAGAGACTGCCTCCTTTGTGGTGGAGCTGTCACACACAGATGTGGAGGGCAGCTGGCAAAAGGACGGCATTCGGGTCAAGCCAAACAATCAATGTAGGGTGAGCACCAATGGACGAGTTCACGGCCTCACCTTGTCCAACCTTACTCTGGAGGACACAGGCACCATCGTCTTCTCAGCTGAAGGAGTGCGCACCACAGCGAGGCTCACAGTCAAAGGTAAATACAAGCCCGTGAAGCTCACTGGTTTCACTTTTTACACCTTCATCAAGTAGTTCACTGACTGATTGACTGGACTTACTAAACTGACAGAAACACCAGTGTCCATCTTGAAACCACTGGCTGATGCCCGTGTGGAGGAGGAATTTCCTGTCACCCTGGAGTGTGAATTCTCCCGACAAAATGTTGAAGTCAGATGGTTTAAGGTAAAATCAACCAGTAAATACTCTCAGTAATCTTGCCCTTATTTTGTCTTATTATACCAGCAAGGTGACAGTTTTAAGAATGATATAATGAATAAAGAATGCCTTTGACTTTTTTTTTTTTCTATGACTCAGGACGGTTCGGAGCTAAAGCCGGGGAAAAACTGTCGGATCTACTCAATGGGTCGTAAGAGGTTCTGTCAAATCCTGCAGTGCTCCCGAGCAGATTCTGGCACCTACACATGCGACACAGGGGAAATCAAAACGTCCTGTTCGCTGGAGGTTTATGGTAAGCCTCTGATCAGATACTGGCTTAACACAACTCATTTTGAACCAACTGGAGCCAGTGAGTAGCTGGAGTAAAGCTTATACAATACCTCCATCTAGTGGTTTTAAGGAAAATAACTTTTTCTTCTTTTGCCATCTGATCTTTTTGCCGTCTTTAACTAACTTGCAGAGCATAAGCTGGAGATAGTGCAGGATTTGGAGGATCTTTACATCCAGGAGGACCAGAATGCCGTCTTCATGTGTGATGTTTCTCTGGAGGACGTGACAGGGGAGTGGTACAAAGACGGCCACAGGATCCGACCAACCAGCTCCATCAAGATCCGCACTGAAGGTCAGAGAAGGCAGACATTTTTATGAGACTTAGAAACCAATCATAAAATCATAAATAATACAAGAGTAAAATACCATAATCTGCTCCAGAGCAGGTTAAGTTTCAGATTGGAGATCAATAGGTATGAAATCACTGCCTACTGACCAATCAGTTCTCCAGAAAATGGCATCACCATCCGTGGAAAAACCCTCAAACCTCGTTTGGAGAGGAGAAGGATTTAAATTTCTCTATTTGTAGTTTTAGCGGTACCTCTGGTGGTGGCACGACCTTGGAAAGAGCAAAAGACCACTTGTACACTGTTGGCAAGTCTGAGAATTGTTGCTCTCTTCCAGGGACCAAACACTTCCTGCTGATGTGTAACATTAAAGCTGAAGATGCTGGAGAAATCCGCTTTGTAGCCAGGGATGTTGAATCTACTGCCTACCTTGAGGTAGAGGGTAAGTTAATTCTTTATCTTCAGAATATTTTACTGGCCTTTTTCTTGGACATATCAGTGACTTAAAATCATCTATATGTTGAATTTCCTCTTGTTTCAGAACTTCCAGTTTCTATTGTAAAGCCCTTGCGAGACAGAACAGCTCTGGAGAAACATCGTGTGATCCTTGAATGCACCGTCTCCTCGCCTCACTGCAGCGCTACCTGGTACAAAGGCAGGGAGGAACTGGTTTCCTCAGACCGACTGGAAATCCTGGCTGATGGCTGCTCCCACAAACTGGTGATTCAGCAGGTGTCTGTGGAGGATGAGGGCACCTACAGCATTGAGGTCGGAGAGCACACCTCCAAAGCCAAACTGATGGTGGAAGGTAAGTTGGGGCAGAAAGCTAAAGTCGAACACCCTAAATACATTTTTGTCAAACTGATTTGTTCTGTGTTGCTCCAGCCCAGGCTCTTGTGATGGTGAAAGAGCTAGAGGACATGGAAGTGATGGAGGGAGAGCCAGCGACTTTCCAGTGTGAGTTATCCGTCGCCATAAATAAGCCTCCGGTTTGGACTTTGAATGGAGAGAACCTTAAACCGGGGCCCTCTGTCCGCCTGGAAAACCATGGGACAGTCCACAAACTCATCCTGAAGAGCACCAGCGTGGACATGAGCGGCACGGTGAAGTTTACTATGGGAAAGGCGAAGAGCAGCGCCACGCTCAACGTAACAGGATGATTGAAATGTAGTATGATTGTGGAACCAAAGTAACACCTGAGAAAATGAAGTGGAAAAAACCCCCCAAAAAAACCCTGTGGAAATTGCCACTAAAACTCTTAAATTAGACTATACTTTTTTTTTTTAACATTGTAGATCATATTTATTTGCTGTTTACGTCACAGTAACTTTTATTTCAATAAAAAGCTCCCAAATAAAACCCATTTAAAAATTGCTCCATGGAAACATCTGTTGGATTTTAAAGCCTTCTCATAACTTCAGAGAAGCTAAATGTGTGGAGATTATTTTGGGTGGAAAATACTTGTGTATTTGAAAAATTCTTGGAAGCACCAGAATGAAAATGCTTTTAAGGAAAAAAATGTTTTACTTGATCCGAGCAGTTCTAGATGGCAACCGCTGGCTATGTGGATGTCTGTTTGTTTGTTTTTTTTAAATAAATGTTGAGCCATCTCTTTGTTTATCAAGGTCAATTGCAGCCCTGCACAGCCTTTTCTGAGTTTTCCTTCGTTTTTGTTTTTTAAAAAAAAAAAAAAAAAAAAAAAAGCTTGACAGCCACCTTTCCACTGAGATTTCTGATGAGGCTTCAGGGAACAGTAGATGATCAGCTGAAGGTTCAGATGCATCCCTCAGGTCCGGTGTCAGGTCTTTGTTGCCCCCTCCCCCCTCTCTTAACATCTGGCTTTTTTTTTGTTTGTCTGACTAAATGTAACAAACCCACCTCCTCAGGCTTGAAAATGTACCGCTTGTGTTGTTTTTTTCCCCCCAAAAACAGAACAGCACCTTAGACCATGTTTCCTTAAGCATTTATGGGGGGCATTATTACATACAGTCCATACAGAATTTGGTATGATAAAATAAAGGTCACAAAAAAGAAAAAAAAAAAAGTTACAGCTATTGAATCATGAGTACAGTAACATGAATATTCCATATATTAATGAAATTCGTTTGCTTTATTACTGTGCAAAAACAACATATACATATCTACTGAATGTGTAAGAAGTACAGTATCAGTGAATGGGCCCCCATAGTGACACAACCTGTTTTACATGTAATCCATTAACAAGATGACTCAGCGTTCCTATAAATACTCGTCTTTGCCAATGAATTCCAAAACACACGCGGCATCAGTAATTTGATGATGGCTTTCATGAAAACACTGTTTTAAACCTGTTATGTGCCTCCAATGGTAAGATACTATCTCTTTAGTTATTTGCTGGTGTTTCTGAATCCTCTCTCCCTCCTTGTACGCGAGGCCAGGTCCTGTAAGAAAACAGCAAGAGCAATGTCTTCCCGTTTTGGAAAACCTACTGTAAATATTCTATAAGAAGATGACTCTTGGGGAAAAAAATAAAAAATAATAGAAGGCAGCAGTAAAAATCAGTTAATTATTTAGAAATGAAACAGGCTAATCTTGATTGACAATAATTTGTTAAACATTTTTTAAAAAGTAATAATAGCTCTTAAGGTGGTAGATTTAATCACCCCTTCCTCATCTAGGCGAAGTCACGTCACAAGCCTGCCATCGAGGCTGCCAAGTCAAATCCGCCACATTCATTCAGCAGTGTCAACACATTGTCAACGCAAACTAGGGCGATCGCACCAATCTGCAAGGCCCGTTAGAAACTGCGTTGCTCCTTAAAACTGAGCGGGCAGAATACAATACAGATACACAACACAGACGTGCACAAGAAAAAAGGAAGACTCCACCCCAAAATAATCTCACACTTTCCACTCTTTGTTACTGCTGATAAACTGCGAAAATCAGTGAGTCCTACAATTCCCAGCATGCACTTAGTAACTTTGATGAGCGGACTAGCATCAAGCTGTGGCACCCTGCTAGGTTTTTATCTGCAGGCAGAAATACAAAAAATTCTGCAGTTTTGTGTAAAAGAAAAAAGGGGAAAAAATAAAATAAAACAGACATTTAAAGACTTAGCTTTAGATCTGCTGTAGCTGCACTGGCTTTTCAATGCTTCCAAAAACATCACAAAAGCCTGCACACTATCAGATCTCTGCCAGGTTTAAAACATAAGGAAACAGCCAGTATGAGGCATCACTAACAGCAGTTTATTGTAGTGTTTAAGTCGTTTTGGGGTGGATAGCTCCTTTAAAACCTGCGCTATATTAAACACTTTGTTTTCAAAGATGTGCCCTCCCATATACTGGGATACTCGCGGCAGCCCCCCCCCTCCTCAAAACCTATTTCATGACACAAATTTAGAAATAGTTTCCAGCCTCTGTGTACCGCTTAAAAGACAATTTAAAAAGGAAAAAGTACTTTGAAGATCATGACAAATCCACCGGTGTCTTTTCTTTTTAACATCACAAAACTTTCTTTTAACCATCCAATTACAGTCTGTAAATACACAGAAGACAAATTCAGGTTTGTGTGTGGCTTTAAAACAAGAGGCTAACATCTACCAGATCCATTAACAGCTGCTCTGTCACTTTCGAGTGCAGATGGATACTTAAAGATTAGTGTGAGGTTTCTGATAAAATAACGCAGTCACGACCCGAGTCAGTGCTCTGAATCTGACTGATTTCCTTTACCTGCTGCACAGACAGTAAAAATACTTAAAATCGTGCCCACGTGGTTCATCTTTTAAGATGGGCTTAGCATATAAATTTAATCTGCGGTAAAAGGGATTAGATTACTTTTAAAGTGGTCCGATCACTTTATTCATTCATTTAACAACTTGTAATAGTGTCTGAGCTTGCAATGCCAGCTGAGTTTAAAAAAGAAACCTTTTAAAAATCAGATTCATTCATAACACTGATAACTCATGACTATTAAAAATCTGACCACGTCACTCTAAAAGCTCTAAAAATATGACAACTGAGGATCACATGCCTTTGACTGGAGACAGATAGTGTGATAAAATTAGGCTGTGAAGAACATAACGCTTGACCAAAATGCTTAAAAGACATCTACAGTACGTATACCTCCGACCTGCCCTTTCAACAATCCAACAGATCAAGAAGCGTAAACCTTTCTGAAACTTCCTGCAAGTCTTGTGCAATCAGGCTGCCAAATCACATCCATGAGAAGTCTAAGTCCAGTACCCAGGTCCAGAGGAATCGTGACTACAGACCTCTTCTTTGTTTACTCTACTGAAAGTCCAGTGGGGCTGCAGAAAGGCCATTAAACATTCATTCATCCTCTCGTCCATTCACTCACATCAGCTGGTTCTTGGAAGGCAACTTGCAGACAGTTTGCTGTCTGACCAGGAGGTGGCAGTGTCGATGCCGTCAAAAAGTCACCAAAGGCTCTCCCATGGTGATCTTAGTTTGGTGTGTGGGACGGTTGCTTTGATGGCTCTGGCGGCTGTGAAGCAGTCTGTGTTCTGGTGGGCAGTGACAGCTGGAGCCTGGCTGGTGCGGCGTTTCTGGGGGAATTTTAATTTTTTTTTTGCTTTTTTGTACGCCGGTTTGTTCAGAGCTGAGATGAAAAAGTCAAACGAAGTTAGCTTGAGGTCCCTTGTTGCTTGAGGACTGTGTAGACGTTATCGACTTTGCTCAGCCTCTCAAAGAACGGGATGAGGTCCAGCAGCTCTGTGTCGGACATGTCATCGAACCAAGAGGCCACAGGCACCTGAACAAAAACATAAGCATCAATATCGTTGTGGAGATTCAACAAATATAGTTAGAAATCTAATTTCTTATTCATCTTATTTACTTTGATGCCTTTTTTTATTTAAACAATAAATCAAGTAAGAGTGGGACACTGAAATTGGGCTTAGTGTCCCCCAAACTACATCTTTCAATAAAAGTGCAATACTTGTTTTAATACAGTTACAAAATTGGGAAATACCCCCCCCGCCCAAAAAAAAAAAAAAAAAAAAATCATGAATCCCTTTGGATTATAACTTGTAAAGAAACTTGCTTAAGCAGGTGAACGATCCTAAGTGCTGTCCAGAAGACTTACTGCATTGTCAGGATGGAAGATGTAGGAGGCAGGGGAGTTATCCACAATAATCACTTTGTTGAGGTCACGACCCAGGCGACTCAGATCCTTGACATAATTCCCTCGATGAAAGACGCAAGACTCCCGGAAAAGGCGGCAGCGGAAAGCACCCCACTTGTCCAGGAGATCGGAGACTGGGTCTGCATACTGATGGAGAAGCACGCTCAATTTAAAGCAAAATCTTTATGTAGATACAGCTGAGATTTCCGTTGTTAGTATCAGTTTATAGTATTAGTTTTTACTGCCACCATCACAGTGTCATGGTTAACACATTCACACAGACCTAGAGACTGGTATGAGACTGCCTGATAACCACTGGCCACTAGGGGAAACAATAAAAATAAAATGGTTGCTGTGAAATCAATAACAGCAACTGCCAATCAGAGTCCTGCACTGAAAACCTTATAATTGCTTGGGTTATGAGCAGATTGCCAGTCGCCCATAGTTTACAAGTTTTGGCTTATCAGGTTTTACTTTGAAGGCAAATCTTTTCAGTTTGGGCTGCACCTCCAAGTTATACTACCTTGATGATTAACAAGAGTGTTTGCAGCCAAGTTGCCGTCTTCCATGCAAACTATGGACAACTGCAGCAATCTGCTAGCAACCAACGCAATCAGAATAAGGTTTTTTTTTACTAACGGGTCTCACACATGAAGACCCTGGTTGAGACCAGCGAGACAAACCCAGCCTCGGGGGGGGGGGGGGGGGGGTTCACAAGGTAGTGTGCGCCTAGTGCAAGTCTCAGAGCACGGAAAAATGGGAAGGCTACATCGGGAAGAGCATCCGGTATGAAATCTGTGCCAAATCAAACACGCGGTTCCCCCTGCTGTGTTATCCCTCGGGAGATAAGGAAGCAGCTCAAATGACCTCTTCTCATTTCTCTCATAACGCCCCAAGTCTATTTTAAAGGATCCAAAATATTAAACTGTTCACAGCCAACTTCCCTGAATACATCCAGCTTTTCTCTGCTCCCTCTGAGTTTATTGCTGTCAACTGCAGGGAATCAGCCAACCATACATTAATAATCAGCACAGCTGGCTGCGATGAGGTGGTTTCTCACCTTAGCTAAACTGGCAGTGAAGAGGACACATTCGAACAGCTCCCCCATCCTCTTCAGAAACTCGTCAACATGGGGCCGCTTCAGGACATACACCTGGAAGATGCAGGAATCCTTAAATCAGCATCATGCACACACGCCATACACTCAAAATGTAACATGTTTCTACAAATTCCAACTGCCCGAGGATGTTTCAAGTGAATGTTATTTTAAAAAAAGGGGGAGAAACTCAACATGCAGCTCATGACTGGAGACTTCTTCTAATGGACAGATGTTACATTTTTGCAGAACATCTTATTTACTTCCAAGGAGTTAGTAGCAGACATTCAAGCCAAACTGAAGCTAAATGAGAAAGATGCAGTTGTAGCTCACAAAAAGACAAGCACTGGGCTCCTTAAAGCTCTTCCTCCATCTTTTTTTTTTTTTCCTCCTTGCTGCTGTGTTGGCAGCTCAGGGCAGCGTTCCTGAACCAAGTCATCCGGAATAGGCTGTGCTTGTCTGAACAAACCTATCCTGGATTACTTGAATCAGGCCCAGACCCATCGTGTGTCATCGGACTCCAAGCAGCCGTCCTCAAATCCCTTAAACGCTGACATCACCTTCTATACTCAGCAAAATGCGCTCAAGAGAAGTGCTGTCACACAACCGAAATGACAAAATGACAATGAGGCATGAGCACAGTGCATGACAATATGAATATTTCTGATGACGCTAGCATTACCTGGTGTATTGTTCCGTCGATTTCCACAGGAATGATGAAATCTGCGTTGTTCACAGGCTAACCAAAAAAAAAAAAAAAAAAAAGGGGGGGGGGAGATACTTATTAAACCAAAATAAAGACTTAAAAAACAAAACAAACAAACACATACAGACACTGGACTTTGCCTTTTACATGCTAAAACATGAACTGACTGACTTAGTGTTGTTTCTAGACAGACAGGTTGAGACAGTCAGTGTGTGCGCAGATGCAGGAGTGACTGTGTTTGAGTTTGGCATTTGCCAGCCACGACAAAAATGTCACTGCCAGAGCCAACAGCAACCAGATGGAGGGAAAAGTGCAGATCTTGGACTGTTGTGTTCTAAACGTAACTAAATAATGATGTAATGTGATCGCAGGGGACAGCTAAGTGCTGTAAAGCCTCTCTGAACACACACATCCTTTAGTTCCTGCAGCAGGAAATTAAAGAACACGCTTGCAAATGTTGAAGTTGAACATAATTGCTTGTATAACTCAGTCTACAGCGTGTTATCATTCCCCCGCCTTACCTTAAAAGAGCTGTGAACTAAGGTCTCATCCAGATCTATAACCACACAGATCTTTCCGGAGTCTTTTGACTTCACTGGAGGCAGCAGTGGTTTCGCCTGGATCTTCAAAAAGAGAAACCACAAAATAATGAGCTGACTGCAAAAGTACACAAATAAAAATTGAGCCAGGGCAACAGAGAAAACACACCTTGGACACTGTTCCATTCTCTTCTACCAAGAGAGGGGCGTTGTTGTTGACTGGTGGCGGCTCAGGCTGGTCCCGGCACAGGCAGCAGAAAAGGCTGGAGAAGAGGCCTCCACTCCTGGGTTTCTTGGAAGACAGAGAGGGAGAGGAACCTGCAGAAGAAGATGATAGATCAAGAAATTGTCGAGCTTACAGTAATTACAACATACAGGATCTTTAACAGCTTGGCTTTTAGGAAAAACTCTTAATATTAAGAGGTGCATGGGAATAGCTTTATCATCATTATCGGTATGCTTTGAACACACGGGCACAAAACAGACATTTACTTAAAGTCTTCAAGTCTGATCAAACAATCGAACAAAGTAATACACTAAGACATAAAACTACTTAGGTTTTACCATGTAGTAAGGACTAAGCCAAAATGCAGAAGCAGTGTGTTTTAAAAGAAAAAAAAAACAAAAACCAAGCACACCCCATGATTCAGTAGTTTGTAGAACCACTTTCAGCACTAATGGGTTTCTGTATGACTTCAGCTGTGTCTTGCGTGGTCATGTAGGAATGTTGGCCTACTCTTCTTTACAATGTTGCTTCTATTCATTGAAATTTGTGGGCATTTATTTATGCATGGCTCTCTGAAATCCTGCTGTGGTGAGGCCTTACATCAGGTTGAGTCAGCCATTCTGTTGCAGATTTTCTGATGTGATTGGATCATTGTCCTTTTGCATGGCTGTTGGCCAAAGTTTTAGCTGTCAGACAGATGTGTCACATCTGTCTCTAGAATACTTTGAATCGACCGTGAACTCCTCTGTTCACCAATGACTGATGTGTTCAGGTCCTGTGGCTGCAAAGCAAGCACAAATCATCACACGTCCACCACCGTGCTTCAGTTGGAGTGTTTGTGCAGATATGCTGCGTTTGGTTTTCTCCAAACATGATGCTGTGCATTACAGCAAAAGATTTTGGTCTAGTCTGTCCAAAACACTGTTCTAGAAGTCTTGTGGTTTGCTCAGTTACAACTTTGCAAACCCTAACACGTGCTGCCACAGTCTCCTAAAACAGAATAAGCGCTCTCCTGCAGCGCTTTCAAACAAGCCATGAACTTTAACATGCTAATTGAGGTCTAATGAGTCTGAGATGTAGCTCTTGGGTTTTTTGCAATATCTCTTTGTGTTGCAACATCTGACAAACCGGGTGAATTTTCTTCATCTCCTGTGAAGATTGGCAGGGATCTGGAATGTTTTTCCACTTGTAAATAATCTTTCTCACTATAGAATAATAGGCTTCAAACTTATAACCCTTCTCACATTGATAGGGAGCACCTCTGCTTCTCTAAGATCAGTCATGTTGTCTTTCCTACTTGGTATTTAGTTAACACACCTGAATGCTCCAGACCAGCAATGTCTTTTTGTAGAGATGCTCACGTCTACTAATGATCAGTTATTAAAGTGCATTGATTAGCAGCACCTGGCTGCTAGTTATCTTCCTATGGAAGCAGTAGGGCTGTTCTTAGTTTTTAAAACATGCTGATTCAGCATTTTGGCATCATTTTGTAACTAAAATAGTGACAGTGTAACAGTTGTTGCGTTTACCTCATTTTAAAGACACGCCAAGTACCAGATTATTTTTATTATGGCCTGATGCATAAAACCTCACAATTTAAAGAGATTTGCACATTTTTACTATACATAAATATAAAGATCAACTATATAGCATTTTATGTTTCTTCCATGACATAGTAAAAATGTGAATGCCAAAACAAAAACAAGTAAAATATATATATATTTCATTTTTACCTCTTGACCAGTATGATTTTTGAAAAACAGGACTGCAGAAAGAGCCATCTCACACTCTGATCGCAACAGCTGCAACCTCAATGGTTAGTGTAATACTCATGTAATAATTTGGTAATTACTCTGACCACAACTGCCTTCAAACCTTCAATTACACTAAACACTTGTGAAGTTCTCAAGACCATCTTTCACTATTACTACTGTTGACAAAATGTACCCACAAATATGCAAAGCCTTGCCAAAGTACACAGCGGTCTTTCATGGCAAAGTGTCGCAGTTTTCACGTATGAAAATGCCCTTTCCCAAATTTAGCACACAGCGGGAGATGATTTGCATCAGACGTGTTCACACTACAGTTAGTCGAGGGTGCTGTCTCAATCAAGCATGCATGAAGCCCAGGACTGGTTATAAATTTCCTCAGCCTGCCATTACCTGCTTTATTCTCACATTGGTGCAAATCAACACAATCTGACATCACATGATTTTTGCACCAGCGGTCTGGAAGGTTAAAGAAGGTTTAATATCCAACTGTGTCAGACATGTGTACTTGCATACACGTCCATTGGGTAATGTCTGGAAAACTTCAGGGCTGCAGTGCGTGTGTGGAAATGGCTTAAGTATCTCCAAGACCACAGTTTTCCATAATCACACACACACTGAAAACTTTACCACACCATCTAAGCTGGTAAATGATCAGTCCCATATCATTTTTTACTAAAATAGCTGTGTTTGTTCATTTCAACTCGTAGCTACCCCAAAAATTTTGCCTCGTAAATGACCAAATTTTTTTTTTTTTTAAATGTAAATTTAATTTGACACACTTCCTGTGTTGAAATACCTGAAATACTCTACTTGCATACAGCACTTCCTAACTCATGACCCCCATCTAGTCAGTGATTGTATAAAAACAGTACAAAGGACATCCAGCAACTTTCCTCATACTGTCATGTGCACAGGCCGTCCTGGAGACACGTGCCTGACCGGACCTCTTGCGTAACTGCTTCTCTGATGTCAGCAGAAAAACACGACTCGAGCCCCACCAATGAAAATTCACCACTTTAACACCACGTGAAGCGATGGTGCCAAAGAGACAAGTTTTTTTAAGCACATCAGGTTAATTATTGAGTGATGTGTGGCAACCAGAACAAATTAATTAATAATACAAACAACCACTGCAGGCAATCTGTAAACAATATTTACTCAATACCAAAATGACGCAATTCAAAACTTTTCGTTTGCTTGGTATGTATAAAATGCAAACTAACCACTCAGGCAATGAAAGACCTGAACTTCAGGTTCATTAATCACGTACATCAAGCGACAAGCATTTTTATAAATTCTAAACCCAAATGGAAGCTACATAAAAATCACTTTAACTACTACTTTGCAAAATAAGCACAAAAGCAGGACTTTAAGCAGTGTTTGAGTTTTTCTGTTCACAAAACAAACCCTCCAGATGTTCCCAAGAAACTGATTATTAACCAAAGCTGGCAGCCTTATTGTCAATCATCGTGTAGCAAACGAACACTTTGTACCTGGAAGCTCAACAGGTATTCAAAACTCATTCCTGTAATGGGTTTGCTGTGCGGCTGTTTAGATTTCATTTACAGGTACCAACACCGGCTTCAAATAAATTATAAGTAAATCACAATCCTCATTAATCCCAGAGTAAATGTGGTCACAGTTGCTCCATTTTCTATGAGTCTGTTGTGGCCAGTGCGATCCTCTATGCTGTTGCATGCTGGGGGAGCAGGCTGAGGGTCGCAGATGCCAACAGACTTAATAAACTAATCCGTAAGGCCAGTAATGTTGTGGGGATGGAGCTTGACACCCTCAAGGTGGTGTCGGAGAGGCGGATGCTGTCCAAGATAAAGACTATGTTGGATAACACCTCCCACCCACTCCATGACATGCTGGTCAGTCACAGGAGCACGTTCAGTGAGAGACTGAGATTACCGAAAAGCACCACTGAACGACACAGGAAATCATTCCTGCCTGTGGCCATCTCCCTGTACAACGCATCCACTTAACACACTGTTTGCTGCTACAACTACACATGTTTCTTTTCCAACTATTTATTTATGAGTGAAGTATGTATGTGTATATATGTATATATTGTACTATTCTTAGTTAGTGTATTGTCTGTCTTGTCTTAATGTTGGTTTAAAATGGAGCACTGTAACAAAAAATAATTTCCCCCAGGGATCAATAAAGTATTCTGATTCTGATTCTGATTCCAAGACAGAAAGAACAGTAACAAACATATTACAAAGTTACAAAATAGCTCTAATTATAAATATCCCACAAATTAAATATGTGGTTGACATTGAGGTGCCCCTCTGATCATACTGAAAATGATTTCTTATGGTTTTTAAATGACATTTTTAATTTTTAACATTTAAATATCAAACATCTAACACATGTAAAGCAGTTTGTTTTAGCCTTCCAAATAGCATGTGTGAAAGACTCATGAGAAACTTTGAACACTAATTGTGGTAATTGCAATTATGAAAATAATTTCTAGCTAAAGCACTGCTGTGATCATTTAGTTGAAAAGTAATTTAAAAAATTATATTAAAAAAAAAACAACACTTTGAAAAGCAGATAATTACTAAATACTAAAGGGTCTTACCAATTTAAGGAAACCATCTTCTGATTGGCTGCAACTAACATACAAAAGGTTTAAAACAGGAGGTGGGCGGAGTTTGTGACAACGAACTTCCTGTGATTACAAGGTTTATGCTCTGACCTCATTATCTGAGATCAGAGCATGCAGCTCATAGTCTTACACAGCACTTTACCAGCTTCACGCGAAGTGTTGTGAGACAGCTGAACAGCTGTGTCATACTTTACTACCACATGGGATTTGTGGTGAAGTCGCACATCTGACACAGAAGACTCACTGCTCTTCGTGTGCCTTTGTCCCTCCCTTGGAGCGTAGATGGGCCATAACTAAGTTGATGTGTCAGCTGTGGTTGTGTTCTTTTATTTCAGGATATTTATTTTAAATTTTCCTATACATTTGTGCAGCAGAACTTTTTACCAAAGAAATGATAGTCTTCAGACAGTCTTCTGTAACATGACTTATGTTACCCATGTTATTTATTCAATACAACTGTATAAAGTTCTACAGTATATGTCGCATATTCAGCTTCTCGGGGTGTGGCACAAAAAACAAACACATACTACAACCTGACCTCATATTTTCAATAATACCCATATGCCCAAATACCAATAATAATAATAATAATAATAATAATAATAATAATAATAATAATAATAATAATAATAATAATAATAATAATAATCCATTTCACTTATTTTTCCATTCATTTGCTTTACTTTCATTACCTGCTAACAGACTGGGTGAATAAATGTGAAATAATGTTTCCTGGGGTGTTCGATTTATTTTATTGGAAGCATTATATTTATGGAGAGTGGTTTAGCTGCAGTTTCTGAAGCCAATTAGTGAGCCGGTCGTTGATATGCAAAACATATATCATAAACCCACAACAGTGCTTGGGATCAGTCTTTGTGCCAAAAGATCTGCCCACCAAGTTTAACATCATTCCAACAGGGGGGGAGAAAAATAAATAAATAAATAAAAAATAAATTTGCTCGCCAACCACAAAACTTTATTCGAGTTACTGAAATTATTTCTGCTCTCATGAATGCTCGTCAAGCCCAGGCTCCCAGTGCGGGTTTCTCCCGGTCTTGTAAACCTCTGATTAGCTCTGCTCCTCACTCTTCTGTCTCACATTAGGCTTGGTTTCTGTCCCTTTATGCACCATACTCCCTTTCTCTCTCTGTCCAGACGTGACTGTGTTACCAACACACAAACCTCTGTTGTCCATCTCTCACGCCTCTTTTATTACTCCTCTGCAATACCCTCCAACTCAATTTGTGGATTCAAACTAGGGCTGAACGATATATCGCATTTGCGATAATATCGCGACATGAT
>NW_024582428.1:44556-110348 GCF_018398535.1 Haplochromis burtoni | reverse complement strand
AAAAAATCGCAATTAGATTATTTTCCATAATCGTTCAGCCCTAATTCAAACCCCGTCTGACCCTCCGTTGGCCTCTGCTGTGCTCAGGCCAAAACAGGAAGAGGAAACAGACGGGTATCAGTGGAGGAAGGTGCTTGCCATCATGTTTGTAGCATAGCTTGGGTAAGCTGATACCAGTGTCTATGTACACTGAGCTGATTTCATCTGAATTATTATTGTCACTGGTATTCTTTAATGAAAACTCATCACTCCTCCCCTCATTCCTTCATTCATTCCCTCAGGTCCTCGTAATTCCTAGCATCAAGTCCTTATTTGCTTCCTGGAGTCTTGACTCACTTCAGTATTTGTAAACCAAACACCTGGATGTTTTAATTGATAAAAGCATTATGAAGATGAGCCCATTATAAAGGAGACAATTTACAGTGTGGAGCTGAACATACTGCAGCTGAATGCCTGCAGTAAGGACAACAGCTTTAAGCACTAAAAGTTAACATGTATAATAGCTTTATTATTATTTTTCAACACACTTGGTAGCAAGTATTTTCCCTCTCTTCATATCATTCTTCTAACTTAGTAATCCAGCAATAAGAGCTCAGTAGGGGATATAGCATCTGCTGAGGGACTCTTTGTTCTTGTTGCGTAGGATAACTTCTTGCTTTGTGTATCCTTCGGGTGTGAATGAATTTTGGGATCACATGCCTCCCTCATGGTACTTCAATACACAATTATCTACAACTTTATCCAGTGGTCACTTCGTAAATTGTTCACCATGTCTGTACTGGATATTTACATTTTTACTTTTTAATATTTATCAGTATTTTATCATATGCCATTTAGAGACCAACTAATATATCAGCCAGGCTGATATTTACTATTTGCCAATATGTTGCATCTGCATTTATAACAGCTAAAGGAGAATTTTAAAAAGTGAAGAGACGGGACGCCATCGCCATGTTATGATTGTTGATGCTGCATAGTCGTCTACCGGAGCCCGCTCTGCATCTTCCCTGTTGGGAGCACACGCGTTCCGAATGCCACAAATGACAAGCAGCGCGTAAATGAGCAATTTGAGCATTGTTGTGACAATAAACCAAGTGCATTTTAAAATGCACTGTTGCATCTTAATAAGGGCTTATAGTTACACATAAATATTAGGGAAATCTGTCTATGTTCCTTATGCGCAAAGAAAGAACAAAAATGTTGGTCGATATCAGAGTTTCAAATCGTAAAGTATTAGTATCCAGTCGGACTCTTTTACCATTACAACATAACTGTGTGATATTGGGTTGATCCACGATTAAGACAAGTTTAATTACCTCGCTTCTAACTGAACAACCGACACTGTCAGAAGTTTCATTTTAAACATTTTAAAGAGTGTTTAAGTTGTGGTTTTCAGCACAGTGTTAACAACGCAACTTCAAAACACAAGAGAACCATCTGAGTACAGCATTGCAAAAAACAGCATTAAACATTAGCTTGGGGCTAAACACATTCAGAGCTACTTCTAATATAAACACTTTAATAATGCAGAAAACAATCTAATAAACAAAGAAGTTATGAGGAACGCAAAAAGCAAAATTTACTCTAATTATTGCTTTACCAGCCTATCATCTCCAAACATCAGGTAATCATGGCTCATCCGTTTACCGTCACACTGCTAAGGTAAGTAAAACTAAAACAAAACTGAGTTCCAGCTTATCAGACTGTGAAAAATGTAAGATTACACTTAGCACTGTGAATTAGGCCACTGAACACGTTACACTGTGTGCCACACCTTACCAAAAATAAAATAGCTCCCATCATGACATGACTTTCAGTGAATTAATCCTCAGTCCACAGACTCACAATAAGATGCTCCACCTTATCTGATCTTTATCTGAGTCTATTTTAAGCTTGGCGTTCAAAGATTTCCTGCAGACACTTCCACCCCTGTTATTGACCGTTTAGCTAAAAACGGACTTTAGTCAGACAACGTACATTGAGGAGTAAGTAACCAGGCTTTCCTGATTGGCTTACTCCCTCCAAATATCTTTAACATTACAGTTTTGATAAGGCACAAGGGCTTGACCCGTGTGCTTGATAATGGAATTAACTGAACTGACAATACATCTCAAATTAGCCTTGAGTGATAACAAGCTATTTACAGGGATTCGTCTCAATGCAGAAGAAAGTGCAAAAGCCTTTGAAACAGCTGCCACACTTTGATGCGACTATGAAAGTCTCTAATAAAAAGAGACAAATTAAAACGGCTCTGTGGGTTCACAAAGGCAGACTAAACAATGTAAACTTCAAGTTAAAACACAATATTAAAGCCAGAGGACAGATGAAAGAAGTGGGGGCGCGCGAGTGTGCCTTCTGAGAACTATTCATAGAAGCAATACTGTCATAATTAGAGGTCATTATTGAACTGGTAGAGTAGAAACTGCACCTATTATTTCTCTTCTACTTCATGTATGTCACTCAGATGGTGACACTAGTTTCTCCAAACACTCTCAGAAGTCCATTTCTCTACCATACTCAGGTGGGCCACTGCCACACCTTAGCAGCTAGCTCTTTATTTTAGATGCCTGAGAGGACAGTGTTACATGTGATCAGTCAAAAACTTCAGACCCAGTTCTACCATCCTGAACTACAACTGGTGAAGGCAGCTCTTCTGCTTGCAGGTTAAGGGTGAGCTGGAGGGCCTCTACGCCTACAGGCTGCAACAGGAGAACTAGCACAACAACGACTACCATCACCAGCTGCAGTCTTTAATTGTACTTCTATCAACACCTATTGAATTTTAATCATGTGTGCTATAGTTCCCTTTTTTGGTTTTTTTAAAGCACCAATTCTAATTGTACGTTTATCCGGTTTCATTTCTGGCCCCCCAATGTCAGACCTTGTTTGGATTTAGTGCATAGGTTTAACTGTCAAAGTCCCCACTTTGCTGTTGACAGTTTAAAATATACCATGAAGTAAAATGAGTTTGACGTTCCCATGTACAAAATACTTAGATCTTACGTGGGTCAGACCAGTAAAATCTTTTCTGTTAGCATAACGTTTAACTGCATATATATTTTAATATGAGGGGAGGGAGGTGTCATTTCAAAATTTCATCTCAGTGTTAAAAAATATGAAATTTCCACAATAGATTTTCTTTTGCTTTTGAAAAAAAAATAAAAAAATAAAAAAATAAAATGACAAAACAGGAGTTTTCCATTATTTGATATTGATGTGGTGTGAATGTCTTTATCAGTAGTGAGCGGAGTCTAAAATTTATGTCTAAAATTTTCTAAACCTGTCCAGTGGGTCAGACTTGGAGTCTTTGTTGGGGCAATTCTGGGCTGCGGCCTGTTTGACACCCGTGGTTTAAAGAACATTAGCCAACATCCTGGTTAATGCTAACTGAACTGCTTGGAGAATGTCACTAGTCAGCTGCAATGTTGATCCTGGACCAAAGTTCCTATTATGAAGTAGGAACAACAATAACATGGGGCTCTCACATTGTGCTGGTTATAGTAATAGTAGTCGTATTACCACCAGCTCTTGACTTCTGATCCTATTTTTTGGCCATAAATACCCAATGCGCTGGTTAGCATGTAATGTTTTAAAAAGATGCTTCCATATATGAGTCTTACTGAACTCCATTTACTCTGTCAGCATACTGATTAACATCTGGGGCAGACCTGACTCCACAAAGTTGAGAAAGGCTGACTTACTGCAAGACAGAAGGCTGATGGAGGATCTTTACAATCACTCAGCCCATATTTTCAGTCGCTGCTGTGCTAAAATCAGTGAAATGATGTCCCTTAATTCAGCGAGAACCAGAAAACACAAGTGCAAAGACTGCATAAACCTGATCTTACAATGAAAGAGAAACTAAAAGTTTCAGTATGATTTGATGTGGCTTTGCAAACTATAGATGTTTTGTGGGAATCTCTTTAGGTAGATTCGAGCAAACACGCTGTCTCATATAGCAGCTGCGCTTCACATCGAGTAAACACCATGTATGGAGGGAAAAGGTTGTGTAACACACCAGACTACAAGATGTGATCTTCCACTTTTAAAACCAAAATAGGCACTACTGCCTCTATGTACGTCTGTCTGTCCGCATCTTGTTTGAATAAAGTCTTAGCTTCCACTCAGCATTGTTTGGCTGATGACTGACAGGTCACCTGATTATTTACTAAGCTTGAGTTTACAGCGGTGACCTGTATGTGTGCGCGTACGGTGGCAGAGGCACTCTTTCATGTGAGTGAACACCGAACTGGTAAAGCTGCAGAAAGCGGCCATTTGTGGTGTTGCCAAAACAAAAAAAGGAAAAGTTATTTATCTGACATGATATCACTCCAAGGAAACCGGGATTTAAGGTGGACCTGGAAAGGCTTTTAATCTGACTACTATTACAGATGTCTCAACCAGCTGTACGTCATTTCCTTTACTTTTCATCAGAGGCCAAAGGGCCGCAGCCATAATGTACACACAACAGCGCGGTCTTCTTGCTCTGACTTGTTTTCTGTCCACTTTCCTAACACTGGCTTTATCTGTGCTGCTGCTCATAAGCAGCTTACTGCTTAGGCTCGGAGTTCAGGAGTTGCAAAACTTTTCTTTTCCTTTTTTCTCCTGACATGACTGCACAGGGGTATTTAAAAAAAAATTAATATATATATATATAATATAAATAAATAAGCAACTTACCCCTCTCTCCCGCGGCTTTATTTCCCTCTTCATCCCGGCTCACTTGGGTGATTACAGAGGACGGATTGTCCATCACATCCAGGTCTGGTCCAGAGTGCCAACTTCACACTTTAAAGTTAGAGATAGTCCGCCGACTCGGTGCTGCATTAACCCAACTTAACGTGAGCGAAAACAACGCTGAAACGCCCCGGGAAACATCGCAACAAGTGACCTACAGTGCGCCCATTACTCTTCGGATCCGTGTGTCCGCTCGGATACGCGCTCAAGTTTGACGTGTGGAAGTTTTAAGAGGTTTGTCTAGGAGTTGGCAACTTTGATTCAATATGGTGCTCAACTCCGCTTGCAATTTCAAGATACAAACATGGAGGTTTCAAGGCTTCCCATTTCACTTAAAGTGGCGCAGTAAGGGCATGGCTCTGTGCAGCGCTCCCCCTGCCGGCCTCTGCCCCTTTGACGACGGTCCCTTAGAGTGGCCCGAAACAAAGTTACTCAGGAGTTAGCTAAGCTAGCTGCTAGCTACTACGGACTTACTTTAGACAAACACTATTATTAGATAGTGCCCCTGCTCCCTTTGCACGGCTAACGACCTTAAACATGTCGCCTACAAAGCACTTTATTATTCGGCTATAACATTAAAAGATCAAAAACAAAACCCACATTAAATAATTAAACCCTGCAGATTTGACTCAAACTTTTCCCAAAGTGTCTTCAGATACTTTGTAACACCTTAAATGCCGTACTAGCCGCTGGCAGATTTGCGTGTATGCTGTGTGGTTGTACCTTCGTCATGTAATGACCGCTGTTTGTTAAAAAAAAAAAAAAAAACTTGCACAATCAAGAGCAAAATTTTTTCTCTCTCTCTTTTTTTTTTTTTTTTTAACTTTTTGGAAGTAGCAACAACAGAAGAAACGCCCAGTTTGGGTCCCCTTGAAACTGCCTATAGACAGGGAGTGTCGTGCAAGTGTCGTCTCCGTTTTCTCCGATTCCGTGAAGAGAAGTATGTCTGACCACATATATACAGTTTGGTCTTGCAAAATTAAAATAATAAAATAAAACTATTATGTTTGACCAATTTCCATTTTGAGAATTTTTTTTAAACCAGTAGAAATAAACTTAAAAGTAATAGTCAGTCATATTTTGAGTCTGGTTAAAAAAATAAAATAAAATAAAATAAAAGAATATTGTACTTATAAACAGTGTTTGGGTAACATGTTATACCATCCTGAGAACCAAGGAAAATAATCTTCCCATTGAACTGTATTTTGTGATTCTTTCTCTTTGAAGGTAATAGAGGCCACCTAAACACGAGATATCAGTGGTAAGCCCAGGATGTCCTCCATTTAGTACATCAGGGCTAAGTGTAGTAGCTTAAATAAGTCAAAACATAGAGACCAAAAACAAATGTCGATTACAGAGAACATAAACAAATAGGCTGGTTCTCAAGAGGATAAATTACTTGTTAATTTTCTTACCTTACCATATGTACCTTATATAGTGACTCTTGTCCTTTTGTGCAATAAAAATAAAAGTAACATTCATAGCTCCACTCCTAAAAAGTTATAGACCACTCAAGCATTTTCCTTTTCTCACACACAAACTGAAATCAACTGATTGTAGTGCAACTGCGCTTAATAGCTATGCTAAACTATGCTAAACAGCGGGCTGACAGCAAGAAACTCTAGGGTGACTTTGGCATTAGTCACTTTGCTAGATGAGCAGGGGTGTCCAAATCCAGGCCTTAAGGGCCAGTGCCCTGCAGGCAGTGTTGGGAAGGTTACTTTTAATATGTATTCCATTACAGAATACAGAATACATGCCCCAAAATGTATTATGTAACGTATTCCGTTACGTTACTCAATGACAGTAACGTATTCTGAATACTTTGGATTACTTAATATATTATCATGCTTTTTACAACAACGTGAATGTACTATTGCTGTGTGATTTATTACTATTACTGAAGGTCCGCGACTCCGAACTGTAGTAAAGGGACCTCTGACTCAGAGGTGTGGACTCGAGTCACATGACTTGGACTCGAGTCAGACTTGAGTCATTAATTTTATGACTTTAGACTTGACTTGAAAAAATGTTCTAAGACTTGTGACTTGACTTGGACTTTTACACCAATGACCTGGGACTTGAATTGGACTTGAACCGGTTTACTTGAAAAGACTTGATATTTCACCCCAAATATAAAATTTAACATGCATATTATATAGAAAGTGTGCACCATTAATTCAATTCATTGATTCATTTATTCAAACCACACTCCGTAGGTATGTGTGCGTGAGCTGTAGCACAGCCAATCAAATTAACCAGATTAAAAAAAAAACAAAAAAAAACGCTCAAAAATGCTGCAAGGAGTTATTTTTTTCAGGTACATAAACTATGAAGTAGTCAACAAAAAACCGAAATGCAATATGCAAAACATGCAAGAAGAGAATCACAGACAGAGATGGAACAACTTCCAACTTTCTCTGACAGTTGAAGTTGCATAAAGAACGGTAGGTGGTGCTTCTCTCTTGCTACGATGAGATCATGACTTCATCTAACAAGCAAATCTTGTCCAGGCTAAGTTGGTGATACAGTTTTTTTTTAATGTGTATGATATTTTTGTCATGCGATTTTAAAGCCGGCCCTACAAGCGCATCCAAGAATAACATCTTATCTCAGAACTGTCGGTGAAAATTATTTTTGGAGCTAAGTTTAATTGAGCTGCATTTTATAGAGGTGCAATTTCACAATTTGTGTATATTTTCTAAGTTCACTATTTCGTCATGTGTTGAGAAAAACACAGATTTTAAAATTACATGGTCTAATATTTACATTTAGCATAACTGCAACATTCTTTTTTCGTTTTTTTGAAATTCAAAGTTTGAGACTTGTTACTTGACTCGGACTTTTACAACAGTGACTTGAGACTCGACTCTGACTTGCCTGACATTACTTGAGACTTGACTTGTGACTTGAGGATAAAGACTTGAGACTTACTTGAGACTTGCAAAGCAATGACTTGGTCCCACCTCTGCTCTGACTAATACGGAAGGGGTCCCTGTCGGCTCGTAGCCGAACAATAGCTTTACTTTGTTGTGTGGGTCAACTTTTCTTGCGAGAGACAGAGAGAGGCGTTGAAAGGCTGCTCCAACGGAACTTATTGTTTTCAGAGGAAAACACGAACACGGTGTACAGTCGAGTCTTAATAGCTTACTTACAACTGGGCTCGTCAGGCACTCTTCTTGGCTGAAGTGGTTATTATTATATTTACATGCTTCCAGCTCCCGTTTTTCCTGGATGACAACTCGTACCTTTCCACTCCCCTTTTTCTCCCTCCTCGCACTCACAGACCCATAACGTGTATGGCAGTCCATTCTCTCTGCAACACGGACTACACTGCCCATGATGCTACATTCTTTAGAGCTATGCTTGTAGCATTCTGCCTGTTAGCTTAGCACAACAACAACAACAACGAAAAGGCGCTCTCTCACCCAGGAAACACACAGTTGCAGAGAGAGAGAAAGAGCGTCGCCCTGTAACCATGGCAACCGTAACGCTGCCGCCTGGAACAACAGAGCTAGCTGTCAAACAAAACCCAAACAGTCCTGACCCGCGACAAAATGAAACAGGAAAGTACCGCAGTGTAATCCATTTATTTCAACAAAGTAACTGTATTCTGAATACCACCTTTTTAAACAGTAACTGTAACGGAATACAGTTACTCATATTTTGTATTCTAAATACGTAACAGCGGTACATGTATTCCGTTACTCCCCAACACTGCCTGCAGGTTTTAGATATCCACCTGGGGTCAACACACCTGAATCAAATGATTAGTTCATTACCAGGCCTCCTTCAAGGCATGTTGCGGAAGTAATTTAGCCATTTATCTGCTGTGATGGATCAAGGACACATCTAAAGCCTGCAGGAAACTTGTTGGACACCCCTGAGTTAGGGTTTCTGAGGTGACTTGGAGATAAACATAACATACTGCAAAAAATTTAATTGGCATATATTTTTTATTATCTTTATTACTAAATGTTGATGTTATTCAAATATGTTAAAAGATAGTGTGTACAGAATTTTTTTTTACACAAACAGTAGAAACACACCAGCCACCCATGGCTGTTCTGCGGTACCGTCTGGATTTAACGTTGTCTGATCTCTCTCGGCTGACTAAAACACGTTTGTCCTACGGTGACCACCACAGCTTGGATTATGTATGTGAATTGGTAGTGGAAAGACAACAGAATTCAGTTGACTTAAACTGCAATCTACTGACATCTAGTGGTGAGATTTTACACACTCTACCTTTAAAACACATACTTGGGCAAGGGATGTCAAAAACCCATTGTATTTCAAGACCCACATAAACACTTTAAACTTAAATTAGTTTAAAGTGTTATGTTTGTATTTCAATACATATTTTGTGCATTTTTAATCTTGCAGTGAAATATCCCTAATATTGTATTTTTTAGGAATTTTAGGAATGCATATGTTGGCTTTTTTTCCGATGATGGCATAATAAAATAGCCACTAAGACTTCCTTGTTTCTTGCCACCCATGTAAAACTGGCATTGCTCTTTCAATTGCAGGAAAACAAGTTAAGGAAATGAACACTTAAAAGTTTGAACTCATGGCTTCAGTCATATTTGTTGTGCTCAACTGCACTCCCCAGGGGATCATCAACAAGAAGTGAATCGTTTGCATAGTTTTACATGCCCATTATCTGTATAAATTTTAAAAAACAAACAAAAACAAAGTATAAGTGTGAACCTAAAACAGCATCCTACACATACAAGAAAAAAGTTAATATTCCCAATTGTATCAATAGTTTATTACATACCATCTCATAAAAACATTTTCAACTTTTGCCACATATAAACACCGCAAATTGGTACATTTACAAATCTTCAACCATCCAAATTCATACAAAAAAGGAACACTGTGATAGAGCAATACACAAGACGGTCTATTATTACAAGGACGGCATGTACTCTGTGTATGTATGCATGTATAAACCTCGGCATGTAAGAATCTCTATGCATGTGCGTTTGGCTATAAAGTCCAGATATTGTGATCAAATATTTACTTTGATCAAATGTGGATTAAAACCAGTGGAGACACATATACAAGTTAAACATTTTGGATGTCAACCTGATTTAGGCACTGGTGACAGGCTGATTAGGAATGAGGTAACCTGATCAGCCGTTGGGTAATACTGACACCACAGTAATTTACCAGTGTGTGACTTCTCAGAATAAAATGTTATCTACATTAAGGACCTTTTCCCATCGCTGTATTACAGTTAAAAGTTAAGTTTTAACCACAGAACAAGAAATTGTACTAGATATTCCTAACTCACCCAAAATCAATTCATGTTTACTCTATGACACAAACCACAAAGACACCCCTTATTTTTAGTTTTTCTTTTTTCCTTTTTTTTTGTCACCATGATGCTAGTTTCAAAAATGGTCATGCACACACTCACACAGGCGCGCACACACTCACACATACGCACATGCAAATAAATTAACATGGAAAAAAGTAAACAATTTCCAAATGACAAAAAGAAAAGAAAACCAAACCCAAAACATCTTTTTGGTTGGGTTTTAAAATGTGTGGCTAAATGCAAAAAATACATAAGATAGCAGCTTAAATCATGGTACATTCACATGAGTTGTTTACTACTACTAATCTTAGTGGCATAAACAAGGTAAAAGTATTCATGGTACACATGTTCCAGGCTGATCGTGCAGAGTGGAGACCGAGGCTAAACTGAATATTGATGTGCAATTTCAGAAACCACAATGTGACTGAGAAACTGTGCAATCAAAGAAAAGAAATCCTGTGTCCTTCTTGTGAATTAGCAGTTTGCAAGTCGTGGATTCACATCACAGCGGTCGGCTTCTCCTTCACTGGGATTTTCTTTAACGTAAGAATCCCGCTGTTGTTGAATCGAGGATGTCTGCTTCGGTTATAGCAGTGGTTCATGGAGGATGTATTAAGATGCAACGAGCTCCGATTTTTTATTTCAGTGTGGCTTCTTTACTGTCACCTCACTTTGGGCTAGGAACATGCGGAGAAGTCCCAGATGCCGGGGACTGAGGGGAGCTCTGGTAGGTCCGCAACAGCACTTTGTGCTTGGTGGCTTCCTCTGTGCGACGGCTTTGTTGTTCCACCAGGAACTCTTTAAGTCGGCTGGAGGCGAAGGTGAGAGTCTGTCTCCTGAGCTTCATCAGGTAGGAGTCCTGCAGCCAGGCATGTGTGAAGCAATCTTTTGTAGTCGGGCGGGCCCTAAAAAACATATTAGGTAGCATTTGATATTGTTCTTGTTTAAAAAAAAAAACGTATAATCAACTTTTTTAAAATGATAATCACCATGGGTAACTGCTCAACATCTTCTTGAGAAATGCAGAGGCACTTTGAGACACATTTGGGTACAGTTTCGTTGGGTCAAACTTGGCCATCAGGATTTTGGATTCAACATGCTGAAGGTCCTTATCTTCAAAGGGGAGGTGACCACTAAGCCTGGTTGAAGAGACACAGAAAAAATAAACAGTCAGGTTGCTTATTCCAAAATGTAAATATGCAAAACATCGTATTTGTTTGACTGAATTTAAATACAATTCATCCTATTCACTCTGGCGTTAAGGGTAAAGGTCATTAGTGGCACGAAGCAAAAAGAAAACTTACATAATGTAGGTGACAATGCCAACAGTCCAAATATCTGCAGGAGGACCAACCACTTCGCCTTTCACCATCTCAGGAGCTTGGATCACATTTATCAGAGGATGAAAATTTAGAAAAGCAGAAGATTTTCAGATTTAGTAGAAATTCCTTCCATCGAAAATATTAAGCATATAGAGCCTGCATCTCTTGATCCTTACCCATGTACTCCAGCGTTCCTGGTCCTGATTCCTGCTGCTTGAGGCTGAGGGGGTTGAAGGTTTGCGCGCTCCCAAAGTCCACAATCTTGATGGCGTTGAGGTTGGTCACCATGATGTTGTCAGGCTTGAGGTCCAGATGGAGGATGCGACGGTTGTGGAGGTACTCGACCCCCTGGACAATCTGGACCAGGTATCCCACCACATCGTCTTCAGAGTAACGAAACCTTTTTGTCAGTGAAAGAGGAGGTTCACATGTGATTATAGGACACAGACAGGGAGAGTTCAAGCAGCATATCCTGAATAAATTAATGCTAATTTAAATTTAAAGTGTTGAGAGATTGATGAAAGACTGATTCATTGCCAGCCTACATCACCTGAGAGCTCAGCTGATACGCTTTTATGCAATCAATCTCATTTAGGGCATATTTATTTTATATCTTCAAGCCACTTTGCAACCCACTTCACTCCTAGCTTATCTCTGCTGCTCCCGAATACAGCCATGGTGTGAAATACAACTTAAAGCAGAATCAAATAACAACCTCCTTTTCAACATTAATGACTCCAAGTAAGAATCTTCTTTTTAGACTCCTGCTATGCAGGTTTGTCTGAGTTTGTGTGTCAGTGTGAGTCAACATATCCACCATCCTACCTGTCTATAAGGCTGTATAGCAGCTCTTTGCCAGTGCAGTACTCTGCCACCAGCACCAGGTAGCGTGGTGTGATGTAGGCTTCGTGGAGACCCATGACTTTTTCATTGTGAAGAGATTTCAGGATTTCATACTCCTTCAGGATCTCCTGCTTGTTCTCTTGAATGTAGGGAATGATCTTTGCCATGTAGATTTTACCTGTCGCATTCTCTCTGCACTCTCGGACGACTCCAAACCGACCCCTGCCAATGATAAGTCCTGATTACTTTGCACAACGCAAATAAAAGCTTGACCATGTGCATAGATTTTTTCTCAAGTTATAACTTTCAGAGTAACGTCAAACAAATATAAATTTAACAGCAGTCTCAACATCTCTTTGATTCACCAGCTTCTGAATTTCTTGTTATCCTAACTCTGATGTTTTTTTGCAAGATTCATGTCTTTTCCCCCCAAAAGGACAATATCTATCTCACCTCGCTTTCTCATCTAGGAAAGTGTACGGTTTCTGTGGAACTCCCTGTCGTAGAGCAGTAGAGGGTGTAGCGCGTCCCGATGGGGTGCCTCTGGCGGGGGTACTGGCTCCATCACCAATGGGACTCAAGCTGGAGGTCTGTAGTACTTGTGGGGTAAAGGACACCGGAGTCGGGGCCACACGAGCAGTAGCAGTGATCGTGGGGACATATGTGGGTACTGAGGCCACGGTTGGTTTTGTGGGGGTCGAAGGTGGGGTTACAACAGAAGGTGGGGGTAATACAGCTGCAGTCTGTGTCATAGGAGTCACCACATTTACTGGACTCTGAGGTTTGGGGAGGACAAAGGGAGAGGTTGCTTTGGAGGTGGATGATGAAGGGAGAGTGGGGCTTATTTTTTGTGTGTCATCCACTGTTGCACCTGCAGATGGCAATGAAGGGTTTGTTGAAGGGCCGGAAGGCGAGGAGGTTAGAGGGATAGGAGTCACCACAATTGTAGATGATGGAGATGCAGATTGAAGATAGGATGCATCAGTGAGGGCTTCATGTTTTGGAGTAGAGGAAGTGGAGGTGATGGTGGAGACCGTTGATCTGGGAACGCTATTTTGGACTGGTTTGTGTGAAGGGAATGTCACTGAGGAGGTAATCACAGGCGTAGGTGGGGTTGGGGCTGTCTTTACAACAGCAACGGTAGGTGAAGCTCCTCCAACTGTGAAAATAGAGTGACAGATTAAATACATCAATTATTTACTCAATATATTAGCTGCTTGTAGCAAACTACAGTTTTTAAACATGTTGTTTGTTGCGTAGCTTTCTTACATTTGTTTTTGTTTGGTTTGAGACAATGTACATGGTCTGGATGCTTTTCATACTATGCCGTGGCACTACCAGTTAATGAAAATGCAGGATTTTCATGATTTTGTTATAGACTGTATATAAAAAATGGAAGGAGCTACCACAAGTTAGCATTTTGACTCTCAAAGTCTTGCTTAGTTTTAAACCAGATATTATAGAAAAGACTGGATCTGACTGAAAAGCATCGGATATTGATCCTAGGGTAGCATCTTGTTAATGACAGACTTACCAGGTCTAAAATCAAGATAAAGACCCCCCAAAAGACCCCCAAAAATCAGACAACTACCTTTGAGCAAGTACTTGGTGATGGTGAAAAGGAAAAACTCCCTTTTAACAGGTAGAAACCTCCAGCACAAACAGACTCAGGGACAGCTACGTAGCAATTAAGTCCATTAACCCATTAACAAAGAGTCATACATCAAGTATGGTCATTAATATGGTCATTAAAAAGAGAAGGGGTTTCCCTTTGCTGGCTATTGGAGGGAATGCAGTTCACTTGGGCTTGCTAATATTGTGACACACGATGGGATTTAATCCATAGCTTGTGCTTTGGTGCGATGCTTTTAGAACAGTTTTGTTTTTCTAGCTCTGTTCAGCTTTTTGTCCATGTATGCTCACTCTTTAACAGGCAGTATTATACCTGTGGGCGCCAAGCTAACTGGCCTACAACAGTTGCTGTACGGTCCCTGTCCGGCCTTGTTCACACAGGCCACGCGGAACTTGAAGGTGCCACCTGGTGGCAGGTCTGTGACATTGTAGTAGCAGTCGGCAATTCCGGTGGCTACAGTTAACCAGTTCGAATCACCTGCAGGACGGAAAGGAAATAAAGAGTATAAGATGTTGCTATAAGGTAATATGAAACTAAATACTGAATTTTGATTGGTATTTATTTAATTTTACATGTTGTACGAATGATTCTAGGTATAAAAATGCTTGGTTTAGTATTAGAAAACAAAGGTGAATACATTAATGCAACATTTTTCTATTTTGTCCTCTTTGAACGGAAAAACAACCAAAGAAAAAAGAAGTGGTTTAATTAATATAACACCAGATGGCAGCATTGATTAACACATAAAGTATTGATTTTGTGAATAAGAAGCCTGTGTTCAGTCAAAGGAGCTTGCAAAGAAAAGCGTCTGGACTTCTTTAAGTTAGAAGCTTCTCGGATGAGAGGTGAAACGTCTTCAAGTAACTTAAAGAAGTCCAGACGCTTTTCTTTGCAAGCTCCTTTGACTACGATGACCTGGATGACTGAGAACCTTCACAGACACAAGCCTGTGTTCAGTTTGCCTCCTGAAAAATAATCTGTCATTACATCTCATTTTCTGTAAAAGCACGGCGAATCAGACCTGAATTAAAATGTAAATTAGGTAGTGGCACAGTGTTTTGTGAGAACGTACATTAATTCTCCCTGCCAAAGATTACTTTCTTTTTTGATCAATGATCAGTTAAAAATTCAGAATCTACTCCCTTCTTCATCTGCCAAATGATGATTCATTGGCCATAATGAAAAAAAATTCTGACAGCAGCTCTGGTACACTCACTATTCCCTCGTGGACTGAGTCACTTTCTCCATCTAAATGGTGTCTGTAGATTTGCAAACTATCATCTCTGGAGAATTCTCCTCACTGGGTTAAAAACCTTACAAAAGTTACCTCTTGGGAACTTAAAACGTAGAATTAAATTATTTTATCCTGATGTGAAAGGCCATAATGACACAGTAGACAAAGGGAAGGTTTTAAAAAAACAACAACAAAAAAAACAAAGTGAACAATGATCTCCTCTAATCAGAAGTATTTTTAAGGAGAGAAACTTATAGAATAAAACTCACCCTCTGTTTTTCTTTCCAGAATGTAGCTGCATGGAGATTTTGTCTCAGATGGCTTCCACAGCACCAGGGCTGTGTTGTTATAAGTCTGAGGAACTTCAGGGGTCCCTGGTCGTTTGGGGACACCTTCATTGGATGAAGATAAAAAAAAAGAGTTGGAATTTAAGGAAAGAGGAAAACAACAAGTAATGTAAGTATACACTGTAAGGACTGCCAATTATCCTAGTAAGGATTCACAAATACCTACACATAAGAAATTGCAGGGAAATCTATTTGTGTTTAAAAGAAGAAAAATAAAATAGTGACCAATATACTGAATTTTTAAATCACCAAATATCGGTATCAGTCTTACAAATCGTATATCAGCAGGCATGCACCAACAGACTAATGAACTGAGATGAACTGAACTAACTAAAGAAATGAGCCTTTCAAGCACTCAAAGTGGGCAATGTTGAAACTACATGGGAGGCATAAGCAAGAATAATATTCTGGGGCCTTTACAGTAAATATTCTTACTTACTTACCAAATATCAGTTTTAAGCTACCATATTTCTATAGATATATCATTTTAGTACCTAAACTGTTATCGTTTTGTTGCCTAACTATAGTAGCTTGCAATTAAATAGCTACCATTAGCTTTTAATAGCTAAATATACATAGAATGCTAAAATCCTAACGTGATATTGAAAAATCAATGGTTTTAGCTAAAGGCATATTGCATATTGCATGACTTCCAGTGGACTTGGATTTTGGAGTATGTCACATTGTCTCTACAGAAGCCTTTTTGGTGGCCAAACTATAGGACTATCATCACTTGCTATATGTGGGAAAAAATATTTTTAACTACCATAGCTACTACTGATCATTTTAATTCCATAAAGCAAGACACATGATTTCACAGGTCTGATCCGAGTAGGCTCTTTTAGTTGTTTGTGATTTTACAAGTTTGTGAGTCTTATTTGTCTGAATAAATATATGTGAGCAACTTTCAGTTGTGTTCAAACCTTGGTAAAAGGCGCTACCTGGTGCTAACAGTACTAATCCTTGGTGTTATTGCTGTTCGATTATTAATCATCGCTCACGGGTGGATGTTTTTTTTTCATTGCACTTTACTGCCTTTTGTGTTAGATATTCAATGCTAAAATGTTTTCCTGTTTGATTATTGTTACTTTCTTTTTCTATAAACTGTAGATTTCCTCTGCCATGTTTAATCTTCATCATGGTTGTTGTTTAGTTTATATTAGATTTATGTAACAGATCTGATCACTGACTTATATGAAAATATAAAACAATTCAATTTAATGTTTGAGTTGCAATGAAATGAAACCAAACATGACAGGATAATTTGGTGCTCTATTTTCACAAAACATTTCCTTTTACGATGGCCCACTAACAAGACAATGGAAGGGAGATAAGCTGTCTCAAGTAACACTACACGGCCAAATCTGTAGGAAAACATTCAAAAGCAACTGACTGCACCTGACATCTAAGAAATATACTTTCCACCAAAGCCCCCAAAGTCTCATTTTTTCTGTTGCATTTGTAAGCAGACTGCTGCTCTTAATATAGCCTCTTTGTGGAAAGGCATGATTGAAGTTTAGAGTATGCCCTGCCCCAGTTGGTTTTGATCATCATGTACAAAACTGCAGGGAATACGGTATCATTTACTTTTAATAGGTGATAATTATGAGAAAATCCCAAAAATCCATTAAGTTAATCTACTGTAAAATGAATCCATTGGCAATAATGTTCATTTTAATGTTATTATTCATACCATTCTCAGTGCAATTAAAATTCAATAATGTAAAATGCATCACATTATGAAAATTACTGTATGTCTGGCAGGAAAATGAGCAGCTCTTCCTCTGTAAAGAGTGCTAAGTTCATGTTCTGTTGCTGCTGCAATGTATGGGGCTGGAAATGGTGTACTGGAAAACTGCAGTTCCTCAAATGACCACTTGAGACACTGCTCCAAAAACAAGATCCCCACACACTACCATCTAAAAATGTTCACCTTTACAACTTCTGCAACTTCTAATCAATATATTTAACAGACAGGTACAAAAAACATTTTTAGTCTTTATTGCTAACGTCCCCACTGATGACAATTGCAGGAGAGGGTGGAGAAATATATGTATTTTTTCCATTCTATAAAACAAAAATTTAACTAAAAAGTAAATAGTTATGGAATGTTATGGAACAGACAAGTGACTTACAAGCTATGGAAAGAGTACAGGAGGTAGTAATAGTAGCTATGGGGTTGGATGCTACACATTCGTAAACCCCGGCGTCCTTATAGATGGACTTTCTGATCATTACAAGCTGTCTTCCATCTGGGTGGGAGATTAGGTTGACTCTGTCATCCACCTCCAGTGGTTTCCGATCTAGAATACACAAAAGCATTAACGAATTATCTGCACTATTTACATTATTTTGATAATTGATAAAGCTACCTTTCATCCATGTAATTTGTGGTTGTGGGCTACCAGCTGGAAGGCAGCTAAGAGTGACAGGTTCCCCCTCCAGCAGGACGTGGTCTTTCAATTTGATGTGAAACACTGGAGCAAAATCTGAAGCAGAGCGGACAAACTGTTGGCTTTTTGCCTCTTCTTTGGGGACGCTTGAGGGCAAATCAGATTGGGAAGGCATTTTGTCTTTCTTGCCCCTTGTCAAACCCCACCTGTCCCACCGTGACCTTCTCTCACTCTCAGAATGGATGCTAGAAGTGGATTCAACTGATTCCTTAGACCCTGAGGCACCAGTTTGTTTTGCTAGCTGATTCTCAGGGATTCCCATTCCTTTGAGTCCGCGGCCCTCAGACTGAGAGTGACGGTGGCGGGTAAACAGGGGTGTGCGCTTTCCCTCTGAATCTCCTTTTCTCTCTTCAGACTGACTGCGTATTTTTGCAGATATTCCTGCCACTTTGTTCTCAAACCTCTGTTTCATTGCCAGGACAGGAGAGTCTGTGACCTTGTGTAAATCCCCTTGAGCCAGCTCTTTCTCTGTGTCTTTATTGTTCCTCTCCTCTGACTGAGTCCTTAGTTTGGCAGAGATTCCTGCCACTTTGGACTCAAACTTACGCCTCATGGCAGATACAGACGACTGCTCAGCTTTTCCTTGCTCCCTGTCATCCACATTCTTCTGTGTCCCTCCACCATTCAGTTCCTTTGTATCCAAAGACTTACTGCGACCAACAGCCCAAGACACTCTCTTGTTTTTAGCCGTTTCCTGCACATTGGATTGCTTATCTTCTTGTGATTTCTGAACCTTCTTCTCAGTGGATGGTGACCTCTTGGCCCGCAAGGAAAACCTTCCAATTAAACCAAGGCCTGTTTCTTGGTCATCTCTTCTTAAATCTTGAACAGATTTCGATTTCTCCTTAAGTCCTGACGATACCATTTCTAGAGGCGCCCCTCTTGGTGCAGGCCTATAAATCTCTTCAGCCCCCTCATTTGCTTTTCTACTTAATACAGGCGATTTCTCCTCTGATTTGTTTCTGGTGAGTTTTTTGAGGCCACGGGTCAAAGACGATTCTCGCTTTTTAAACCTCGCTTCAAAGAGCTCCTCTGAGTCAATGTCTTTGATGTCTGTTCTGAGAATAAGCTGGCGAGGGATGGAAGGAAGGTCTGGGTTTGATGAAGAAGAGACAGAACCTGGAGATCGCTCAGGTGTTGCTACTTTGGCAAATACTGCTGGATGTTCCGGGGATGAAGATGCATCTGCAGACTTTGTTTTGGCTATAGTAGAAGGATCCTTGGATTGGGGTTTGTCAGATGTTTGAGACTGCCCTGCACATGATACTTCTTCACTACTCTGTGACATTTCCTTGTCTTTCACATTCTGCTTGCTGATATGTAATGCCTGGTTTTCTTTCCTCTCTTCTTCATCCTCCTCCTCCTCTATTATTATTATAGGAGTAATAACAGAAGGATACGCATAATCACATTCTTCTTTGTCTGCCCCTTCTATTTTGGATTTGGTCCTTTTTTCTTTCATCCCTTCTTCCTCACCAAGTTCGCTCATATGTTTTTCCTGTTGGTTTGGTCTTCCCTGTGCTGTGGTTGAGGCAGACTCCGCTTTTGTGTCTTCTGTTAGTGCAGACATTGAGGTTGCCTCCTGGAGCTTCTTCCCTACTATGCTAGAACTACCCACAGATGGTATCTCTAAGGGGGCTCCAAACCTTCTGTGCAGGGGCATGGGCTCAGAATCCCCCTGAGTGAAAGAGGTACTTTTGCGAAAAACTTTAGTCTTTGGCGTGTCTTCTCCTGGACTCTCAGAGGAAGCTGCTCTGACGAGTGTTGACGGCCCAGTTCTTGATCTCCTCAAATTCCGATCAAGGGATCCTGTTTGCCTCTCATCTTCAATGCCGAGTGTTTCAAAAAGGGGCCCTCGAAGGCCACTCATATTTTTGTCCACGTTTCCTCCCCTGAGCAGCCGTTGTCTCATCAGTTCCAGTTTTAGGGCGTAATCCTCCTGGCTTAACTTTGTAGCCCCAGGGCTTGGACTGCGATTGGGTAGTTCCATGGAAACAGCCTTTTTCAAACTCTTGTTTCTTTCTTCTGATTCCTTTTCTGCACTTTCTTCTTCTGGGTCAATGTGGAGAAGCAGCGCTGAATCGGCAGAACTCCCCCTCCTCATTGTAGACCGCCTGGCTTTTGTCTGGGATTCGTCTGACTCCACACTTGATCCTTTTTTCAAGGGAGCTCGTTTTATATTTTCTGTTTGCGCCTCATTTGGGGTTATGTCTTCATCTTTTATGCATTTAGTAGCCCCTCCTCTATTATTTGCACCTATGCTTTCCTTTTTCCTTGTCCCATCTGCAATGAAACCGTGCCGTCCCGTGACATCTTCATCCCCTGGGATCTCATTGAGGGAGACCCTGGAACCCGAGAAAACCATGGACAGTGGCATAGGAATAAAGGGAAGCTCATCCACATCTGCATCTGAATCAGACGAAGAGGAGGGTGGCGGGGAGCCTTCTTTTAAATGCCGGGCCACAGCAATGAAGACATGGCTGCTTGAGTCATCTAGGAGCTCAGGGATGGACCGCATCACCATTTTGGATTTATAGCTGATGAGGGAACGCTGAAATAGTTAGCAGAGGATTTTGTAGGATTAGTCTCTAATCTAAGTACGCCCCTGTTTCCAAAACTCTGTATAAAGTGTGAATAAAAGCAGAGTGCAAATCATTTTAACCACTTATTTAACTGTAAACCAAAGAGCGACCGAAGAATCTAAAAGCCTCAGGTTGCATGTTAAATGTCAAAGTTCATGAGAGTACAATTAGAAAAAAATGAACAAGTATCGCCTTTTTGGAAGGGCTTCTAGGAGAAAACCTCTTATCTCTCAAAAGAACATGACAGCATGGTTTAGGTTTGTAAAGCTGGATCTGAACAAACCCCAAGACTTCTGGAACAATGTCATTTGGACAGACAAGACCAAAGTGGAGATGTTCGTCCATAAAGCACAGCATCATGTTTGGAGAAACATGATAAATCTATTCAAAAACAAGCCTCAATCCCTCAGCAGGAATCAGCCTGTGGTGTCTTTATGCATTTCACCCTGATTTCCAAATGCTAAATGAACGTTTTGTCGTCTGTTACCTGCCATCGCCTTCGAGCCAAAACTTGTTTTAGCATAGCTGTGCTGATGCTTTTGTTTGTTGGTGACTGCAAGACAAAACAATAGGTGGGAGCACTATTAACAGAGACATAACTACATCTCATGAATCAGTGACACAGTCGGCAGGATGGTAGATGTTCCAGTGATAGCTCACCTTGAACCAAGGATGACGAAGGCACTCGATGGCACTTGCCCTCCTAGGTTTGGGACACAGTTACAGTTCAGACATGTTTAATCTGTGAACTGTAGCACAGTTGCATCATATACAGTATTTTTATGGTACAAAACTAAGAGGCATCAAAATGCTTACAGTCTGTCCACCACCAAAAGCTTGATGACAAATCCTTTTGCTTCTTTGCAGAGGTCAGAAAACATGCTCTCCTCAAACGCCACATTGTAGTTCCTGATGTTTAAAGCAGTGGCTTTGTCATTCTCGCCCGCAAAAGGTGACACGCCGGTCAGGCTAAAGCAAAAAAAGAACAGGTGTTTTATTTAGCAAGATGTCAGATTGACTGATTGGGTTTAAATACACACATGCTGTGAAGAAGAAAAAAACGTACCAGAGGTAAGTGATGACACCAACAGGCCTGTGGGAGAGCAGGACACATACGTGACTTGGAATTTGAAGAGCAACATAAAAGCACAGATAAACACAGAAATTTGATGGACTTGCAGATAACTGTGAGTGTATATAGTGCCTGCTGTGCCTAGTCACTTCTCCATGCCAGGGAACAGGTGGCTGACCATATGTCTGTTGCTGTGGAAACTGGAGTTTGGTTAACAATCTCTGGAGCGACATATTCTGGTGTGCCGTATTTGCAGTAGTGCTCCTCTGAAGTCTCCAATTTAATGGCATTCCCGAAGTCGCAAATGCGGATCTGATCACTCCCTGGACTTGCCATCAAAATATTTTCTGGCTAGAGGGGATGTGTACAAAAACAACAACATTAGGACTCATAAAAGGTCAATCAAATCTGATACAGTGCTTGTGGTGGGACAGATGGATACCTTTATGTCGAGGTGAGCTATATTTTTTTGGTGGAGATAGCGAAGACCCTCCAAAACCTGCTGAACACTGTTGCGGATCTGTAGCATGAAACACAACAGGAGTGAATCCTGAAAGGCACGTTACATAATGAAAGCGCAGTGCAGTCAGCAGAAAGACACAAACCTGCAGTTCCATGACTGTTGTTTTCTTGGCCATTCTTTCCAGCAACTCCTCGTGACATCTTTGTACAAGAGTTAAGAAAAAAGAAAAACAAAGCTGCTGCTGCTGCTGCAGCTACTTGATTGCATAGTCTGACTGGTAGGTGCATGAGAAATGAATTATAAATGAGCAAAACTCCCCCACACTCTATCTCTTGCTAATTCCTCTCAGCAGCGATGAGTCAGAGAGAAAAAGCTCGGCTGCTTCATTCATGCCTCCGGGGGGTACGGGGGGACTTTAGGATTAATGCTGTGCATCTTGTACTTGAGATGCATTTAAGTGCACTTTTGTTTGACAATGTAGAAGATAAAATGTGAATCGGAGATGCAGGAGGAAAAAACATTTTTCTGTAAAACGTAGATTACAGATTTCACTGTATGTTCTAGTGAAAGGATACAAATCTGTGATAAGCACCACCACGTTCTTCTTCTCAAAGGCGTCATGGAAGTAGAGAATCCTCTCGTTATCCAGCTCAGACAGAAGCTCCATCTCTCTGAGAGCCAAGGCTTTCCTATTTCCGTGAGCAGAAATGAATTTGGCAGCAAACTCGGTCTTTCCGTTCTTGCGAGTTACTCTCTTCACATAGGAGTAGGCCCCCCTGCACCCACAAACACAAAGTGATGACATTAATGGTTTTGTACATGCCAGCCGTGTTGGTTTTTTTATCCATTTGTTTTCAAGACTGATTTCTCTTTGATAGAAGTAAGATAGAAGTAAATTATAAATATTATTATTATTATGACAGTAATTAAGGGCCAGATTTACTAAGCAGGGCAAAATTGTACTGAGCACAATCCTCGGGTCGCTTTGTACACTTAAATATTCTCCTCCCTGTACTATGTGCTAGTGAAATATGGGTCAGTTGCAAAACTTCCCAGTTGCCACCTCTACCATGCGATCCTGTCATTGCGCTCTCTTTGTAAATGCCAATTGTACATTTCTTACACAAACCCAGTTTGTTCTGGCGCAATGCGTTAGTAAAGTTGGGCTGAGTATGGTGGAAATTCGTTTTAGACCATTATCAGTTTACACATGTAACCACACTTATTACGGATACGTGTGGGTCATGGAGCGACATCTATAGATATAGATGCGAGTATGCCTGCCAGTATTGCTTCAGTTCATTGAGGTGTTGTTTTAAGCCTGAGGGCTGGACTTCTTCCTTCTGTTTGGCAGACTTGCTGTTGTAGATTTGCTGCTGAGCTTGAGGTTTGGACTGATGTCCTCACATCTCTAGACTCTAGGCATAAAGAGGAGTTCATGCAAGGTGCCCAAGTCCTGTGGCTGCAAAACAAGCCCAAATCATCACCCCTCCACCAATGTGCTGACAGTTGGTATGAGGTGCTATGCTGCATTTGGTTTTCTCCAAAATTCAGTGCATTGTGACCAAATATTTCCACTTCAGTCCCATCTGTCCAAAGCACATTGTTCCAGAAATCTGGTGGTTTGTTCAGATGCAACTTTGCAAACCTAAGCTGTGCTACCACGTTGTTTTCAGAGAGAACCTTTTCACCCATGCAGGCCATTCCAACAACCTATGTTTTGGTCAGTCTTTTTGTAATTGTACTATATAACTGATTTTCACAGGACTCTCTGTCTCTGTCTCTCATGTCATTTCTTTTCATATTGTACATTTAGTTTTAATTATATATATCATATTATACATATATTACACACACACCACATCTGTTCTGATATATTATTGCGTAAATTATTATATATATATACTATATATATACATCAACCACTGACAGATGTCGACACACACAAACACACACACACACACACACCAAATACTGTATGTATATATATTATTAATATATATATATATATATACACCTTGATAATAGGTCCCTTTAATGACTAATTTCCTTTCCCTCCACTTTATTAATAAATTCTTCTTTGTGAGAACAATGGAAAGACAAATGGAGGGGCAATAGTCATTGTATAATTAACTTTCATTCTCCTTAGGCACTCTTCTGTGATATTTGGGAGAAGGACTCATAATCTGAACTCCATTACTGGGGTACTTGTGCTGTTCACTGGGTGGAAAACAGATTTCTTCATCTGCCTGTTTTGCCATCCCAGTGGCTGTGCAATTCACAGTAAATGCCTGTCTCTAGACCAAAACAAATCATCTGTCGTCGGCTAATGCGTTCACTCCACTCTCGTGGCTGGTGACTCATCTGTCGTTTCTGTCTGCTGTTGTTAAGCAGGTGCAACTAACCCCACCGCCACCCTCCCATCACACACACACACAACCCCTCCGCACCAGCTCCTACCCCTACCTCCCGCCCTCCAGGCCGACCCTGAGCGCTCAAGTAACTATTAACGTCAGTGTCCTCGTCCTCGTCAGGATGTGAGGCAGGAAGAGTGCACACACTCACCTCCCTATCTCTTTGTGGATGTCATAGTAATCTGTCAAACGCCTCATCTTCCTCAGAATGGTTCCCTCATCCTCCATTGGCTCTCCTGCTTCTTTTTGCTCTGGAGAAAAGCATCAACATAGGCATCTTTATTGGCTTTGTGTGTATGGATGTGTGTGTGAGTGTGTGTGTGGGGGGTGCACACACTGATATGTGGGTGTATTTATGTGCCAGCTCAGAGACAGATGGCTTCACATTGTAATTTCAAAACACCTTGTGGTCCCGCCCATATGGTGCGGATTCAGAGGAGCAATTTTCAACAACAGCTAGCCTTTATTAGCGATTCTAAGCAGTAAATATCATCAGCAAATGGGGTAAAAATCTGTTAGCACAATACTTTTGAATATGAAATTTTTCAACTTTACACATTCCTAATCTTTTCAACTACTGTAAGAATATCGCTGAACTGCAGACCTGTATGAACTGTGAGCTCGGCCTTGCAGGAGTTGGACCCGGCCAGGTTCTTGGCAGTGCAGGTGTACACGCCGGAGTGATGGGGCTGAGCGTTGAGGACGACAAGTGAATACTCTGGGTCGTCGTAAACAAATGTGAAGTGGCTGCTCTCCGAGAGGAGCGCATCATCCTGCAGCAGATCAATCAGCTATTAGCATTCACCTAAAAAAATATCATCTGAGTATTCAGTTGAGTTGAGTTGAGTTATAGTCTAATGTTGGATGTACTACCTTAAACCACAGAATATCCGGATCTGGCTTTCCTTCGACCACAACAGCCAGATGACATGTTTCCCCGACTTGCACATCTACGTCCTCCATTATGGTCTCAAATTTGGGAGGCACTGCAGGAAAATTAGGAGGAAAAAAGAAGCTCATCTCTAAGGTGGAGAAGCACTATGGACCGCACATACAGAGTACATTTTATTGTGTTGTGGCCATTTTTATTGAATTCTAATGAATCATAATTTGTATCCATTATTGTTTTTTCTTTAAAACAGTAAAAATATGCTTAAGCTAGTTTTGCTATTTAAATCTGTAATTAATTTTACTTTTGGAAAAGTCGGAAGTGCTTTCTGAAACAAACCACCTGTTGCCCCCCATGGCCTTTTTTTGGAGTATGGTTTTTTTGGGGAACTTAAAAGGCCTTGACAGACAGGTCTCGCTGTTGTTCAATCTTCCTTTGGGCACTAAATGAATATAAAAGCTGATGTTTTTATGCAACAGATCAAATAATAAAGACACACTTTGTCTTGTTGACATAAGTAGAAAGTTGTTTGGATTCTCACTAAAATGCTAAATTTGTCACGTGGTGCGCCTGTCTTGACTGACCTGCCATGGCCAGCTGGAGTGTGCACAGGTCGCTGCCAAACTGGTTGCTGGCCGTGACCACCAGCTGACCGATGTCCGTGCTCCTGACCCTCTGCAGCTTCAGGGTGTGTTGATCATCGTCCGGCATGCTCATCTCGCACATCCCCGGCTTACTGACCAGCACCACGCTCCTCCTGAGGTAAGCGGGTTTCAGAAAAGTTGGGAGAAGGCGACATTTACCAGTTTGCTGCACTGAGTCTTCTTTAACCCAGTAAGAGGAGACCAACTGTTGTAGTTTTGAAAGCCAATTTTTTTGTTTTGATTGTTGCACAGCGTTGTGGGCTTTGCATTATTTAATTTTCTGTGCTTCAAATGTTGGCAGTAGGTGATGAGTCTGGACTGCAGGCAGGCCAGTTTAGCACCCAGACTCTTGTAAAACATGCAGAATGTGTGTCGACTCTGACAAGCTGTATGTCTCGATCAGCATTAAGTACACTAATAGCCCCCTAAAGCCATCATGAAAGCTTTTGAACTGTATATTTAAGTTTTCAGTCTTTAGTATAAGGGCTGCCAAATAAACCCCAAGAAGCTTGGGGTTAATATGATCCAGTTTATGAAACAGACCCTGATGAATGCTATGAAGAAATCGGATGAAAACTTTTTAATGACATCACAAGGACATCACTGGAAGGTTAATAAACTAACTTTTTCCAGGTGACAGCTGCATGCACATGGTTCAGCGTGATGGTGATGTTGGCAGGCTGGTTCTCAACCACGTACACAACTTCTGGCTTGTCCAAAATTATTGGCGCTTTCCTCAAGTACGGTCCTAGAGAAGTCAAAGATATGTTACAAGAAAACAAAGCAAAACTGGTCCTAAAAGTAGATATGATGTCCTTTAAGGTCGATTATCAGCTTAGTGGTAGCATAAGCCTCTTAAACACACTTGATACCTCTGTCCAGCAGCTGGACTAGATCAGTGGCAGGCGATGGCTTGCTAAGCGTCTTCCCAGTGGATGCTAGGACTCTGAAAGCATAGCGGACTCCCTTTGACAGCGAGGTGACGGTGTAGTTTGTCTCCCTCAGGTTTGATGCCACAACAGACCACTGGATGGAGCCCAGAGGCTGCTGCTGGACCACATACACCAAGGAGCCGGCATCTGTAAACACACATGCTCCTTAATTACTTGGTGGCAAAGACACAATTAAGCGGTGCTAAAAATGCTGTATTTTTTCTCCCCTCGAAGGGAGAGAGTATGTAATCAGTTCAGTTTGTTTGTTTGTTAGCAGTCTATCATCCACAGTTTTCAAGACATCGTTTTTAAATTGTGTGTGATGGGAGATATCAATACCAGCTCAAGCTGTATCAGTAAAAACTGATTTATTACCCACAGTTTTTTATGCATCATCTTCAAACTTCACAATAATATACTAGGCCTGAGGTCACACTGGGACCAAGGCTGGCTACATATTTCACCTAGACCTTGATTGTTAGCGCCCAAGGTCAAAACTGACCTTTTCAGGAAACCATATCAAGTAATAATAATAATAATGGATTGGATTTATATAGCGCTTTTCAAGGCACCCAAAGCACTTTACAATGCCACTATTCATTCACTGGTGAGGGCAAGCTACAGTTGTAGCCAGAGCTGCCCTGGGGCAGACTGACAGAAGCGAGGCTGCCATATCACGCCATCGGCCCCTGTGGCCAACACCAGTAGGCGGTAGGGTAAAGTGTCTTGCTCAAGGACACAACAACCAGGACAGAACCGGCGAACTTTCCGGTTACAGATGCACTTCCCAACCCCCTGAGCCACGGTCGCCCCTTAGTATTATTTCACGTGAAAACGCATGGAGAGAGCTGTACAACACACTTTTCATTTTTTCCAATTTGACACACTACAGCGTCACAGTGATGCCATAAAATCGTGCAAAATGACACACTGCATGACTATATTTTTAAATATTTTAAAGCTTCTAGAAGCCAAGGCTTTGAACCAGTTCTGCTCCAATCATATGGATTTCGAAATGTACCTTAAAGTCATAGGTCAAAGGTTAGAGTCACACGAATTAGGACAAAATTTTAGCTTCAATTGGATCATCTCCAAACTTTAACGCTTTATATAAGTCAGTGGGAGACCTGTCACGGTCCCCGTGTCTCTCTGGTTGGCCCACTCTGGCTACAGGTTTTGTTGTTGTTGTTCGTTTTTGTTTTCTTTGTCTCTCCTCCTCCTCTCTGCCTGGGTGGAGCTCGTTACGGGCTCTCGCTCTTGGCCCACGCACCTGTGTGATTGTGTCCACCTGCTGCTGATCTGGCTGATTTCCCCAGCTGCTATTTAAGGCAGTGGCACAGAGCAGCTCACCGCTGGAACGTTGAATCTCCTGAGTTCGTGCTCTCGGCATTTTCAAAAGAATCTCTTGTATGTATTTTGCTGTGGAACTAACCTTAACTTCTGTGTGTAGATATCCCTCTTCTGGACCAACTCACGGGACATGCCCAAGTGTGGCAGCGTGTGTGGAGTTTTGGAGTGAGTGCAGCTGAAGAGGAGTGCGTGTGTGCGGAGGAGCTGTGGCGGTGACTGTGTGGAAGAGGAAGCGTGTGTGTGGATCCCCTCCCCCTTCTCTCCCTGGAGCCCTGGACCCCCCCTCCCAACTCACTGTACATATATATAGCACTGAGGTGATCCCTGTTGTGAATAAATCTCCTTTTGTTCTCTTAGAAAGAACTGTCTGCGCGTGAGTCCGTTCAGTAGCCATGACAAGACCTAAGCACTTTCTTTGTTCGAGCTCTTTAAACATGATTTTTCCAACACATTATATCCATCCACATGTGTGTCGCACCAGCCTGCAGGTGTGTTATGAACCTACCAAGTGAAGGGTCGAGTCTCTTTGGTGTCTTCCAGCTGAGGGTTATAGTTTTTCCTGTAATGGCCTCAATCACCGGAAGCCCATCAGGAGGATAAGGAACAATATCTGTTTCCAAAAACATACATATATATTTACATATTTCACAATAATATTAGGGAAATTGTGTATCCCGTAATGTATACCATTAAACGGTGTGTATCTATGATTACCTGTAACATACAGATGAGCATAGCAGGCTGCTTTGCCCACTTTGTTGGAGATGACAGCCTTGTAAACACCTCCGTGAGCATGAAAAGCGCTCCGAATGATCAGACTGTGGACATCCCTGTCTGGAGAACAGACACACAGGTTTCTTATTCGCCATCTTTCCCCCACTTTGAACGGCTTATTTTTGTGTGTTTATCTGCTTACACTGAGTCATTTTGCGCTCCTCGCTGTTCTCAATGCGCCTGCTGTTGTGATACCAGGCAATAGTTGGGTATGGCAGGCCCGCCACCTTGCATTTCAGCACCGCCTCCTTCCCTTCAATCACTTCCACATCAGCCAGAGGCTGCACAAAGTCCGGCATGGTCCTCTTCTCCACCTCGTTGTCGAACACTTCAGGTTCCTCTGGGATGGATGGCATCTTCTCCAACTTGGACCTGGAGGAAGAAAAGAACAGGTCGACTTGATTTTATCACACACATTCGCTCCATCTGAGCTATTTTTCTTTGCCCTAGAAAGCAAAAGTGGAACATTTGATTTTTTAAAAATAGTTTTTCTTCTCAAAGCCTTCAAAGAATTAACAATTACACAATTAGGGATGAGATGCAAATAGAAACAAACGGCTTCTCTTACATGTGAGAGGAGATGGCAGCTCGGGGTTCTTGCACGTACAGCTCAGCAGTGCATTCAGACTTTCCGTGAATGTTTTGAGCAACTGCTGTGTAAAATCCTTCTGTGTCACTGCCAACATGGGTGATGACAAGCGAGTGACGACCCCCCTCTTGAAGGATGCGAATGTTATCACTCTCCTCCACTCGTGACTCTGAAAGAACGTTATAAAAGACAAATTAAAAAGTCATTTCTTTGGACAAGCCTAAAAAAACAACAAAATGTAGGAACACCGCACCGCCGCTTTGAGATTCTTACCAAAATGCATCCATGTGACTCTCGGAGCAGGCGATCCGCTCACCTTACAGTCAAACCGTGCCGTGCGTCCTTCGATGACCTCCAGGATGTCCAACTTTCGTGTGAACAGAGGCTCCTTGGATGGCGTGACAATCAGTTTCGCACTCGAGGTCAGCTCCTCTGTAGATGCACATGCGCCCTGTTAGTAAGTGTATCACTGAAATATGTTCAATCACATCTAAAGAAGTTGGAGAACAACCAACCAAAACCTCTCTGGTGGAGAAAAAAACACGAAATGGAAAACCCAGCATAAATATAAGGTGTGATCATAAAAAAAAAACCTTATGTGATTTAAATTTGCCATGTTTCCACCTTCAGGTTAGATTCCTTGGGAAGAAAAGGAGCCAACCAGTTAGATCAGGCCACAGATTATGGGCCACACACATCTTCCCTTTCTGTCACTGTAAATATATTTAATCTCTGAAATATCTTAGTACAAGAAGTGCAATGTCAACAGTATGTCTCAGTCTTTACCTCTCAACCGCAAAAGGCTGATGGCTTACATATTATCGTCACCCCATCAGCCAGTCGGATAAGTAGACGGGCTGCATGGACACCTAAGTTTGTAAATGAGATAACTCAGGAAGGAAGTCACCTAGAATTTTCAAATTCATACCAGTGGTTCAGAGTTTTCTGAGCTTTGAACTTGAGAGTTTTCTGAAAATCTTGTGAATGCAGTAATTCGAGAATATTCAGGATCTTGGATTTTCAAATTGAAACCATAGGCACACCTATTTAAAATCCCTGTGCATAAATTGTTGAAAGATTCTGTAGTGGGTGATGATCTATGATGTGATGATTTATCTTTTACTTTATTCCTGTGTTATTCAGGAGACAGACACTATCTCTACTTTTAAGATTAGGCTTAAAACTTTCCTTTTTGCTAAAGCATATAGTTAGGGCTGGACCAGGTGACCCTGAATCCTCCCTTAGTTATGCCGCAATAGATGTAGGCTGCCGGGGGATTCCCATGATGCATTGAGTTTTTCCTTTCCACTCACTATGTGTTAATAGACCTCTCTGCATTGAATCATATCTGTTATCAATCTCTGTCTCTCTTCCACAGCATGTCTTTTATCCTGTCTTCCTTCTCTCACCCCAACCGGTCGCAGCAGATGGCCGCCCCTCCCTGAGCCTGGTTCTGCCGGAGGTTTCTTCCTGTTAAAAGGGAGTTTTTCCTTCCCACTGTTGCCAAAGTGCTTGCTCATAGGGGGTCATATGATTGTTGGGTTTTTCTCTGTATCTATGAAGCGCCTTGAGGCGACTTATGTTGTGATTTGGAGCTATATAAATAAAATTGAATTGAATTGAATTGAATTATGTGGGCTTGGGGAGGTCTTTATCAGGAGAAAAAAAGTACAATTTATGAAAATACAGTTAAAATTCCAAAATGTAAGCTAAAATGTAAGATGTCCCATGAGTCTTTGTAGGCCCAGTTGCAGTCCTGGGGCTTTATGTTTGACACCCCTGAATTATATCGTTTTAGGGAAGAGGAAGAAGGCACAAGCCACATTTGTGAAACGAGGCCAGTGTGACAGAAGAACTCTGTACTGTGCCTCTCTAAAACTATCTGGGGGAAACAATCATTGAGGTTAAAATCCCAGATTTGTACAGATGATTTAAAAAGAGCAGCAGCACCAGAAGATGGCTTTGAAGGGGAAATTTGCACAGGTTTTTAGTTAGACTGAAAATTTATGATCACACCTCATCTTCTGTTCAGCAACAGGGACAGCACTGCTTATGATTCACCTTTGGCAGTGCTCAGCTTGCAAGTATATGTCCCACTGTCGTCTTCATGTACTGAATTTAGCATGAGACGGCACCTATAGCATAAAGAAAAATAAATGAATGAATTTTTTTTTATGACACCAAAAATCTGTCAGATAATAAAATGTGCTGCAGTGACAGCAACATGCGGTGGACCTACCTCTTTCCGTCAAAGTGCATCTTACAGTTGAGCAGTGCAGGCTGGATCAGCTTCCCCCTGGACAGCCAGTCCACGTCCACATCTGGAGGTCCCGTGATGTGACACTCAAACACGGCTGATTCTCCAGCCCTCACTGCTGCGTCTTTTATCTCCCTGGTGATCGTCAACGCCGTTTGTGCTGCAGCGGTTGATTAAAAGAAAAAGAAAACAGCACAAATAGAGCATATATAAGGAAGAACGACAAGATACGGTATGACTAAACATTCAGTTCAGTTTCTCATCACCTACCTCTGACCTCCAGTCTGCACTCTGCCTGTTTGCTTCCATACTCGTTGATGATCCTGCAAGCATACAGCCCTGCATCTGACCTCTGAGCCGAGCCGATCCTCATTTCACTGGTGCCATCTTCCATCTCTCGCACAGTGAAGTGCCCTGCTGTCTTCACCGAGACTCTGTCCTTCAGCCTGGGTCAGTATAAAGCGGCTGTCAGAATCATTTATGCTCAGGCGCGTAATGGAGAGGTGTTTGTGTGAGACAGTTAGTGACCTTGATTGTGATAAAAGCTTCAGGTTTCTCCTGAGATGTCTAGCTGCAATAAAACCTTGAGGGGAAAAAAAGATGTCTTACCAGTAAACCATGGGTTTGGGCTGGCCTCTGGCTTTCACTGACATGACAACATCTTGACCCTCGGTTACCGCCTGGTCACATGGTGCCACCTGTTAAAGAATGTAAACATGATTACCTATAAAGGCTTTTAAGGTTAATCTCTAAGCTTTGCTCCAGTTTTATCAGATTGAAAGTAAAATCACATTACGACCGTGCCCAGAATGACTGCAGCTATCGAGTAATGCTGCGATGAAGCAAGTGGAGTCATGGTATGAAATGCAAAAGGATATGTCCATGGAGATTGCCATTTTGCTACTAGGACAATGAATATTGCAGGACAGTGTGATCTTAAGATCGGAGAACAATCAAAAGAAGATTCATATTTCCATGTGCAGTAACTCATATTTTTGTCCGATTGTTTTGGGACCTGCCTGTGGCCCCAATACCTGTGTACCTGGAAAACAAGACAGAGTGTGCAGCAACACCTCACACGGAAGAGAGTTGCCATTAATGACAACAGACAATTGTTTCTTCTTTTTCTTTCTTTTTTTTTTAAGTTAAATGCGGTGAAATCCAATGGATGGCTCTGGATTTGGGGGTTGCCAGAGGAACAGTACTTGTCTGACGGCACTGTGCCAAGTGAAAAGTTTGTTGGAGGCGGGAATAGGGTTCGGGATTGTTTTTCAGGAGTTGGGCCAGCAGGGTTACTTCCTGTGAAAGGAACTCTTAATGGTTCAACATAACGAGACATTAGTGACAATTTTATCCTCCTAACTTTGTGGGAACAGTTTGCAGCTGGATCCTTCCTTCCTGCACAAAGCAAGGTCCATAAAGACACCAATAAGCGAGTTTGGTGTAGAAGAACTTGACTGGCCTTCACAGAGTCCTGACATCAACCTGATAGAACACCTTTGAGATTAATTAAAGTGGAGACTGCGAGCCAGGCCTTCTGGTCCAACATCAGTGTCTGACCTCACAAATGTGCTTCTGGAAGAATTCCCATAAACACTCCTAAAGGTTGTGGAAAACCTTCCCAGAAGAATTGAAGCTGTTAGAGCTGCAAAGAGTTGATCAAATTATCAAAATAAACCCTAAGGATTAAGAACAGGATGTCATTCAAATTCATATGCAAGCGAATACTTTTGGCAATACATCACAACAATGTGATTGGTCACTTGCAGTGTTGAACCTGGACCAACATTAATTATGATGATTCGGGAAAGACAACGAAATGGGGATATCAGAGACATCGACTATGACGCTGCGCTTGTTATTTAAAGAAAAAATCATAAGGAGCTTTTATACTTTTACCTGAAATGAGGGAGGCTCTTTTAAATGGTAAGGAAGTGAGCCTCCGACCTCCATCACCTCCTCCTGAGGACTCAGGTACTCCTCATCTGACTGGATTGGACTGCTGATTTCCAGAGATACAGCAGATTTCCCACATTGCGTGTGGGTCGGCTCTGGAAGAACAAGATATCAGACACAAATATAATAGAATTACAAGCATACTACCGCCGTGTCCAATTCATTTTTATTTGAGTTCACAAAAAAGTCGATTCTGATTTACACACGTCTTAATTTAAGTAATTGAGTGCAAAGCCTTTTGAAATATGGTTAACATGGCACTGGCATAGCTCATTATGTTTACGGTCTTTTTTTTGCTTTGCTGGTGTTGATCTTTGCCAAAATGAGCACTTGGCAACACAAAGCAGTGGGTTAGACACAAGTGGGCCACATGCACCCCCACACACTGAGCACAGGGACCATCTGAATTGACCATAAGCGAACTGATAACGAATTAATCCCATAATCCCTGACCCAATCATTCACTCATTCCCACGAGTTCTAGATCAGACACTGTGTCTGGACCCTGGCAGTCTGGACTACAGTCAGACTCAACTCACAGCTGCGGGAAGAAATATAAAGAGCTGCCTCTCTCTTTCTGTCTCTCCTTCTTCTTTTGTTGCCTTCGTTTTCGTGTCAGCATTTCACAATCTTTGCAAAGCCTAAGACCTCACATATCTGGCACGACTAGATAACGTTGCGAGTGAAAATGAATAAAATCAATTACCCAAGTAGAATAAAGACATGTCCCCCCCTTTCAGATGGCAGAACAGTGGACTGATAGGTATTTTGCATGACATTCAACTGTGCAAAATAAAGGGAAAGTGGGTCATCATCTGCAAGGGAAAGGCAGGCTTGGTCGCATATACAGATGGAAAGAAATGCACCGAAAGCCATATATGGAAAAGCTGACTAATAGTAATGAAACACGATAAAAAAAACACTGTTTATGCCAAATTATTAAGCAACGTAGGTGGATATTCTGTTGCGCTTATAGCATTAAAAAAAGGAGGGGGGATAAAAACAACAAAATAACCTACCTAGAGTCACATCTCTGAGCGGCGTCTGTGCACCAGGGGATAACTCCCCAGAGTATTTATGTAAACCTGCCAACTCTTACACAACTCCCGAACAGTGTGAGCCGACCAACTTTCCTCCACCCTGTCCTCCTGCTTCCCATCACTGTTACGCCTTTATTCTCTTACACTCCTGACATCCCGGGCTGATGAAAAAGGTGAATATTTTAAAAGTTTATTAAAGCTTAGGTTTAAAGACTCCACTGAGTCACAAAGCTGTGGCTCTTCAACTTCTTTGATTTTTTTTAATGCAAAAATGACAATAGGCCTGTGTTATGTTCTCGCATATTTCTTTGAAGCCAGTAAATCAATCTCGCCCACTATTTTGGCTTGTCGTGGCAACAATCTACACACTTCTCGGCTAAAATGACTCACATAATCTCCCGCCACTTTCTGGCAGCTCCATCCCCAAGCCCTGTAGCGTGAAATCTGAAGTGATGAAAAACTCCACGATTACAGCTGTAATCTCGAGCGGGGACATAAAGCAGACGGCAATTACCCGAGAGAACAAGAGGCCTTCTAAAAATACTCCTGCAAAGTTAGACTCCGCTGGCCTAATATGGCAACAGAGGCCCGCGTGCTGCTGTCGGAAAAGCACCAGGGTGAGCGCTCGCATTTGTTGACAAAACTGTGAAGAGGGGAAAGTTGCATTTGCATGAGGCCGAACCAGCACTGCTGGGAGCTTCTCTCATGCACAGCGTAGTATAAACACCCGTCCACTGCAGGCGCTTATATTTTTCTTTTTTTGCCTGATTTTGAATGCCACGGCTGCCTTTGAGGCTCAGGAGACCTTTGTGTGACGGGGGCAGGTCTGCGTTTTGAATTCATGCCGAGGGGGAGCTCGGTGCCTTCAAGAATTAATGGGTTGCCATGGCAACTATCGCTGCGAGGAGCCCCGGTCGGGATGCTGAGCTCCAGCGGGCCTTTGTAGTCATTAAGACAGAATGTCAGGCGGAGGAGGGCTGGCAGCGGATTAAAGTGTGAGTCAACATGTTTGAGAACAGCATCGTTTTTATGTTCCCCCCGGTGTCGCTCTCTTCATTTAAAATTTGTGCTGGTAAAATGTGTCACCATGTCTAACTGCAAAACAAGAAAGCAGTAGAGGTGGGCGGATACATGTAACTATCGATACGCTGGTATTGGTACTGGATAAATACTAGTGCGATAGGATGGATACTTTGTTTCTGTCCTTCTAAGTTCAGTATCTACTGAAAAGTGTTAAATAAATTTAATATTTTTGGAAGATGGCTCATCTCATAAATCATGACACACTGCTCACCCCCATAAAAGCTGCCTTTATAGGTTAAAATTATCGGTATCTGTATTGGTATTGGCAATACAGGCTGTATATTTACTTGGTAATCGAATTGATACCAATATTTCAAGTATCGCACAGGGCTTGAAAGCAGGCTCTGGCCCAGCCTCACCTGACTGAATGTAGAGTGTCGCACTGCATGACGCTCTGCCCGCTGCGTTGACAGCCGTGGCGCAATATGACCCCGCATTGCTCAGCCTCATCTCCTTTATCACCAGACTATGCTTCTCGCCCTCAGCTTTAACCACATGGAACGCGTCACACCGGATCTCCACATTATTCTTCCTCCATGTCACTGAGAAGGCAGAGAGAGAGAAAACACAAACACTGAAAAACTGATATGGAAGAAGTCAGATTGCAAACATGTGAAAGGATAAGGCTCATTGATTTGGTTTATGAGAGTTTCACTTAAAATTGACCAGATTTCATAAGACTATGTGTGCAAGAAATCGCTTTATACGGCACTTAACAGAAAACAGTCTCCTTACTGAATTCAAAAAAGAAAATTATAGAAAATGGGGATGTTAAAATGGTGACTTGTCTTCAGCTGTTACCAGTAGGGGTTGGGCTGCCAGTGATGATGCATTGCAGTGTGACCTCAGAGGCGCTGGGTGCGGTGGTGTCTTCAAGAGGCTTCTCAAACCTCGGGGCCTCAGCTGGCTCATCATCAGCAGACAGGTAAGAGTCATCGGAAGAACTGCCTGTGAATTAGAGGGACGGTCAGAGTGTTTTCTGTGCAGCTGCCGGTGCTCTATTACCTGCTTTAGAAAAATGGGTCAGACTCCAAATTAAGGCATTGGGCTAGTTTCCTTTTACGGATCCCCATGATGAAAAGAGTTTCATTAGTGAGTCTGGGCCCGGCAGCAATTCTTGGTTTGATTAATTTTCCATGGTGGACAACATAATATATAATATATATATATATATATATATATATATATATATAAGTTCAACCTTTTTGATCATTCCTTTTTAGTTTGTAATCTGTATTTTTTATTTCTATGTGCATGTTTTTCTTATTCGGGGACTTACAGCCTAGCAAAGGTAATACATCTCCAATAAGTTCTTTTTGTGTTTCAGATCTTAAAGCCACAAATGAGGCACAAAAATGCAAAAGTTGTTAAAATGGGACGCAAACAAACACCCAATATTACTTTACGTTCTTTAAGAGTGAAGTCACAACCCTAAAAAGTCTATTTCTCTGACCCCTGGTAGTTAAACTTATCATTTTTCATAGGGGTAGTGTTGTGTGTGTAGGTCCTGATCTTTTTACAGTTTAAATTGTTTGTTTGTTTTTTAATAATCTCACTCAGTGGTGGTCAAAGGTGAAACAGAACAAAAACCTTTAATCAGATATGATAGCAAAACTTTTTAGCTTAGGGCTAAGGGAGTTATTTAATCTCTTAAGATCCACCAGCTTCCTAGTGCTCTTTTGTTAGGGTTATGGTTGTCATTATGTTCCCTTCTACCACTTTGTCTAGATATTTTATTTTATTTGACCTGATAAATGGGAACATTTATGAAAATAGTACTGTAAGCCTGGCAACTTGGTAGACTTGGTAGTTGAGCAGAAATCCATGGATAAAGCCTCAAAGACTTCTAAAGGGACAACAAAAGGTGGTTGTATTTGTTTTGTTATTTGTGTAAAGAAACGAACTGGACAAAAGTTGGGTCACTCAAGCCACAGGCAGGAACCTAATGGCTCCCAAAATGATTAAAGTGTTCATCCAGTTCCAGACTCTCATCTGCGATGGATGCTGCTTGGATTTTTTACAAACACGTTTATCTAGAACACTCGTAAAGCATCACCTACCTTCGTCTGCAGACTTCCGTTGAGCAGAACGGCCTTTTTTGCTCTTGTGTACTCTGCCCTCCCTCTCCCTTCCCTCGTTGCTCCTGTGTGGAACACTTTCTGTCTCCATGGGTTCATCCTCCACCAGGATGGTGGGGATGTTCACTTTCATGGCCGGAGATGTCCGCCCCACCTCCGCCTTCCTTCGTTTTAGGAGCGGGCTGATGGAAGGATTGGGTGATGGGGTGAGCAGAGGAGGCTTGGGTGGGAACTGGGGTCCTGGTTCCCTTACAGTTACTGGGGATGCTCTCTTCCCTGTTGGGCCTGGTGATCGGTGGTCCGTCTTGTTGTCCATGTTGGTGTCTCTCTTTGAATCAACTCTGGAGGAGGATGAAGATTTGTGGGATGTGTTAACAAGTGTGTCTTTGTCAGCTGCCAGAGAGCTTTGTAGGGTTTCCCTGCATGCAAAAGATGAGAAAGCTGTTATGTAATATAACAAGTGAGGGAAAAAATATTACATGTCTAAAACTCTTAATTTCCATTAAGTGCTTTGTTGTTGATTTTTAAAAGAAATTTCAAATCCCTCAAACAAAAATATACAAATATGATCATATTGGAATCTTTTTTTAAGAGAAAATTTCACAAGTAAAGATAATCTTCTTCAAACCTGATTAGGCTCGTCTTTGTAGCTATTGGCAATGGTTGTCCTGGTAACTGGTGAACTGGTGGCGTTGCCGTGGTAACATAGATTTTCCTTGCGCTATCTACTGGTTTCCCGTGCAAATCTGACTGTGTCATCTTTTCCTTTTCGGGGCTGCTCCTCTGATTCCCCGGGTCTTTGCCTTGGGCCTGCTGAGAATTCTTCCATATGCTGCCCCCCTCCCTCTCCCCAACTTTTCCTTCCTCTAGGGCTCGCTCCCTCGCCTCTAACTTTTTAACTACTTGGGCAGGAATGGGTTCTAGTTTCCCCGTGTGCAGCCTGTCTTTCTGTGACAGCTGCTCAGTTGAATATGCCTTCTTCAAGCTTGGTTTCCCCACAAGCTTCTTGATCCGCTGGAGCTCTTCTGTGAACTTGCTCTGGTAATTCTGGATCTTCTGGGAGTAGTTTGTCTTGTCCTCTAATGAAGAGGCCCTCTGCTTGAATACCGCTCTCTTCTGGGCTGCACCCTGCAGTATTCGACTCTCATCTTTGCTCGGGCCTCCTGTCTTCTTTCCACTCTCATCTGAGTTAAAGGAAGCTGCCCCTCGTGGCAGATCCACCCTTCGCTCCTCAAAGGCAAGGACCTTGTCAAAGATCTTGGGTCCTGCACGAGCCAGTTTGGGCGTCATAACTGCACTGTTGGTGCCAGATGACTGGCCCGTATTAGAAGTTTGAGGACCTGAAGGTTTGACTTTGCTCGAGTCTTGTTTTTGTGTGCTGATGCTGTTTTTGTGCGTGGTAAGAGGTGGCTGGGGGGAAGACAGGGGGACATAGGAGGACAGGCCCTGTGATTCATCAGCAGTTTGAAGCCTAGAGGGGTAAGGATTGAGGGGAAATAATGGAGGGGTGAAGTTAGAGCTCTGGTGCAGTGGCGAAGGCTTTGGAGGAGTAATAAGATGCAGATAAATGTCCGTTTGTGTCATTTTGTCTCATCATGTTTGAGTTCTTTGTGTTTTCGCATGTGCTTTCTGTGTTGTATCAGGTAATGAGCAACACATCAGACAGTGTGAAATCAAATGGCAGAGAAACAAATGTAATGAAATTTTGAGATTGAGACTTCTTAAGACCTTAACCCTAAAACTGCAATAACCGCTGTTGTTGGCATGTTGCACCAACAATATTACAAAATAAGAACATAAACTCCTACGAAAATCAAAAAAAGCACCCCTGCTTAAACTTCTAACACAATAACACCATGCCTAAAAATAACCTGTGAATCACATGATAATTACTCGGTGAGAACACTCATGCTAATATCAGCTCGGATCAAAGCAACCCATGCATGCCACTGCAAACCTATAAACATATGGTGTTAATCCAAAAGTGAGGGGCGGCTGTAGAAAACATGCAGTGGGTAAAAATCACAGTTTTCAGAAGTGCTGAATAATATATTATATTAGAAGATTGTACAAGTGCATCCTGTCTAATGGCTATATGAAATATTAATATTAACATTGTTATTTTGTTGGCTTGTAATCATTGTTAGATTCAAATCAATCCACACTGATGGCACGCAGAGTCGAAGGAAAGTGTGACATCAAAATAAAAAAGTACACTATATGGAAAAATGGGAATATATAAAGAAGAGTAAAAAATGAATAACAAATTGTACAGCAAATGGAATAAAGTTTTTGCGAGTTGGGTCTATGGAGGATATAATGTCTTGCCGTATGAGTCAGTTTTCATTGCAATTTGGGTTTCTGGACAGTCTTTTTGCTTTTTGGGGGAAATCCTGGGAATTAAAAAGCCATGTGCTATAATGGCATAGAAAATGTTCTCCCTCTGTACAGGCTGAACATGCTCCCATAGTAGTCGCTGCCTACGGAAACACTTTCCTCTGACCCCTGAATGGGCCGGGCAAGGTTAGCGTGAGACGCTCGGATGAGTGGTTCCACACCCAGGTGACGGACAGGGGGGGCCCCCTCGGAAGGACCCCCACCGAGGCCTTGCCTTGCTGGGTTTGTGGGATCCAAATGGGGCCCTGGAGGTCGGGAACCCAGAGTGCGGAGCTCTCGCTCCACTACAGGGTCATAGGTGCCGGGGAGGGTGGCCCTGCGATCTGAAGCATCGGGATTGTAGTCCATCACCCTTCCTCCCTCACCTGTATAGAGAAAGAGAGAAAGGGAGAGAGACTGTTTGAATTTAAAAATTAAAATTGTATAATTTTATATCTGACTTTTAGCATTTTAAAAACAACAACAACAATATATTGGTTGTTGTGGGCGATCAATAAAGAGACTAAACTGTGTCTGTGTTGAAAATGATCTTGAGCTGTGAGCCTTCTAATTCATTGGTGAGAGTGTGGTTACTTGTTTTTAACAATAACAATATAGCTTTATTGCATAACAGAATATTATATACAGGCATGGCTAAATAAGCAGCCATTTGTTTGTAGTAAGTTAGTATAGTTATTACGCTAAAGGCATTTCCCAAATATGGGATGAAGAAAGTATTTGATATTTCTTCCTCTTCAGAGCGAAAAGAGGCCAAACACATTAGATATCATTGGAAAGGCCACGATTTCCTCTGTTGAGCACATCAAGATTTGATATAAATGTGATGTGATGATGATAGAGAGCAAAAACAAATGTTCATTACAGTGGACATAAATGAATAGGCTGGATATCACATTGTATTATATTATATTGTACTGTGTCTATTGTATGACACGTATCTTTTTATATTGTGTCTATTGTATCATATCATAACATAAAATGTCATATTGTACTAAAATTGTATTGTTTGGATCTCTTTATTTCATGTTGTATTGTATCATTTCACATTGTTTGTACCACTTTTTTGGCATTTTATATCATACCATCCATCATTAGATAATCATATCATGTCATATCATATTGCATATTGCATGACTGTTTTTATTGTATGGTATATACACAGGTATAAACTTTTTTTTTTGGTTTTGGTGTTATAGAAGTTACAGAAGTTCCTGCAAGTCAAACTTCATCAGATTGAAGAGACAGTTGATGGATGGGCTGTGTGAATTAAACCATTTTAATGGAAGCATGGTAATTTCCTAATACCGCGCTCCTCTTAAAAATATTTTAGCATAAATCTAATAAGAAATGATGTATCACCAAGACTCTGAGTTTGCTTTACTCTCTAATAAAGCATTCCTATATCTAAAATATTTTTAATGTCTTAACTGGAAGTTAATGCAGTAAGAAGCAAGCAAAAAACCCGTGGTGGGGGGGAAATGACGTCTAATGAAGAAAGCATTGTTAAGCATGATGGATAAACAGCCTATTGATTGCTTGAAAACAGGAAATGAAACGGAAAGTGAAGGGGCCACGTTTGAAACATGTACCACTTAAAGTGATCCTTCGCCCAGCGATGAGCAATGGAGACAAGAATGCTTTAGCAGCATAAAAAAAGAGCGGTCAGCATCTTCTGTTAACGAAGGAAACCTTGAAGCAACGATACGGTCGGGGATAAAAAAAAACATCTTAGCGCTTGACTGATTGAATGATACTGACTCAGCGTCACCATCAGTAGCTGTGCAATATCAGTTTCTCATAAAACAAAAAAACAGACGGAACAAAATGAGAAATCTTCTCAGAGCAGCCACACTTTTAGGTCTTGATATATACAGCTTCAAAATTCTGTTTTCACTTCTCTCCGAGGCCGGGCAGCAGCTTTCATTTTTATTTGAACACGCCGTGCTTTGAAACGTATCTCATCCGTGTCTGGCTTTAGGGCCGGAAATATTTTCTGGAATACATTGCCTGAGGAGAAAATGTATCTTGTTTGTGTATTACAAGGTATTGTAGTCATTATTTAGTATTCAGCAGAGGCAACCACTCTGTTCCATGAAGAAAACAAATGATGTATCACCTCATCCCTCCCTCATTTGATATTCTCTTTCTATTTTTCTGTGGCTTGTCTCTGGAGGGACGTGATGAGGGCGTAGTCAGCCCACCAACACAAAAGCTTAGAAAGTGCAAACACCGAGTATGAGCGAGGAAAGAATATACTGTAACATTTCTTTGTGGTAGAGGAGAAGGGTGTCAATATTTCAGGTCTATATTCAGACATCATGTTGCTTGGTTAGGAGTGGATGGCGAGGACGTAAAGGTTCTACGACTCCAATGCACCAGCACCACTTTAGCAAATTAGTAAAGACTCTTTCAGGAATTGTTCTCATCAATGCAACACTAACAGGTTCAAGCGTAACCTTGCCGCTAGACAAAATGCTTTCCCCCCCCCCCCCTTTAAATTTTAGACATTTGCATTAAGATCCAGAGGATTTGCATTTCTTTTTCCTCCTGTATCAAATTTAATGCTCTTTAGGCTTAATCGGATTTGCTTTAGATCAAGTAAACTGCCTCACACAGTACCCATTAGTCAATATGCAATTTTATTTTAGCAACAAAAAAAAATCTTGAGCAGGGATGAAATATATAACTTAGTTCATTGCTTTAGTTGAATAAGCGCGATTTCCAAACTGTAAAATCTTGGATGGAAGAAGGATTTTCTTTACAGTAGCTTTAATTTGGGCTGTTATTACAGAAAGGAGGAAATCAAATGCTGGGGGCTTTGAGGAGTTTAACATTTGACCTAGAATGTAGGACTTGGGAGACAGGACTCAAAATTAAAGAGCAGCTTTATTGCTGAAGCCTTTTCTTAAAAAAAAACAAAAACAAGGACGGGCTTGAGTCAAAGGGAAAACACAGAATAAGGGAGCACACAGCATTGAGAAAGGACATGGATAAGACGAGACTCGGATAAAAAAAAATACACAAGGAAATACCAACAAATCCAGAATAATGAGAGCGGGAAAGTAAAACTCAATACAAAGCACACAAAATAAGAAACTATCAAAATAAAACAGGAACTAGTGAACGCTGACACACCAAGAGTCAAACATTCAAATCTGACACAAAGACAAAATGTAAACAAACATGGAGAAAAGGTTGACTTTACACAGGAGACAAGCATAGAAAGTATGAATAACAAAACTGAGAAGCTCTTGGACTAAATAACATTCTTCTGAAATCCAAAAAGAATCCCAAACCCACGACTGTGAGATACAGAGCTTAGGAACGGAGACCTCTGTTAAAGTCAAAATTATATTAAAATCAAATTATTGAGATCCTGAGAGTTTGAATTAAAGATGATGAAAAGACACTTCTGTGGCTGAAGAATGAAGCCAATATGGATTACTGTGCTGAGTCTTGAGCCACAACTCGTTTCTTTATATTTTGCTTCCTTTCTTGCCTTTTTTTAGCGGTTTCGAGCAATAGTTCTCCAGGCTTTCTGAAGGTCTTTCAAAGTTTTAGTCTGCTTTTTCACTCATTTTCAGTCCAGTCCTTGTACCTGACCATTTTCAGATTAATGCTTTTTGTTTGTGGGCATACTTGACCCATGAATTATTAAAGCACAAAATGGTACCTAGCTCAAGGGAAGAACCAGAGTGTACATTGGCAACAGGAGTGACAAATCAAAATTTGAAATTTTTGGTCCAAATTGTTGAATGCGTAGGTGTCTGCAGCCATGTGTAAAGCACGGTGGACGCTCTGTCATTATAGGGGGGTTCGTTAAAGTCGATGGAATTATGAGCACAGGAAAGTACCGTCAGTGTAGGTTGCCTCAAATCTTTTGCGCAGTGCACAGCTACTCAAAAAGCCACTTGAGGCTGGCTCCCCCTGCAGGTCAATCCCCCATGTTAAAATGCCCAGCTTCAGTTTCTACGACTAATTTCCCCTTCTATGACGGCCACACATCTTTGGATAACTCCACCATTTAAATTTTATCAAAGTTTAAAGTTGTGCTTTGACTTGCTGTAAAGTTACGTCCACTAACAGCTCCTCTAAGAAGTCTGTGCAGTAGTCTTAGTGTGTTTGTGTACTATCTGAAATCTAAATACCATGTATCTGTATCTGTGTGATGCACTTGTGCAGCTTTTGGTTCTTGTTCAAATGTGTTCATTTCTCCTCCAAAAGACCAAAACAGTAATGGCCATAATACTAGAAGGGAGAGCTCACAAACCGCAAACTTCTGGGTGGCATTATAATAGATATGATACCTTCATTTAAAAAAAAACAACAATAGTAGGTCTTAGACTATCAATAATTTACAATTTCCCAAATCTGTGTTATCCAAGAAATGGCTTCCCGTGTCTTTTTCTGTCCAACCAGTAGTCCAAACTGCAAAAATCCTCAATTTAGAGAGAAAAGCAAAGCAAATCCTCCCACTGGAGAAGCTGGAAGATGATCAACCAGCCAGTAAATTCACTGATTATTTGAGCTGTTGAAGCTCTACACCAGCACGGCAAACTGTGAAAGAAAGAAATCTCATGCAGCACCTCATTTTTAGGTGAGTATACCATAACATTCACCAACCCACTGGACTGTTCCACCTGATCTCTGTTCATTAACGCACCTCTATTTAAACTTAACGATGTACATTTACATTTTAATTGGCACAGCATGCATTTGTTTCAGCCTCATTTATCCAGCAGAAATAGTCCCATTTTTGTTGGACAGCACGTTCCCCTGTGGAGCCACACAGAGAGCTCCAGACCTGAGACAGGTTCCCTGCTTGAAACTAGGGCAGTGTGTCACACTGTTGCATCACACCATGAGGGATTAATGCCTTCTGCCATATCGGATTTCATCCAGCGCACGTCTTGGGCCGGCATGATAACAGCCTCCATTAAATCTATCTATCATAATTTTATACAAGTGTGTTTTTGGCAGAGATGTTGGTGGAGCTGTAAATCGGGCTAAATATCATTTTGGACAAAGAGCTGCAGAATATTTTCTTTAAGTAGTGCAAGCTTGCAGCTAGAAAATATGACTTCAAAAAAGAAAAACGAAGCCTCGAAACCACAAACTTACATAAGCTTTAAAAAAAGAAAAAAAAGGAGTTTAAATAAAATACCTGAAGGTCCTTTCCGGCCAGCCTTATCATGGTGCCTCCCGGGCCCTTCTTTGGTTTCCATCTGAGGTTCTGTGGTCTCATCCTCTGTGGTCTCAGAGTCTGAAACAAAGAGAAGGAAAACACTATGAGATGAGACGGGAGGAGAAGGTGGAAATCCAGCAAAGAGGAGCTGAGGTGGAGGGCGGGAAGAGGAGGCTGGAAACAACAAGAGAGCGCAGGTAGAAAATGACTTTTCACATTTGCTTAGCAGCAGACGTTTTGATGGGTCACTGAAAAGAGCTGCGAAGAGCCCCCCCTCCCCTTCCTCGTCTGTTCCTCCCCCCCCACCCCCCCCCCCCCCCCCCCCCCCCCCCCCCCCCCACCCATACCATTGCTGTCTGCCTGCTGAAGCGTTGCAGACATGAAGCCAGCTGTGGCTTATAAAAATGCATGCAGGGGAGGGGTATGTAAATATGCTCTTCACTCAGCTTTGAGTCAGCTTGAAGCTCAAGAGGAATCTATATGTAAGGAAGAAGAGCAAAATCTTAAATTTTACTCAACGCTGTTATTTGACTTGAACTCATGCATGCATGACTGTTTTCACAAAAGAGGACAACTACAATCAGTAAATAAATATGGTTTGTATATAATACAAGTGAAAGCTGAACTCTGAGTGCATAATTTACAAAAAGAAGACGTGGGATAAGCATCTGACTTGGTTCTCAGTTTTATGGGGAACATTCAAAAACGGAAAGGACACAAAAACAACAGGGTGCGACGACGATAAACACGATGCAAACAGAGGATCGCAGATCGCTGATTGACAAAGCTCGGCCTAGATGTTGAGGACAAAAGATGCAGCACAGAGGCAAACAGACACACACACACAGACACTCAGGGTCAAAGTAAGGAGCCTGAAACCACATCTCCGTTGCTGAGATCACATTACATCAGATGAGGTCAGCGACAGAAACAAATCAAATAAATAAAAACAAAGGAGAGAGGATGACAGGCGGGTTTACCATAGCTTTGCTTTCGGCAGGAGCGGAAAACTTCGCTTCCATAGTGGCAGCAAGAGAGGGCAGACGGGAGAGCACCGTTACTATGGAAACCAGCATCTCTCTCACCCACACGACCAATCCTCTTCGTACCCATTAGAGTCTAAAATCACCAGCCAAACTGCTGGGTGGCTGACAGATATGTTTACTGGTTAGAGAGCCTGCGAAGGAGGAGGACGACAACCACAAAATAGGTTGCACCTCATTGCGCCTCACATCAAGTCACATCCTTATTAGATAATTCCAGAAGCTCTGCCTAACAATAAGAAAGCCAGTGTAACATGAAGAAGCACAATTAACCTATTGCACTGCTAGTGTGTGTATGTGTGTGTGTTTTTTTTACAGGTGTGGGTATGTAGATCCACCCAGCTGTATCAAATGAAGTTAAATAGCTCGCACGCCAGGCAAGTTAAATCAACTCAGTGATGTAATTACAACAAAATATATTTTGAAGTGTATAGCCTGAATAGTAATGTGACTGGAACAGCTTACATTACACAAATATTGCCAAATATTATACCTCAAGCCATCAAATTTACACAGGATTTTTATGCTGCAGCGATATTGCTTTGTGGGGGTGGATGTACAAGAATGAGCCCCACTTTCTTGCTGGAGTCGAGCAGTAGAACATACACAGAAGCAATACAGGTGTTTTTAAAACATACGTAAAAAAACAGCTTTTATGTATATAAGAGTTGTTCCAAGTGAAGCGCATGCCATTGAAAGCTAAAATGGTGACAAAAGAAATGGGATCAGGCAAAAAAAGAGAGAAATGGCTCAAATTTACATTTTTTAAAACCAAAACAATAAATAAATGAATTAAATATAATAACGGAAGAGACTACGGTAGAATAGAACTGGTGTAAAGCTCATACTGACAACACACCATGGGTAAATCTGCCAAATGTCCGTGTGGAATGCCCAGTTCTCTGAAATAAGATACAAGAGTAAAATGCATTATTCAACAGTGAAGGCAGCCAAACACTCTATTTAACACAGAAAAACAAAATTGCATAGATTCCCATTTACGGAAAAATACTTTGGTCCTTAATGAAACCGCTCATCCTTAATAAAACCATGCACTTCAGGCATCAGATCACAGTTTTCACCTGTGTCTATCGTGCATCTCCGGTACTGTCAAGCCAATTTGCGTTCATACTTCACTGCTATTGCGCTTCGCTAAAAAGTCAAAAAGCCCTACTGATACTTAATTTGTTTAGCATATTGATCTTCCTCTCAGGTCCTTGTTGGGGAATCATCTGGACACAAAAATGCTTTGAAAGCTTTGTGGTCAAATTAAGTGAGTTTAGTCATGGTGGATGTTTCCAGTTGTATTTAGCGCTTTCCAATTGTAATTTCATCACAGACATTCAAAAATGGGGCATGTACTATAAATAGGCGTTTTCCACAGCAGACCTTTTGCCTCGTCGTCTGAGGAAAAGCACAAGTGTAACTAATAGCTGTAATTACATCTGCTTTTTATTTACACACATCCTTCTGAGCCTCCCCTTGGCTTCCGGGTAGTGATGGTAAATTTGATTCTTTTTACTGAATCGAGTGTTAATGAGTCACTCACCAAAGTGAATCGGATTTTTTGAGTCATTTGATTCACTGAGTCAGTTGACCAGAGAGTGCAAAAATTTTACATTTTCACTCAAACTTAATTTGTTTCCCTTTTCATGTAAATCCCACTGCTAAGATGAATGATTAAAAAAAAACAAAAAACTATTTTAATTTCATAGAGAAAAAAAAGAGAAAAAACATTTCTAAAATTAAGCAATTTCCTATCAAAATTGCTTAATAAACATTTATTTTGTTTATTTGTATTTTATTAGTATTTTCCTTAAGTGTGTCAAATATATATTTTCTCATCTAAATGTCCACTGCGCTGTGAGCCAGGGGGCGGTAATGCGCCTTAACATTGGTTGCCAACCAAGAAGAAGAAGAAGCTGTGAGCCAGGAGGGAGGGGGTGAGTGAGTGAGTGAGTGATTCGTTCGCTCGCTCTTTGATTCAGCACAGGAGGGAGGGGGTTAGTGAGTCCTGAGTGATTCGTTCACTCTTTGATTCAGCACAGGAAGGGAGGGGGTGAGTAGCTCAAATGTGTTGTTAGCATGTTAGCAGCGCGATGCTACTCTGAACCGAGGAGCTATTTTCTTGATGTGAGCTTCTACTCAGGGTTTTTTCTTCCAGTTCAGGGCAGAAATGCTTTTGTTACGAAACTGGCTGTTGTTTCCCCCCCCACAATTTTAATTATAAGCTAGATGTATTTCTACTAATGGAATTAGTTTGCTAACAGCAACAGGGATGAGTCAGTGAGTCAGTTGGGCTTGTGAATCATGATTCACGAGTCAGTAAAGTGATTCTCGAGTATTGAACGATTCGTTCACGAATCGAACATCACTACTTCCGGGTGTTTTTCATGCTTGGACTAATTGAAAATTAATAGACTTCAAGTTCCAGGAACTAAGGTTATTCATTACTCTTTTCCTACAGTGGTGAGCCAAAATATCTGCTGTGGAAAATATTCTAGCTCACGATATCACAATATAGCTACCAGCACTCACGATAACCTTGATGTTTGAAAAATGAAGTAGTGATATCACTGAATTATAGACGTATGGCACCTTAATTGCTATAAAAGGAAGCAAAAAAGAAAATGACATCATGCTAGCTAGCTGACTACTGCAATAGCTAGGGTAGGAGCTAACTAGCTAGCTAGTTGCTACACTTTGTGGCTACCATTATGCTGGAGAAAAACACTTGAAGCCTCTCGCACCCAAGAAGAGTAAATGTAGTGCCTGTATGTTTTGGACATGATAATTGTGGGGTGAAAATCTGATATTGTGGCATTCCTTAACATGATCTCTTTGCCCTTGCTTCATTATGACATTGCCTGTAAATATAAAGAAAAAAAACACAGTGGGATACAGTGGGATATCTGCGCTGTAAGAAACTGTCATTATAAATTATAGGTACATTTTTTGAGCAGTGAAGTTGTTTCTTCACTAATGAAATCATTTCTGTGCAAAGTCTAGAATAATTAAGTGATGTGTGGGATGTGTATTGTCTCAAAGGACATGAACGTCACCTGCAGTAGGGGTGGGCAATTAATCTTTCCGGGGGCAAACATAAGAAACTGGGACTGTTGTGGAGGGCTGCACCAAAAGCTTATAAGGAGATAAAATTGTTATTGAGCAGAATTGAGTTCAGTTTATTGGCACGGCTCTCCACAAAAGTCTCAGTTTCTTATGGCCCACTGGGAAAAACAATGGCCCACTCCCAATCTACTAGAATATGACTCAACGCCTGTAAGTGAGAATCCTGCCTAGATACAGTGATTTCACAGGGCCTTCTATGTAGCTGAAATGATAGTCAACCCTCTCCAGTCTTGCACTCATGTTTGAGGAGAAGCTGTTGCTAAACAACTTGTAAACAACATGGCAATTCCTGACTAAGAGAAAATTGTGATCTACAGTAGGCAGACATAGAGATATCTTTAGTCAAGCAAATGGTGAATAACAAATAGTATTTTTAGGTCCTTAATAAACAAAACTTTTCTTAAAGACTACGTTCAACTATAAATTTAGGACATTTTTAATGAATGGGGCCATAAGTCAGTCAGTTTTGCTAGCCTCTTGTTCTCTTGAAGTTCAGTTGTCCAGATATGCTGATAAAGATGGTGAGAGGTGATTGAAAGTCATTAAAAAAGGGAATGAAACTCAAAGTTGAAATTCTGTATAGAGGTACAGAATAAAGTCAAAAAAAGGAAAAATCTGTATATGGTTGAAAATAAATATTTTCTACGCAAACTAGGCCTAGTAGATTATTGTGCTTATTTTATTTGTTTTATTCTTTCTTTCTTCATTACATAATCACTTCAGTGGCTAGGTAAGCTTTACATCTGACTTGCTACATGCTTTACAACTTCTTAAAGGCCGCAACAGGTCACTATCACAAGGAAATGTGATATTTTTCAAATTGATAAATGATACAACTGTAAAATCAAGAGATCTACTTAATATGAGAATATGTGACAAATCTTGAGTGTCGGTGCTGTTAAAGCAGCTGGTGAACCTGCATCCTGGACAGTCTGTCAATCATCACAGAGGAGCACTCCTCAGAATGACTCACGGCTCTGCAGCGGCTTGAAAGCAGAAATAGGAAAAGTGCAAAGTGAAGTGACTCATTTCACACTTTTCCCCCACCCCCCACCCCTGCCCGCCACATTCCCCGCTCACTTGCTATTGGTTGATGTTTTTGTGTCAGGCAAATTGATTAACAGTTGCCTGGTGGTAACCGCTGTTTGACAGATTGCCCTAGAAGCTTCCATCGTTGTCATGATCTCCATTGTTATGCCCCCAAGGCGTTCATATCAGCAAAACCCAGCCACAAACTGCGTCCTTTGGAAAATTTGGATTTGGCAAAGACTTCAAAAACATATTCTGTGGGTATAATCTAAATCCTTCCAGCATTATTCCGACAAATCTGCTGGTGGCAAGCGAAAGAACAGGTCTCAAGAGTTTTTGATATGGATGTAGGATTCAAAAGAGGCAAAGGGACCGTCAGAAATCAGCTTCGTATTGTGCGTCGCTCACTTTGTAGCCATTGTGAGTAGCTGCCCTGATTCTCATGTCTCCATGGAGTGTAGCCTACTGACACACTTTTCATCTGCCCCGAATTTGTGAAACCTGTCATACGAATTTCTTATTGTATAACAAATCTGTCTCGATCACCCGAGCAACATTAATATTTCATGACAAACAATGTGCACACTGTAACAGAGGGAGTGCATTTGGACTTGAGGGTGTGAAAATGGATGTTGCCTTTTTAGATTTTCAGGATGAGTGTCTTCAGAAATCATTTTGAATGTATTCAGGAAGGTAAATTACATTTTCCCCAGGCTGACTTTCTCTGTTCGATTGTCGGGATTCATCCCTAATTTTTCAACAGATATCAAACACAAATGCAAAAAACAGCAAGCATTACATTTAATAATTTAGTTCCTGTAGCATTTTCCCTACAGTATTGAAGTTGATCTCATTGTATTAATTTAAAAACGTCTTAATCCTAATTCCTGATGTGTATTTTAAAGTCATTTGCCTTTGGCAAATCAACAAATGTGCATCCTTATCAGGTAAAGGGTGTGGCATGTCATCCTAATATGTTTAAAAACCTACAAATCTAAAAGAAAAGCATCGTGACTAGTGCTTCATAAAAGCACCACTGTGGACATTCTTCCGTAAAGAAGCAAACTCACCTGAAATCTCTTCTTGGACCAGATTTTCTTCATCTTCAAGTGTTCAAGATTACCTGTGGCATGAGCTCACGAAAACATCCCGGCCACCCGAAAAAGCCCAGGGTGTGGCATCAACAACAACATAAAAATCAGGATTCAGAGCGGGATTCAGCTGCCTTTTTGTGCGTGGGCGTGTTTACTCTCCAGTCTGGCAACAAGACGGGGAGAAAGGCAGCGAGAGAGAAAGCTGGAGGATGCAAATAAGCCAGAGCCAGGTGTCTTTGTGTCTGAGTGTGTATCCGCTGATGTGAACAGCATCCCTGTCTGACGTAGAGGCTGCCTTTAGAGGGGGCAATTCTCAGCTGGTTTGTCTAAACTCCCCCCACGCCCCTCAATCGAGAGAGAGAGAAAGAGAGAAAGCACACTCACAACAAGGGGAGGTGGGGGTTGTAAGTCTGAGCATAAGGGGTGCGTTGGGCTTGATTGCAGTGATGAGAGTGGAGAATAACAGGAGGAGGAGGTGGAAAAATGAGAAGCTTTGGCAAAGCGTGTTGACTTTTCTCTGAGTCGGAGGACTTGGAGATGAGAAAGAGCAAGGCTGATGCAAATGAGTCAGTTAGAGATGAACGAGAGGGGAAAAGATAAAGAGAAAACCGGGGTTGGGGGTGGAAGAATGAGGGACAGATGGGGAAAAGATTCATGAGGGAAACCAAATCTTTACCACCATCCTTACAGCCTCTCCCAGTTTATTCTCCTTTTTGCCATCCTCTGGAAGGAAGGTCGCAGCCTCTCAGAAAAACCCACAAGCCATCAAATATTTATCTCTATTTCATGTCGGTTACCTTTAACCAGTGATAGCGTCTAGACCTCAAGCATCTGAGGGTAATATGGAGTAGAAGAGCAAATGCACTACCCTAAATGCATTAGAGGTCAATACACAACAAACAGCAGCCATAGTTTGAGGAAAACATAAAAGTGTCCCCATTATTGAATAAATAATTTAGTCAAATAAACAACCAAAATTTAAAAAAACAAACAAACAAACACTGCAGAGCGTTGATTGCAAGTTCCCATAGTGATGTGGTTGTTGTCTAAAATCCAGAGATATAAACTCTAATTAAATGTGCAACAAAATAAAATTGTTAATTGCTGATACATATATTTATTCTTATTCCTGTTCTTATTCTTATTGTTGTTCCTATTTTTTTTAATTTTGTTCCCATTCTTGTTCTTATTCCTTTTCTAGTTCTCTTATTATTATTATTGTTCCTATTCTTATTCTTATGCTAGCTCGCATTCTGATTCTTGTTCTTATTTGTATTCCTATTATTATTATTATTCTTGTTCTGATTTTTTTTCCTGTTATTATTTTGTTCCCATTCTTATTCTCATTCCCATTCTTATTCGTATGCTAATTCCCATTCTTATTCTTTTTCTTATTTTTATTGCTATTTTTGTTATTGTCCCCATTCTTGTTCTTATTCTTATTCCCATTCTTATTCTTTTTTCAGTATTGTGGGATTATTGTACCATGACTTTACATGTTCAATGTGCTTTTTAAAAACTGAATTTAAAAATCAAACAAAAAATTACTGCATAGCAAGTGTTACTCCCTCTTTTACTTTTTACTGTGATTATTCCCTCCATGGAAACAAAATTCCATTCCTTTATAAACAGCCTACAAATGGAAACCAAAAACTACCAGTCATCCACAAGTCTTGTCCATGGCTCACCCACAGAGTTTTTAGGGTTTAATAGGAGATTTTTACATTCACTTGTAAGTCCATTGATAGTAGCAAGGTTTTCTTTAATATTAGGAACATTAAAGTGAAGACAGATTTTTACATTGAGACTAATTCTTTCTTTACTTTTTAACTCCAAGAAAAAAAACTTGTGGAAGCTGCTTGTCTACCTTATTACGGGGGTCTACTTTACATGCGCGTCATCTCCTCAGTTTAGCCACATACTTATTTAGTTTGCCACACATCTCAGCATTTTGCTACAAGTGCAGAGTCTCTGAATCACCATTACAGTTACCATCCATGCTCCCTCAAATGGTTGCTTTTTGATCTACTGAGGATTTGGGGAAAAACAACATATTCACTTTGCATATGACCGCACTCACATGTATTGTTCAATTGTTCAAGCAACATAAGGAACGTGGATGTTTTTCTTAGCAGGCCACTAGTCATGTTTATTGTGTGTATTTGCATATCTTTCTTAATATGTTTTGAGTTTGATCCTACGCTGGAGCTCCCTTTTGACAGAGATGCAAATATTTTGCATACTGTTTGCAGATATCGTCGTAGAGAGATTTAAAACATTGTTGGTTTCCTTTTAGGTTCACTGGTCTTTATCAACTCCTAAATAAAGTCTATCTGCTTCATTCCTAAGTGCTCTGCATTTTCCACTAGAGTTAGGGTCACAAACTTTATCTGTCTGCCATCATGTCAGTCCATTATAGATTTTTCTGTTAAAAAGCCAACTTTGTGCACCTGGAAATTAAGTTGTTGAGAGTGGTGAGATGAGACATTAGAGTTGCAAGCTGTAAAACATATAATCTTATCTTATCTTACTCATTGTAAAATCAGTGGTTCAATCCCCAGCTACTCCAGTCTGCGTGTCAAAGTATCTTTGTGAGTGTGTGTGATTGGATGAATGAGGCAAGTAGTCACCCAAAAGTGTTATGTACTAGTCCATTCGCTTATCCAACTAGGCCCTCTACTACTGCTATGGCCCCAAATTACAATCACCAAACACACAGAAAGGCCCTGGCCTGTTTTGCTTTGAGGTGACAATGCTAACCACCACACAACTCTGTTGCTTAGTGACAAATTGTCTTTTAAAATTTGGAACAGTTAAATGTATTAAAGCTCTTTCTTCAACATTTCTCTTGTTATTACCGCTCTAAATGACTATTGATGAAATTCTTTTTCTTCTAGAGGCTTCTGCAAATCAGACAAAGAGAATATTATGAAACACTCCCCTCCAGGATGTCTTTTTTTTTTTTAAGAAAAGGTCACAATACTATTGCACCAACCGTCCAACCACCTCCTCCATTAAACCTCTTTTTCTGGATTGAATTAATTGTTCTTTCAGATGTTTCTGTACTCCCTCCTCTATCACATGGATCTAAAAATAATAACAGGCAGACACAGATCTTTTTTTTCCCTCTAACCACCCATAGTCAGCATCCACATATCAGCACACCTTTTCTATCCCTGCTGACGTGCTTTGCTAAATAACATGTTTTTTAGCGTTGTTAAGTTAGGCGTGTTACTGCTTGTGGACGTGCAAACACACAATGAATATGTGATATTGACTCCAGTTGGGCCGCTCTCTGAACGTGGGTTTTAATTCTAGTTATTAGCTTTTTCCCTCTCGATGCATTTATCCGATGACTGTCACCCAGCTGTGAAAGATATATTCTTCTCCTCAAATCATCCCAAACTAGGTTTTCACTAAAACGCAAGCCCAGATGCAACGGATTGCAGTTTCCCATTGTTATTTTAACAAACCTCCCTCTATTCACCCTCGCTCGCCTCGCTTCCTCCTCCATCCATCACCAGTGGCCAGAGGCATTCAGTCCAACAGAGAAAGCGAAGCAATCGATACCAATGCTTTATGCGTGATATGGGATACACCCCCAAGTAACAGTTCAAACGCCCCCCAGATCAATAAGCCCATCAAAACACAAGTTCCCATGACCATCATCCAATGAAAATCTAGATACGGTGGCAGAGCTGCTAGGAAGAAACTCATGAGGTGTTTTTTTTATACTCACTAAAAGCCACAACGAGGCAGCTGCAACCAATCTCTGGCTGGGATATCATACACTGTCAGCCATTAAGAACGGATAATTAGATATGATTGGTGCATGCTATCTATCTTACTTTGAATCTGGTTTCTTTGAAGCTTCAGGCAACATCACTGTTCGATGCACTGCTCAGACCTTCAGCATACATAGACAGGATCCTTATTAGTGGCCTCTGATATGTTTCAGACACATCTGTGAAAACCAAATGGGCTCATATTTTCTCCTGAAAATCAGATATAAACGTCTCAGCTGAATCAACTCAGTGCAAAATTTGTTTTCTTGCAATGTCAACATGCACGGAGAGATAGCAAACCGTGAATGAGCATTAAAAAGACTTCGGACAGGTGCAATTTGTAGCATGGTACAGTTTAATTAGCTTAAAGCAACAGGAGAGAAAGCAGACTTCACGGAAACCCATTGATTTTGTGACAGAGGCTGCATTCTGTGGAGAAGACTTGATGGATGCCTTCCAGGCATACAGCTTTATCAGCAGCAAGGCTGGCATAATCTCCCTGCAACTGAAAACAGATTCTGCTGCTGTTAGACTACACTGTGATCACACCATTTCTGTTTTCCTCAGCAGACCGGATCTTCATTTTTAACCAGGTTTGTTAAGCAAATTCAGCTGACCCAACAGCAAAAGATCTGTTGATTATTTATTGTATTGATAAACCAATCTCTGCCTTTTCCAGCTTAATCTTTTTCAAATTCACAGTCGAAAAAGACTTCTTATTTCTTGGAATCTTGCCTTCCCCCTCCCTTTAAGAAGCCTTGCTCCTGATTGGTTGGCCCTCACAAAGCAAAGGTAACTGACCTCATTTTTAAAAACTTCATCCATGTTCAGTCTATTTAAACTGTATATGGGAATGTGGGGGGAAAAAACGTTTTCACAGAGCCCTACGCAATCCTGTGTATACTTAAGTACACGCTTACTGCTCCATAGGAATTAAGATGGTAATATAAGCAAATGCACTTGATTAGCTGATTACCAAACTGTGTGAAGTGAGAGGTTTTGGGAGTTTGCTAGGCTTTCAGGTGTGTGTTAATACAATGCCAAAATCTTTACCTCATTCGATGTCCTAGCAAATTCACCCTCAGGTCCTCAGAAAAAATTGCAACAGAGCCAGTCTCAGACTGTACAGGCCCCAGTTATCATGTTAAATGTTAACATTCATGACATCACAATTGGAAAAACACTGAACAGGTATGTCGTGTCTGGAAGGTTTACCAGGAGAAAGCCTTTTCTCCCTTCAAATAACATCTAAGCACAGCCTCAATTTGCAAAGTTGCATCTGAACAAACCACCAGACTTATGAAACAATGTCCTTTGGACAGACAAGACCTAAGTAGAGATGTTATAATCGTCATAATGCACAAAACCAAACCCAGCAGATTAGCACAAGCACCTCATACCAACTATGAAGCATAATGGTGGAGGGGTGATGATTTGGGCTTGTTTTGCAGCCACGGGACTTGAGCACCTTGCAGTCACTGAGCAGACCACGCACTCCTTTGTATAACAAAGTATTCTAGAGTCAAATGTGAGGAAATCTGTCCTACAGCTTAATTTTGGCTGAAATTGGGTCATGAAGCAGGACAATGATCCCAAGCACAGCATCAAATCTGCAATAGAATTACTAAAAGAAAAAAAGAAAAATCAAGGTGCTGCGATGGCCAAGTCAAAGTCCAAACCTCAACCTGATTGAAATGCTGTGATGAGACCTTAAGACAGCAATGGATAAATGAATGCCTGCAAATTAAAATGCAAGAGACTGATAAAGTCATACAGTACACAATTACTTCAACTTATTGCCATTAAAAGTGGTTCTACAAGCCACTGGATCGTGGGGTCTTGCAGAAACGTTAATTTTCATAGGACTTGATACAATAAGGTTAAGCATAACAGGCCCACTTTAAAATTTTGTCTAGTTATCCTAATCCCATAAAATGTTCATCTACTTTTCTTTGAAAAATGTTGTAAGATTGAAAAAAACAAAACAATGGACAATAGACAACAAAAATAAAAAATTTTTCCTCAAGCTTTTCAAACAATGAACCACTTGCTGATCTCTTCTGAGATCAGCAAAAAGAAAAAAGCTCGTGAAATTTTGAGTGTACGCCATTGTTCAATCATTAAATATGTGTAAAAAACAAAACAAAAAACAAGGTCCTTTTTCTATTCCATATGCTGACTGAAACTTGTTACAAACAGTGCTAATACTCATCCTTTCTATCCTGGAGTTTCCAATGTTGGATACTATTACAAAATGCAAACTACATCATTTTTTAAAGGTTGCCAAGCATAGCAACAAAGAGGTTGCGTGGTACTGCCGTAGCGGAAATAGCTGTAGAATTTGTTATGCTTTATTTATGTTGCATCTATATTGGTCGAGGTTCAGTAACACCCATGTTTGCAGGCTCGGTGTTACAAGGCAGGTATTTATTGTTTAATTTAGAGGTTTTTATGAGTCTAAAGTAAAAATGTGAGTTCTGTTTTGTTTGTTTTTTTGGGAGGGGGGGGTAATCTTGCTATGGACAGATGATATATGAAGAAGAGACTTATTGCATTTCAAAATTCTCCAAAGGGCGTCTTATTCACCGAGCCCAAGATTGTTGACATTTGCTGGTTGTTGTTTTTTTTTTTAAGATTTGATATATGAAACTGCCAGCAGACCAGACTTAAAGTCTCACAGTAAATGTTGAAAGTAATGTGTGAAGCCTGCAAAATTATGAAGAATTCTCACAAGAGATCTTTATATGCTGCCAGATAAACAAACAAAAAACCTTCAGGAGCTACAGGATGATGATTCAGTTCAGTTTGTGAGGTACTTTGGAAATCCCAAATGACAGTGGCCAGCGTTGACAGTCACAGTGAAACCTGATCCTACCACCTAATCCTGACCAAATCCCTGAGGGTTACTGTGAATGACTGTGTACCAGCAGGCTGGAACACAGCATTCGCCAGACCAGAGGCTAAACAGCGCAAGCTTTACCCTCACATATTGCCTCAGCTGCCTCGTGAGACCAGAGAAACTAATTAATTGTCCCACATCCTTAATCCACTTGAACAAAATGTTTAGAGAATGTGAAATCATCAAGGAGCGACAGATTATTTCTGCTCCAGTATGGCAGTTTAATCCAGGTCCGGGTCGAATGCCATGCTGTATATGGCTACCGAGGCATTGAGTTAGACAATGAGACATTAGGTTTAATGTTTGCCCACAAACTTAACATCAACAACAACTAAAAGCACATAGGTAAGATTTCCATAAAAGTGCTGACTTAAAACATACATTTCAGGTAATTCCATGTTCATGTTAATCCTGTATAAGACTGTATATGCACAGAAACCTTTAAAAGCAACAGGAAATGCTCAGATTTAGCTGGTGATCATTCTGTGAGTCCAATTTTAATTTGTGCTTTTTGACATCAAATCTAAACCAGTTAAAATTCAAAGAAAATCAGTTTATAGGCAACTGCTATATTAATAATTTCACAAAACAGGATTGGTGTACCTTGAAGTAAAGCCTGCAGTACAAACCATTATCCTTCAAAGACACAACAGAGACACACTGAATCCAATTAAGCAGGAACAATAGCGGCCTCAAGTGTATTGCCTTGTTTTCATTTCCATTACAGCTGTTCCACTTAGTTGAGTATGCACACTATAACTCCCTGCAATAATATGATCATTCTCTTACTTCAGCACCACAAAAATAAGATTTTTTTTTGGTCGTAGTACATCGTTTGTGTTGATGCCATCTCCCACTCACCTCTTTGTTTCTTGCTTCTCGGCCCACTCACACCTTCCCTAAAGCTCCTCAAAGCTTTTCGTGCATCGAGTAGCTCCTTCCTGGACATGGCTCGTGTTTTTCTCTTGTAAAATCCTTTAAAAACCCAACCAGATGGCTACTCCTGCCCAAAATAATTTCTTCCAGCACAAGCTCTTTTCTATTAAAACCTTGCTGAGAACATAGGAACTTCCCAAATTTTTCCAAAAGGCCTTCATTTCTCAGAATCGTCTTTTTCTTATAAAGATGCCTCAAAATGGCTTCTTCTCTAGCATGAAATGGGGAAGTGGTCCTGCAACGATGCACCACCTTAAGATAGCTGCTAAACCTCCAAACTTTGTCATGTTCAGCCCATACCCCTCTCCCTGTACCCCCTGAAGTCCTAACGTTGACTGCCAACTTCAGTGGTCTATTTCAAGTCCTGCATAGTTCACCCCCTACAGTTGTACTTTCCCTCTGCACCCCCTTTCACAGCACTTGCCCACCCTTGGTTATAGCAGGAGATTAAACACACGGCAACACAGAACGACCTTTCCTGTCCTCTGTGAGTCGCTCTGTTTGGACCACGGGCAGTTTTGAAACTCTAGTGCATGGCAGATATGTTGTAATGCACCATTAATGATATAGTATAACACCTCATGCATTATGGGACAATGAGACAGTTACGGGGAGGATTGCCGAAGAGTGGCGGCCCTATTTCAGACAGCTATGTGCTCATGAACCTTGATGCTAGAGGTTTTTATAACACTGTAGCCTTGTCCCACTTAAAGATGAAGTTTAAACTGAACTCTGTGGCCGGATGGAAAGATTAACACAAGTATATGAGTGACTGTGGAATTCAGTGACATTGCTGTTTCCTGAATAAGAATAACAAACCTGATCACGGTGTTATTGTTAGTCTTGTACAGCAGGACTGAACCTTCTATGACTATACCTTCCATACCACCGTGACTGGCTTTTATATTGGTTGGAGCTCCACTTTGTACATCTTTCAAACATTTTAACTGATCATCTGCATCCAGAAAGAAATTGTTTAAATCACCGTGTGTGACTGAGCCGATGATTTTTCACCTGGCTGTATAGACAACATGTCTTTGTTGTTCGGTCATCATCTATGGCATCTTGGGCTCTTCTGATTTACTTATTAGCCCATGTTGATAGTATACATTCTTTCTTTATGTTAGTGTACACTGCTAGATGACATTCCAGGTTTTAGTTACCTAGATAACCTTGTAATGTATTCCTAGCTTGTCGTATGTCAGCCAACAGTAGCATTAGCCCTCATTGATAATGACTTCAACTGTTCGTCTCAAAGTGGAGAAAAACCTATCTCGGGATTTGCCCACTTTGCATTGTTAGCAAGTCTTTTGTCCATCGTCGCTGGATGTCAGTAATATTCTGTGGATAAATTTACTGATTGCGTCTTTCAAGTACCTCAAATTTTTAAACTCCCTGTGAGACAGATTAAATTGTGAAGCTCTTGAGAGAGTAAGAATATGTATAAAACAGACATCACCCGTGTAAAAACAAAGCAAATATTACCCTCAATGCAGAAATTATTTAACTGCCTGCTTTTCCCATCTTTGGCTTGTATTTGGCAGCTTTGCAAATAAAACTTGGAAGTCATTGTCAACAGGATTTATCAAGTTCCACCTTAAATGTAAACTGAACGTCTGAGAATAATATTGCAGCCAGAGCAAGAAAAAAACAAAGATTAAAGCAAAGTTGTAGCTGTGTTATGTGTTATGAACCCTTAGATGTCTCTGGATGTCCTTTATGTCCTTACCTAAGCTTGGGTGCCTTTTTCTAAAGAACTTTTCAAATGTTACCTTATCAGTAACTGCAAGTCGTGCCTGACATGTTCACTCACACCACTGTATCACAGTTTTTACAATAATTTACTGTAAAAGTAGCTTAATAAAAAAACAAATGATGGTCAATTTGCCATTTCCTGCTGTTTCATCAAACTGCTAATCCAGCCTTATCATGTGTGACGTTACATTAATGCTGTACGACAGAAGGTGACATTAATAAAGCAGTGTGGGCTCGTGACACTGGACCGCTCTGGTTTCTGGTTGGTCTGATCGCTCAGGATGATATCTTAAAGTGACAGACCTGAGTGTCTGACTCACTGAGTGATGCTCAAAAGCAGCCAGAACACGCAGTGACTGTTCCCACATGGGCAAGTATACACTAAGCCCGTCCAATCCCAGCGCACCCTCCTTTTCTCTTTATTCATCAAGCTGAGCGTGATTGAGTGTGACAGTGCTGCGTCTTGACCGTGGCGAAGCTATAATTATCTGTGATGTCTGCTGGTGCAATCAGAGAAGGGGGCCGACGGTATCCACACATCACTAGAGCACGAGCCCTCTGGCCGGCACGGCACATACCGGGCCATAAATAACCACAAGGAGAGTGAGAAGAGGGGAGATGTAAGAGGGAGGCAGTGGTCAGGAAGATAAGAAAATAAAACCTACAGGATGGATAAAAATAGAGAGGCAACAGTGAATTGCTGGTTTTCACGTAAGTAGCAAGAAAAAAAGAGAAACAAAGCCTCTTTTGTCCAATTTAGGTCCCGTTTGACATGTGCAAGTATATCATTATGTCCTCTAAATCGAATTTATGCTGTCTTTGTTATCACATAGACAGAAAGCTACCTTCAGCGATTTCCTTGCCACAAGAGGTCGCCACATGTAGCTACACAGGTTCAATTTGGCAGGCTGAGTTTTACGCCCTTCCTGATGTAACCCCATCTCTGGCTGGAATTGAACCAGCAGCCTTTCGTTTGCCAAGCAAATGTTTTAACCACTACACCAGAGTTTAAAAAAGAAGCCTGAAAGTGAATATTTAGAGCAGCCTGAGCTTTTGACTCTTAGCGATTATTTGCCCATGAGCTTATTATTTGAATATTTGGCCATGTTTAATAATCTGAACATGCCAGCAGTGTATATGAAGTATGTTTCAGAAAATAGGAAAAAGCAAGAGAGGTCCACGTGACTGTTGTGCCCCACGACAGTCACATCCAACTTAGTTCTTTATTTTAGTGATTTAAGTCTGATTTAAGGTGTTAAGTGTATTGCTCTGTGCATAAGGAGAAAAAAAGCAAACAAACTGAGAAACTATGCACGGCTTAATGTTGAGGATAATTTTCAATCAGTCCAAAATGAGCAGAGGGAGAATAAGATAAAGATATTAGAGGAGAAATAAATAAAGAGGTAGGTAGCTGTGATAGATCAAAACCAGAAGAGAGAGACAGAGAGTGCAGAGGAGCTGAGTGATACAGTGCACCAGCTGGACCGTACGTGCCAGCTCATAGTGTGAGAGTTGCTGACATGTGAGCTCAGCAGTCAAATTTGTAGACAGGACAGGGCACCGAGACTGTGACGAAATGTTCCCAGCAATACAATGATCGCACTGCAAGCCACACAAAGCACTCAAAGTGATGATGCAAACTGGCTGTGAGTGTTCAAACCTACTAAACATCACAGAGATAAGCTTGGAAAATTAGGTCCAGTGCTCTGACTGTCTACTAAAGGCACTGAAAGACTTGGATTCATGTGAAGTTTAATGTAACATTTGTGCCCAAAATGTTGGTTTTAAGTGGTCGGAATCAGAATACTTTAGTAACCCCACAGAAAACGATGTAATTTGATAATATGTAAGATTTTCATGTAATTTTTTTTATGTAAGTACAATATAAAACGGTAAATTTCATGATATGCATTCACTTTATATCAAGCATGTTTTCTTTAATGATTGAATATTTGAATAAATAAACCTTTTGTTTTACATATTTTTGTTGTATTTTACTCTAAATTATGAATAATCCTTTTTTTAGTGTACAATCTGGTAGTATGTTCCTTCTCCAGTATGGAGTTAAATTAGGGCCATAATGTTTGTGTAGTTAAAAGAAAAATTTGAAATCGAAAATATGTAAACTGAAAGCAAAAGTCACATTTTTAGAGTGAACTTTGAAAAAGAAAGATTTGGATTTAAAATAAAATCAAACGTTTTGAATATTTGTATTATTTCTCTGAGTAAACTTTATTTGAAATTTTTCAGTAATCTTCTTTTCATTATTATTATTTTTAAAAAATCTATTCAGTCTCAGATTAAATTTTTTCAGATTCAGATCTTTTAAATTAATGTACAAAAAAAAATTCTTCAGGTTCGGATTTTTCTCTCAGCTTCAATTTTTTTTTTTTCTTTTTGATCTCTCTTTTTTTGTTTTAGAGTTTTGGCCCTGTTTTGGCCTGGTGGGCGTGGCTACACAGAGAGGGGCGGGGAATCATGAGTGACAGCAGAACGCTGCAGGCTCAAGATGGTCCATTTTTCATGTTGCCTTCAGGAAACCTGGGAATGAACATAATTTATCAAACACCTCCTGCACTGTATTATTTGATAATGTTTAGAAAACATGTCATGCGTAACTGCTAAAACTCAGTTACTAAAGCTCTTTCAAGCAGTAATGTGTACAAATTACGATCAATTATGAGACGTTTTCCCAGCCACTACGTGAGAAGTGGTCATTTCCCATGCTCTCAAAGTAGCGCGCATTGTATCGGGTGGGGGCTGCTGTTAACTTGTCCCTCAGTGAACGATGGCGTCGTCTTCCAACAGCACTGATGGCGCGAACAATCAGGTGAGTGTTTAAGTTTGGAACAATTACACTGCAGTCTGTGAATACTACGAATTTAAGAAGTGGCTATTGTTACGGTTAATTTTTCGGCTATTCTGTTTTTTTATTTTATAACTTTTTTTGCTGAAATGCTAGCTCAACTGAAACGCCTCATTATCATTTTCTGCTAAAACTTACTTCGAAAGGTAAAGTAATATTAACAATTTGATCCTTCCCCAAAAATATGGAAAACATTTTAAAAAACTCCATAACTAATTGGGCTTGGGATGCAGTCTTCATCACCTGCGCTACGGCAATGTTGCAAGACTCTCATCCATCCATTATCTGGTTCCGGGCTCCGCTTCAGTAAATAGACCCAGACTACCCTCTCCCCAGCCACTTTAGCCTGCTCCTCAGGAGGAATCCTTGTTTCGTCAAACAGTGTGCTGGTCATTCTCTGTCTTGATGCTTAAATCTAATCAAATCAATCATTTGATTTGTTATTACTCAATAATGTACGCCTTTGCTATGCTACAAATTATCACGAAGGAAAAACGTGTCAAATTTTCACGGTTTTCCTACAATATACATATGCGTGAGTTATAGATAAAAAGCAATAATAGTATGTTATAAAGCAAGAAGTAAGAGATTTTTTTCAGAAGGCCTTTTTTCCCCCCAAGTAATGTGCAGCTGCAAAATCTTCCCTAAACTATGTGTCATGTTTAAGTAAATAACAATAAATGATAATAATAATAATAATAAAAATAATTAAGTAATAAAGGCATTACCAAAGGAGTTTACAATTTATTACGTAACAGAGAGAGAGAGCAAACTGCGGTGGCAAGAAGTTTTTCTTCTGTCTATGTGCTCATTATTGGCTGTTTCATATAGATCCAACCTGTACATAATGCAGATTTTTGTCCACATACAAATTCCAGGCTTCCCTCGTTCACGTATTCATATGCAGCATACTTTTGGGAATTTTAATATGTTGTTTTTACCTTCCCTCTTCTAAATTGGCTGTTTCTCTGATGTACTGTTTGTTACTATGTTTTATTTATATTTCTTACACAATTAACATGGCTCCCACATACCAGAATTCAAAGCATAATGTCAAGCCCTATATACTTACATTTATTGTTTATTGATAAGAACATTTCTGTCAGTATCTGGAGCTGTACAGGCGATACATTGTAATTTGGACGTCCCAGCTTTCCTTCTGACACTGACATCTGAGAGGGGGTTTGTTCATTGACGTCCTCCATACTGAGCACAGTTGACAGCTCTATCAGAGCATTTATAATACTTTGAGGGATCTCAACCTGATCGGACATAGATCTTAAAAGGACCATCTCATGGTCGATAACAAACTGCAAATAGTCCACATCGAGGGGTTGTCTGTGCATGACCTGGGAAACTTTATGCAGTAGTCGCTGAAGCATCTCTCTTTTTAGCTGCTCCTAAATTAAATACAAAGAATTTTACGTTACTTCACTAACTTTGTTGTTCTCCAAGCTTACAGATCAACTAGGACGTAAGTTTCAGCCGAAAATGATAGCGAGGTGTTTCTGTTGAGCTAGCATTTCAGCAAAAAACGTTATCAAATAAAAAAACAGAATAGCCGAAAAATTAACCGTAACAATAGCCACTTCTTAAATTCGTAGTATTCACAGACTGCAGTGTAATTGTTCCAAACTTAAACACTCACCT
>NW_024582428.1:32846-44151 GCF_018398535.1 Haplochromis burtoni | reverse complement strand
TTTTTTTTTGTACATTAATTTAAAAGATCTGAATCTGAAAAAATTTAATCTGAGACTGAATAGATTTTTTAAAAATAATAATAATGAAAAGAAGATTACTGAAAAATTTCAAATAAAGTTTACTCAGAGAAATAATACAAATATTCAAAACGTTTGATTTTATTTTAAATCCAAATCTTTCTTTTTCAAAGTTCACTCTAAAAATGTGACTTTTGCTTTCAGTTTACATATTTTCGATTTCAAATTTTTCTTTTAACTACACAAACATCATGGCCCTGATTTAACTCCATACTCCAGTAGGTAACAGCACCGTGGAGCCAAGATGGGCTGCGTTATTGTATTTCTGACTACTTTTTTCAAGTAACGAGTAATGTAAGGGATTACTATTGCAAAAAAAAAGTAATTAGATAACTGTTACTTTCCTGTAAACACGCTGCATTACTGCGTTAGTAAACCATCGTGATTTTGTTTGTGATAACATCTCATGACACTGACGTAAGCGCGTGCGATGTCCGTCACAGCAACAGACGTGTGTAGATCAACAATGAATAATATGGAGTGCGGGAGAGAGTACGACCATGCAGCGTTTAAAGCTTGGAAGTACTGACATTACTTTGACTTTCCGTAAAAAGTGACAAAAACATTAGCGTCCGCTGTTCACTCTGCGGGGGAAGAAAACTTCTTTCCTCAGCGTTTCAAATCCGAGCAAGCACCCAGCAAGCCGCCACATGAATGTGAAATTCACAGATCACCCCGCTGACATGACCGCTGCGACAGGACTCAGTGCCGCTGGATCTTTGATTTTATTTTTTTTTTTTTGTGTTTTACTTGCATCTATTTGAAAGAGTGAGTGTAAACACAAATCATTATTTTATTTTATATGCTGGAATATGCAGAAAATAGGTTTAAATGTTAAACAATTTCTTAATTTCAAAGACAGTTGCATATATAAATTTTGCTTAATGCAATGTGCATAAAATTAAAAGATTAAAACTAATAAAACATTTTTTAAAAAGAGGCTTTCCATTTGATTATGCATAAAAAATAGAACTGGGCTGAAAGTTCTATTGCTTCTATTGCTACGTATTTAGGTTGTGTATTATGTTTTTAAAAAGTAACTAATTAACTAAGTAACTAATTACTTTTGAAAATAAGTAATCAGTAAAATAATGGGATTACTTTTCTGGAGAAGTAATCAGTAATTGGTAACTAATTACTTTTTTCAAGGAACTTGACCAACACTGGTGTGAAGAAACAAAAAAATTTAGACAAGCAGACTGTTAGATAGTCCATGATTGTGAAATGTCTTAGACAAAGACACTAAATCTTATGTGCTTTCATGCAGCAGTATCTGCTACATGCTACCTTTTTCATTCTGACTACTTCACTTCATAGCCTGCACTTAAAGTAGCTGCATTACACTGCACTGACAAGATGTCAGCATGTGGGAGTTGGAAAAACTGATGTTGAAGATGTGACAGATGGGACTGATCTTTTCTTTTTTCCCAGATACATAACTTATGCCTCGCATGCCTTGCTGTGTGAATTTATGCTGACAAGACCAGTCACCCTGAGCAAAACTGTCTCAGCCAAGTGTTCTAATTTTGGAAGTGATACAGAGCTGCAAAAGCAGCAGTATCTTTACAGCTAAATGAGTTTTTACAGCGCCGTCACGGCCTCGGTCTTCTGTTCAATGAGCTGTTAAGCATTGGCTTGGAAATATTTACCTTCCCAAGCATTTCTGCAGATTCAAAAATCCATACAGAATGACTGACACCAGCATTTTAAAAATCTTGTAAACAAGATATGAGGTCTTTATTTTCAGTCAAAAGACATTTCTACTAAAAGTGAGAATTTACAGTATTGAAGCAAAAACCACGTCACAGTTATTTATCTGCAGAACAATCCACGCAGTGACTTTAATATCATTGTGCTTATTTGTACAGCATTATAAAATCAGCATAAAACCAAGAGCTTGTCTACTACCAGAGACTGAAAGTTTAAAGCTGACATCTACTTGATTTTTGTTGTATTATTATTATATCATTGCGCAGGTTGTATATGCCAAAATAGCAAGTTGTCAAACTAGTGATACAACCAATAAGTGGCAGGCAGTTCGTGTAGACAGTCTACTTAAAGTCTTGAAGGATATGTTCCCCAGTCTACCAGGAGGTTTTCTGATTTTAGTTACAGGTGCAAAATACAAGAATAATATACAACGTCCCTAAAAAATAAGAATATTTCGTTTTCAACAGGCTTTTGACAGATTCCTAAAATATTTGTGTTTTTGTGCTTTCATGCCAGACACCCTAATAAATTTGTTAAGAACTGTATAGCATATATATTCTGTAATGTTCAGCTGTGCAGCAGAGAGAATGCAACAAGCTAATTTTAGGTTGGTCTTAGGTTAGGTTGGTCTTACTGAATCAGTTATATATCATTAAAGCTTTAAAATCCCTCATCATGATGGCTTCTTTTGATAGGAACAATGTGTTTAAGCTCCTTGTGATTACCTTCACCGAGGTCCATGACGGCCAAGACGGCACTGCACCTTGCCTCTCCCAGCTCATTGGTTGCCACGCATGTGTACAAGCCAGCATCATTTGTGCGGCAGTCTCGTATCCAGAGACCACCCGAGTCCTGGGCTTCCGATGGAGATAAGAGCTCATCGTTGCAGTACCAGGCCAGCGAAGGTGTCGGATGCCCCAGCACTGACACCCTCAGTCGGATATCACAACCTGTTCCCACTGCTGCTTTACGGAGCTTACGCACAAAAACCGGAGCTGCTGGTTCTTGGATATTAGCCCCATTTTCTGGAACGTGGTCAATGCTGATTTTGGCCCTCTTGGAAGGGATGTTTGAACTGGAACTGGAACTTGAACCGTGGCTTTCTGCCATCTTGACTTCTTAAAGTCTTTTTAATTAACTGTACTTCTTATCTGGCAATTGACTGGGTTATCAAGATGAACTGCATCTATTGAATGCCTCTTCTGAAAGACTCCATTAGTTTAGATGTCTCTGGGCTCACTGGGAGTGCATAGGGGGTTTGAGCTGGGATGTTGCACCAGGAACTGAAAAAAACCCAGAGTATATTTATCACACTGACATCAAAGTTATCTACCGATCCCAACATGCCAAAAAAACCCAAATAAACAAACAAAAAAGAGATATTTTTACTCTGTAATATGTATAAAATGTATTATTTTGAAACTGGTTATTAAAATGGCTTAAAAGAGGCTGATTGTACCCTTTGTAATGTCTCTATATACCAAGTGAAAGTAAAGTCATTATAAGTGACAAAAAAGCATCCTGGTCTTCAGTGCAAACCTGAATATTGTTGCAGCAGAGCCTATGAAATTGTGAGAAGCCCAGGTTTACTACGGGCTTTAGTGGGAAAACTGAGCTTGTTAATGTGTTTTAACCCAAACTGTGACCTTTCCTTATAACCCCAATTCCCCCCAAAAATTGGATGATGTGAAAAATGTAAATAAAAACAGAGTGCAATGATTTGCAAATCTCAAAAACCCATATTTTATTCACGGTGGAGAACAGAAAACATGTGAAATGTTTAAACTGGGACATTTTAGTATTTCATACAAAATATTAGCTTATTTTGAAGCTGACAGCAGCAACACAAAAGCCTGGAAAAATAAGTGGAACTAACAAGCAGCTGCTGGAGGCACATTACCCTAGTAACATGTTTGTAACATGAATAAGTTTAATGTAAGTAAGTTAAGTAAAGACGGGCAGAGGAGAATAATAATGTTTATATTATTATTATTTTATCATTATTATTAATAATAATAATAATAATGATAGTTTTACATGTTTCTCAATGTAAAACTGTAAAGATTGTGAATATTTCATCATCTGCAGAACATAACATCATCAAAAGATTCAGAAGAGCTGGAAAAATCTCTTTGTACAAAGGCTGAAAATCAATACTGGATGCTCATGATCTTCAGGTCCAAAAAAAAGTGAGGATTCTGCCTTAGAAATCACTGCAGGGACACTTTCAGCAGTCACTGTATGTGTATGTCATTATTGTATGTCCTCTCATTTTGGCACCCGTGCCACGAAACTGATGAACCACAGAGAAGTCAAGCTGTGGTAGCCGGGAGGGAGAACCAATTTTAGAACCTTTTTGGATGCCACTAGTGGGTCTTAGACTAAACAACAGCCTGTAGCTTGAAGAGTGGTACAAGTTGTCAAAGGACTGTGACGCCAAAGGTCGTGTTTGGTTTCCTTCACCTACCTGCAGTTAATGTTGGCAATTTTTTTCTAAATGATAATAATACTAATCAAATGAGGGAAAAATTCATTCAATTATTCAATTATGACAATAAAATGACATTTTTTTTGCCATTTAAAGGGCAGAATTTCATAAGCCTGTGTAGGAAAAAGTGTAGTGATCACTCCAGATGACAGCAAGTGGAGAAGCAAAATTAAAGAATAGCTGGCGTATTTCTTTCATGTGTTAATGTATGATGTTTCATATGCTGATCCAAGGAGTCGCCTAAAATAGGCTATATAATAGAAAGTAATGCACCTTACCTCTCTCTTGCCATCAAAGCCGACAAGAATCCCTTTGGACATCCCCGCAAAGTCCATGTTAAGGTAACAAGATCCATGGAGCAAAATGTTTCATCTCAAATCATTTGCTAAAGCCCGTGTCTCTCAGTGTCCTCAGCGAGCACGGGCTGTAGGTGTAAGGCCACCCTAGATCATGTAGCATTAGCAGCCACGGCCATGGTCCCTTTCAACAGCTTGAACCCTGGTGAAGGGTGAGACAGAGACAGATCCCTTTTTTCCTAAATGTCAAACGACTCAGGCCTTCCGGTCTTGTGTTTTTACCATTAAAAGAAAATGTAAGTGCTTTTTAAAATCGACACCCTTAACCTTTTTAGGCTTTAATGTTCTCAAGTCGGTTCGTGTTATCTGTCTCCTTCTCTCCCTTGTCACTGCTTCACCCCCAACTCCTGCAGGTCGGGAACGACAGCTGCACCACCACAGATAGGTCACATTTCCTAGCCTGCAATGTATAACCTATTCTCTCACACACACACTCACACACACACACACACGCACACATGCATGCTCAAAGCACTCACACTCCAAGCCCTTTAGATAATGTTATCAAGCATTGTGTGTGTGTGTGTGTGTGTGTGTGTGTGTGTGTGTGTGTGTGTGTGTGTGTGTGTGTGTGTGTGTGTGTGTGTGTGTGACCGTTGGAATTGCTATAAAAAGAAAGTCTAAGAATAAAGACATGAGTGATTCATAGAACTGTAGGGCAGTGATATAACGATACAATCTAACTGGGAGGAATATTTACTATGTTTGTTTAACTGAAGCATAGTGAGCAGCTGTAGGTTTTGTAGAGCTTTTATAAAAATAGTTCTAAGTTGTTGTAGCTTGTTTTTCACTCGCTCCATCTCTCTTTTATTTTGGTAAACTTCCATTCACTGATCAATATTTCAATAAGAATTTGGGCTTTGGGCTTTAAATTCAAAGCAGTGCTTGACCAGTTTTTACAGACACATTTGAATGACAGCCTGGATAGCTAAGTTAGTGTGACAGTGAGCAAGGTGCGTCCCTAGACGACACCATATTCAGTACCACTGTAGGTACGTCTGTTTAACTCCTCTTAACCCAAATATGTAATCAGCCAATCACATGGCAGCAACTCAATACATTTAGGCATGTAGATGTGGTCAAGATGACCTGCTGAAGCTCAATCTGAGCATCAGAACGAAGAAGAAAGTTCAATTAAGCGACTTTAAATGTGGCATGGTTGTATTTTATAAACAGCCATCTCTAGGGTTTCAGACCACAGAGAATGGCCTGAAAATAACCATTGAGCAGCAAGTTTGTGGGAGAAATTGCTTTATTGATGACAGAGGTCAGAGGCGAATGGGCTGACTTCTTTAAGCTGATAGGTGCTGTATGCAACAGTAACTCAAATAAGCAGCTCGTTACAACTAAGGTATACAGAAGAGCATCTCAAATGCCACAGAAGACCACACTCCTGTAGGCTAAACAGGAAACTAAGGGACTTAGAGAAGATTTGAAAAATGTCGCCTGAGTCTCAATTTCTGCTTCAACATTCAGATGGTAGAGTCAGAATGTGCTGTAAACAGATTTATTCTGCTTGTATCAACAGTTCAAGCTGCTAGCGGTGTAACGGTGTGGGGGATATATTCTTGGCACACTTTGGGCCCTTTATTACTAAATAAGCATCATTTAAATACCACAGCCTAGTTAAGTATTTTTGCTGACCATGTCCATCCTTTATGACCACAGTGTTCCAGCAGACTAACACACTATGTCACAAAGCTGAGATCAACTCAAACAGGTTTCTTGAACATGAAGATGAGTTCACTGTAAATGACCAACAGAGTCACCAGATCTCAGTCAAATAAACCAGCTTTGGGATGTGGTGAGACTGTGTACACCCATGAGATTCTCATCATGGGTGTACAGCCAACAAATCTACAGCAACTGCATGATGTTGTCATGTCAACATGAACCAAAGTCAAAAAGTTGTTATATAAAGTAGAGCGTCTGATTTGCCATCCATCTGCTTCAAATGTGTCAGAGGAGGACTCCAAGGCCACCGCAGCACAAGACACTACATTTGTTCTGTCTGGACTGGCTCCTTTTATTCCCTCTTTTCAATCAGTGGTCATTATTACAGAGTACTCAGGAGTCCATAAAACCAAGAAGAAGGAGAAAATAAATGGCTTCTCCTGAAAATCTCCTGCAAATACTGTGCTGTTGCTGTGGAAACAGTCACCGAGAGACTTGATAAGCTACATGATTGTAATCAAACAAAAAGGTCAGGTAAAGTAATAATACAACATAAGAAAAGATGCTCACATTTCCTTTACAAACAAAAATAGTACATTCAGAATTTACTTTTATAGTAAAACATATAATCTTACTATCACATAAAGAATCACATTTATAAATGAGCATTATTCAGGAAGGGAATAACTTCCTAATACCTTCATGATTATAATGCTATTATTCAATGAAAAAGCTACATTTAACCACAAACTAGAATTTGCTCAACAATTATCATTGCAAACTTAAGTCTCCATATGTCCAGTTGATTATGAGCTCAGCCATTAGCTTCTGCGATTCCAAATAGCTCAAATAACCAATATGAAAGCAATAACTGGTGTATCTCAGTATTTCTCTGTTTTGTCTGTCGTACCTCCATGTCAGTTTGATCTCTCTTTACTGTCGCCAATCTAGAGAGAGAATGTGGAGAGGTGACTTGAACTGGTATCGAGCTGAGTGAAGCTGGAAGGTCATCTGTCAATTGACCATAACTTACCAACCATAACTAGCCTAATAGTTAGGTATGTTAACATGGTCTATAGGCAATGATTCACCTCAAGCCATAAAAGCCATAAAAATCATAAAAGGACCTTCAGATTCTGGGTTTGTTTTTCATCCCAAAGGTTGGCACTTATGTTGTATGGGGGCACCAAGTGCCAAAATAAATGAACTAAATACATAATAATTATTTATATTTTGAATAATGAATGATTTTCCATTTTATTTTATTAACACATTTAATGAATTATTTAATGATGTTTTTAATATATTTATTTTGGCACTCAAGGCCCTCCATACATGGAATCCTTCCAATTTACCATAATGCCTCTATTTGCAACAAACTGTTGGCAAACTGAGGACAAGATTATTTTTCTTTTCTAAATACACTGCATTTACAAAACTCTGGACTCCATAAGACACATACACCACTTTGATCTTAAGAGTGCCAGACAAATGACACTCCCCTTTCTGTCAGTGTAAAGAAGTTTAACTACACATTTAATTCCTCAAATGTCTCAATATAAGAAAAAAAAAAAAGTACAAATTCAGCGGTATGTCTCAGTTTTTTCTACTTGATAAACAAATGCAGCTTTAGTAAATGAAAGAAATCTATCAGCAGAACTCTTTGAGCTGAATTGTAAGAAATAAATGTTTGGAGTTAAATAGAAAGTTCTGGTAGCCCACTGCGATCATGTAATTGTAAAATTGTAATTTTAAAACGTTTTATTTTTGTTAATTCATAGAAAATGTCCCTTTCTTTTTCTTTCTCAAATACACTCAAAGTAAAGTACACAGGTGACTCTTGTCATTATAGGTATTTCTTCAATAATATCAAAATACTTTGATCTACTTTCACCTCCACAGTGATAAGAACTTGTCTGCCGTATGTGTAATAATGGATTGGATTTATATAGAGCTTTACAATGCCACTGCTCATTCACACACTGGTGGAGGCAAGCTACGGTTGTAGCCACAGCTGCCCTGGGGCAGACAGACAGAAGCAAGGCTGGTGTTGGCCAACACCAGTAGGGTAAAGTGTCTTGCCAAAGGACACAACTACCAGGACAAAGAGGCCGGGGATCGAACCGGCGACCTTCAGGTTACAGATATGCTTCCCAACCCCCTAAGCCACGGTCGCCACGGTCATGGTGTAGTTCAGCTAATGGTGACTGAGCTTAAAGAGAGCCAGATATGCTTCAGATCCCTCTGACTTTATCCTTTTTTTTTCAAGTTTGATTTCAAGGAGCTGCTGCTGTGCTGACAGACCCCTAAAGTCTTTCAACTTGCCTACAGTCACAGAAACTTCAAGATCTTTCTATTAAATTCAACAATGAAATCTGCTTATGGCCAAGGTGTTGGAATCTCCGCTTTTAGTAACGTGATACACACACACACACACACACACACATATATATATATATATATATATATAAATTCATGTATATTTTTATACTTAAATTATATATTGTAAGCTTGACTAATCTTTGTTTTAGCAAACCTACTGAGAGGAATTGTTCCATGTTAAAAAATAAATAAATAAAATTATATTCTCAATTGCTATTTAGCATACCCTAAAACACCTTTTTGGCTTGCCACATTATAAACCAAAGCAATGTTTTATTTTCTTATGAATACATTTTTGAGCCATCAAGGGGAAAATAATAACAATAAAAAAAATTAAAAAAAATAAAAAAGGATACAAAGCAGGAAAAGCCCTTTCTTATTTCTTATTTCTTATTCTGTCAACCATCGCTTAACCTGTCAGATTCTGTTTTTTAACTTCGCATCTCTATTAAGAACACTGGCAGTGATGATCTTTGTTTATTGATTTATTTACACACTGATTTACTGATTAAATTTTTTGTTTTGTTTAATTTTTTCCGCTCCATAATGCGGCAGCTCCTATGAGTCCTTATATGTTTTGTATTTTTTATATTCAGTCCCTTAATTTTCCCATCAGGCTACATCTGACTCTTGACCTTTCTCCTGTATAATCATGAGTAAAACGCTCTGTTAGCTGTTTACTCACCAGCTTTCCAAGCTCTATGGCTGGGACTAAATACACAAGGCAATATTGGGATGGATTAGATGGTTTTTATAATTTGTTTCGTTTGCAAATTAAGTATAAGCTAATACTAATACCGTTTGTAAATGTAATTCATAGAGCAGGTTTGTATTCAATGAGTTTATGCTGGTTTATTACTAGAAACTACATTTCAATGTTAGTTATACTGTCATTGAATTTTACTAATAATTATAATCACAACTTTGAGCAATTTTCATCATTTTTCTCTTGGGTGGCTGCATGTAATACTATTTTTCACCTTCATCTAACAAGGGAAAAAAGACACAAATGCCTTCAGGGTTGTGTCAGGAAGGACATCTGCTATAAGAACTGTCCAGATCAAACATGTGGAGCCACCTGGTGATCCTGTGTGAATAAGGGAGCACACCATTTTACATACCTGTTCTTGTAAACTGCACTTGAACAATGTTCTACACATACAACTTGATTCATCGACTGATATTGTGGTAACAATGTTTTAAAGTGCCAGGTATTGTCACTAAGACACATTCTACAGCTTCACCTGCTGGATGCTGATGCATTACAAGCGTGTTCAGACAGTGGAATCTCTCCCAGTGGTGGAGTGAAGCCAGGTACCTTTAATCAGCTACAACACTGTAAGTGCAGTTCTGAAGTATTTGAGGATTGCCATTTTATGCTTATGTTATCATTCAGATCTAAGTTGTCAGCAGTTCACTGAAGAGTCATTTTTAATTTTTAGATGGTTTTAATAAAATCATTGTTGGAAGCCTAATCAGATCAAACTACCCCGTACTTTGTGTTGTAGAACTTTTCATTATTCTCTCAGTCATTAATCATCTCATAAAACCTCACACTGAGAGACGCACTGGAGGGATCATGTCTGCTTTAAGCACCACTGGCCAACATTATCAGACTGGGAAGGGATTTTGCAGTGGTAAGTAGAAAAAGCTCTACTTCACTCTACTTCAGCAATTTAATAATGCATACAGATGAGCGATAGCATCATCGTATAGTGCAGTTCATCAGTCAAAAGGCATTTTTTTATAAAAAATGATGACACTTTTAGTCCGTTTTGATGATAACTCCCATCCCAATTCCTGAAAGGTTTAATAGAAGTAAAAAGAAAAGAATGCAATGATTTCAAAATCCCATAAATCTATAGAAAACATATCAAATGTTTAAACTGAGAAAACGTAGCATTTAATGGGGGAAAAAAGGTCATTCTGAATGTGATGGCAGTAACTCATCAACAAACTTTCCTACTATTTAACATCCCCTCTTCTTTTAACTACAGGTTATAAACATCCAGTACCAAATGGCCAGTTTAGTACAATGTTGGGCCCTTTGAGAGGTGCCAAGATCCACAACTGGTCATTAGCACACCACTCCCGGAGTTGTGGCATACATGCCAGTACTACAATTGTAAGCCCCTATTCTTAGATAGACAGCGTCATTAGCCACTACCTATCTGTTAACAGTTTGTTTGTCTCACTCTCCATGCATGTGAATCTGCTAGGATTGGTGCTAAAAGATGTGATTTACACATACATGTTTCTATCAGACCACTTAAAGTCTGCTTTCATGCGCATTATAATGTTAAAGTTTGCCTATTTACTTAATGTGTAACTGGGCTATGAGACTACGGTATATAGGAACTATATGTGTGTTTGGCTGTTATATTGTCTGCTGTCTAAACATATATATATCGTTTTTTAAGGGATTCTTATAGCAAAACTAAATGCTTACAAACCCACTCTTTCATTTAAATGAACACCACATCAGGGCTGTTTTCACTTAGGGGTTTTATATTGAGGTCATATGATGTGTGAATGAGGACCCAAATCCAGACTGGTGTGACAGAGCTAATACAGTTTTTTACAGACGCTAGGACACATTTCTCAATACTTAGGTCAC
>NW_024582428.1:0-19394 GCF_018398535.1 Haplochromis burtoni | reverse complement strand
ATCATAAACTCAAAAACCCTGGGTCGACGACCCAGGCATCCTACCAAAATCAGATTGAGGAGACAAGGTAAGTAAAACTGAATGTAGTACACAAAAATGTTTGCGGTTTTTCTTGTAAGTGTTTAAGTCCTGATCCAGTTGGCCTGCTACCTCAGATGGTTAGAGTGTGGTGCTGATAATGCCGAGGTCCAAGGTCAATCCCCAATGACAATGGGGATCCCCAATGTCTGGGCAGAACGTTCTGCCCAGATGTTCAGAGAGAATTCAAGAAATGTGTGTTACCTCCTCCATTATAGGAATTCCATGTTGTTTGCACAAATACCTGTGGTACCATGTTTTCAGTGCACAATTCTGTATCTCATTTACACCTTACAACCATAGATGTGATTAGACTACAAATCTGAAATCTATCAGGCCTACTTATTCTACCAAAAATAAATAAACAATTTGATGTAGGTCACGTTTCTCCCATGTGTCATGTTCTAAAATCAAAAGTAGTCCCACCTGAGTGAATATCAGACATGCATCCACTGCTATTTGTTGAGTACAATAATATAACAAATGTGGATAGAGATGTAGATCTAGCCATCTGTAGGTTGGATAGTAATGGTTGTTAAAGTGCTGGTAACACTGAAGTCATGGGTGGAGGCTTGATATTGGTTGGTACAGCTTTGATTTTAGTATCAAATGGGTTTCCAGCTCCAGTATGACAGGAACAAAGTTAATGTTGTTTGAAGTAGTTGAAGACATTAACAACAGTATTGCTGTTTTTGTCCTCCCTCCACTTTAACTGTGGTGCAAGAAAAGCCCGAAACTTTTTGTTTGTTTCTTGGCAGTCAAAATCCAAACCCATAATAAGATAAGGTAAGATACATTAACTTAGTCACACACTTGAGAAATATGTTTTGTTACAGCAGAAAGTGGACAGTGCAAGGTCACAGTAGCAAAAATTAAGAATAAACACTGGAATAGGATAAGATAATAAGATACACAATAGAATAGAATAAAATAGTATATACAACAGAATAAAATACAATGCTGTCAGAAAAAGAGAATTGCACTTAATGAAATTGCACATGTGTGGATGTGTGTGTTTGGTCAGCTGCGAAGTCTTTGTTGTGGAGTCTGACAGCAGTGGGGAGGAAAGACCTGTGGAATCTCTCCGTCCCACATCGTGGGTGCCGCAGCCACTGAAGGAGCTGTTCAGTGCTGTTCAGCTGTTCAGTGCAGTCTCCTGCATGGGGTGGTGATGTCACTCACCACCTCCACTGAGTCCAGAGGGCATCCTAGAACAGAGTTGGCCCTCCGGATAAGCCTGTTCAGTCTCTTCCTGTCCTGAGCAGAGATGCTGCCGCCCCAGCAGGCCACAGTAAAAGATGGCTGAGGCCACCACAGAGTCTTAGAAAGTCTTCAGGACTGGGCCCTTCACTCCAAAAGAGGTGAGTCTCCGCAGCAGGTACAGCCTGCCCGGCCTATTCTTGTAGAGGGCATCTGAATTATGAGTCCAGTCCAGTTTATTGTAGCTGTCCACAGCCTCAATGTCCATGCCTTGAATGTTTAGAGGATGCAGTGGAGGATGTTTGTCCCTGCGGAGGTCTACCACTTGGTTTTACTAATACATTTAATACATTCTATTGCCAAAAGCATTCACTTGTCTGCCTTTACAGACATTTGAACTTGAGTGACATCCCTTTTTTAATCCATAGGGTTTGATATGATGTCAGCCCTCCCTTTGCAGTTAGTACAGCTTCAACTCTTTTGGGAAGACTTTCCGCAAGATTTAGGAGTGTTTGGGGAAATTTTTCTCTAGAAGCACGTTTGTGAGGTCACAGACCGGATGAGAAAGCATGGCTCACAGTCTCCACTCTAAATAATCTCAAAGGTGTTCTTTCACGTTAAGGTGAGGACTAACAGGAAGGGGCCATCGTCAAACTGTTCCCACTAAGTTGGGAGCCTGAAATTGTCCAAAATGTTTTGGTATGCTGAAGCATTAAGAGTTCCTTTCACTGGAACTAAGAGGACGAGCCTAACTGCTGAAAAACAAACCCACGCCATATTCCCCCCCTCCACCAAACTTTACACTTGGCACAACGCAGTCAGACAAATACTGGTCCAATGGCAACCACCAAACCCAGACTGGTCCATTGGATTGTCAGATGGGGAAATGTGATTGATCACTCCAGATAATACATCTCCATTGTGCTAGAGTCCAGTTGTGCAGTGCTTTACACCTCTGCATCCGACGCTTTGCATCACGCTTGATGATGCAAGGCTTGGATGCAGCTGTTTCTATGGAAACCTATTCCAAGAAGCTCTCTATTCTTGAGCTAATCTGAAGGCCACGTGAAGCTTGAAGGTCTTTAGTGATTGACTCTGCAGAAAGTTGGCGACCTCTGCTCTACCACTTTGTGCTATGCCTAGGCATGTGTAGGTGCTTGATTTTAAACATGGAAGTGATGTGAACACCTGAACTGAGTGATTTGGATGGCTTGGTGAATACTTTGGGCAATATAGTTTACCTCAGAGTGATTTACACTTGAGAAAGAGTGAGAACATCACTTCATATCATAAAAGTTTCCAAAGTATCCACTATTACGTACTGTTCCTTCTAGTTACTGGTGTAGCTATAAATCCAATGCTGACAAAGGTCTGGATTCCTTTATTGTCATTATGAGCACACAAAAACACAAAAAATCTCACAATCAAAACAGAACCATGTTAAAAGACTATAGTATAACTTTCTGTTAAACAATGAATAATGAAATAAAGTAATAAAAAAAGATGGTATAGCACTGAATAAGAACATTAAATTAAAAAATGTATATATATATATATATATATATACACACATGCACGAAAACAATCTGTATGGCTTACGTGTGCTCAGCTATTGTACTTTCCATCTATTTATGATGTGCATTTGAATTTAACTGTCAAGCTGTTAATGCTCTGATTTCCAGGCTGTGATACTTTTTGCCTGAAGGGAGGAGAATAGTCTGTGACGGTGATGAGCAATGTCCCTCGTGATCCTTTTTGGCCTTGTCAGGCAGCGTTGTTGCACTAAGCCCCCAACAGGTGGCAGTAAGACCCCAACAATCTTCTCAGCAATCTGCCTTTCTGTCTGAGACACCGTTACTCTCATACCACAGAGACACAGACAGTGTGCTGCACATTCTATGTGGTGCCTCAGTAGAAAGTGGTGATGACAGATGGGTTAAGATGAGTTATTTTTAACCTCTGGGGAAAATGCAGGAGCTGGTGAGGAGATGTGCAGGCTCCTGGTTAGATTGTTGGTCACATAGTCGACTATCTCCACAGCAATGTCAGTTATGTAGATCGGGCTGTGCATGGGCTGCTTTTGAACACCAGATTTAAAAAAAAAACAAAAAAAAAACAGGTTCCATTCTGCAAAAAGTCTCACCTCCTCCTGTAGTCTCTGTCATTGCTGTCTTTGATGAGATGTTCCACTGTTGTGTCATCCACGTAATTTGTGATGTAGTGATTACTGAACTTTTCACCACAGAGGTGGGTCATCATGGTGAAAACGGGGGATTCGTGACATGTCCCTTTGTAAAGCCTGTACATAATGAAATGGTGCTTGATTTCTTATGTACTCTCTGCTCAAATTGAGGTCTATCTGTCTGAAAGACCAGTGTCCATTTTTCCAAGGGGGTGATTCAGTCCAACTCGGCCTAGTTTGGTGATCAGATGCTGAGGGATTATCGTGTTGAAGGCTGAGCTGAAGTCAACAAAGACCTTTCAGACCTGTGCATTTTCCTTCTCCAGGTCTTCCAGGGTTAATCGAAGAGGAGTGGATACAGCGTTATCAGTGGAACGGTTTGTGATGGGGTGACGGGGTACAACGGAGGTTCTGTGATCATGTCTTTCAAAGCGTTTCATTGTTGTGGGTGTAAGTGCTACTGAGTGATCGCTGTGATTTTATGCCATTGTTAACCATTCCTCGCCGTCAGTCCCCTGACCGTGGTCGGGAGACGCGAGGGGAGATGCTTCCTCCAGGGCCGAAGTTTGTCCTCCTTTGGGGTTAACTCCCTTCACTTTTGTGGAGTAGTGAGACAGACAGAAATCAGCCGAGGCACCGGAGAGTACTGAAGAGATGAGGCTTTAATAACAGTACTGCACACTTCGACAACACACTGCATAGCCTGTAGCCCGTTAGAACGCTGCTCCCGGTCGCCCTCTCCACCCATGACACACGCTCTCTATTTTTCTCTTTCGCTCCCCGCGTTTCCTTCACGCGCATGCTCACACACACATCACATACACTCCTTACTGCACCCAGTCACACACAAGACGGCAATTCCTGCAACACCATGCTGACACAACGGCCCGGCACAGAGAGATGGATGAATATAATGTCCACCCTACTGTCATTCATTTTATATTCAGATTTTAAAATCTAGTTGCTATTGGTATGGCGAGTAACCTTCAGTAATAGTAATGAATCACACAGCAATAGTACATTCATGTAGTTGTAAAAAGCATGATAATATAGTAATAATCCAAAATATTCATAATACATTACTGTCATTGAGTAACGTAACACGTTACAAAATACATTTTGAGGCATGTATTCTGTAGTGGGATACATTTTAAAACTAACTTTCCCAACACTGAGTATATTATTGTGAATTTTGAAGACGATCAACAAAAAAAATTGTGGGTAATATAATGTTTTTACTGATTTTCACATTCAGTGTGACTTTCACCAGATTTCACTAAAATGTAATTTAGCTCAAGTTGTTTTTGTTATCTACCATCACACAAAATTGAAAAACTGTAAACAACCAGACAGACAGACAAACAGAACCACATACGCAGATGTGAGAGTGAAGAAAATTACAGATACAATGGAGAATAAATAAAGCAGATTATAATATTTATTATTAATTAACATAAGTATATTCCATTTTATACATCAAGGCCATTTCATTTTATAAATATTTGCATTAATAATTAATTTCTCTTTATTATTAATTTTTGTACTTTTTGTCCTCCATGAAATAAGTTTCCTAGACTCGTCTGTTGCAACAAATTTAAAAGTTAACCATGCTCTTCCACTTTTGTATATAATATATTAGTGTTTTTAACATCTAGTCTTGGTTTTAAATCATCCCAGAGAGCCACGGAGGCAGAAAGAGTCCAACGGTCCCCAGCAGACACACTATGATGAACATCCACAGGAAGATCCGGTCTACGACCATGGCCACATACTTCCAGTCCTCCTTCACCTGAGAGAAGACATAAAACCAAAAATGAGCCAGTAAACTTGGAGAAATATATAAAACCCAGGCTGTCTTATGTTTGACACCCCTGATGCAAACTTTTGACCACAAATCTATAACCAAAAAAATTCAATACTTGCCGAAAAGTCTGCATCTTCTGCTCTTAGGTGTTCAGCGATGTATGTTACTCCCTCCAGGGCGGATATGACAGCAGGAGACAAAGAAGAGTCCCACTGGTTCTGGGTCGAACCACACTCCACAGGGGTATCCCACTCTAAGCTGACAGTGGACCGTGTCTGTGGTAGGAGTGTATAGCCCAGAGACCGAGCAGAAAGACAAGATGGGGACCCAAACCTCTCCAAATTCTCCATGTTTGAGTAACCATGGAAGTCCCAGTGGTTAATTTCATCTCCAGCATCCACATCAGACTCCTGAGTGATCCAGATGCTGTGGGAGGGGCCCGGAGTCTGGAGAGGGAGGAGTTTATCGCTCAGGTGGTGTTGCCTAAGAAAGGTAGATGGGTTTGTAGAAAAATTACAATGACATTGTAACGACAAGCAAAACATTGTGAAAATATAAAACAGAAAAATTAATGATTACAACTATCTGTCACCTTAAATTATATATTTCCCTTATTTTTACCACTACCTCAAATTATCAATATACTTCTACTGCCAATAGGTGGTGGTAAAATGCCTAGAAGCTGTCTGCCAACCACAATTAAACAACAAAAAGAAGTAGAGTTTGGAGGCTGTGAATGTATGGTGGGGCTGCTATGTTATCTCTCTGCAATGTGTATTAAAATCAGCCAAATGGTTCAAGCATATAATGAAAACAATAAACCTGTGCAGAGATTTTGTGGTTTCCTGTGTGGATTACCGCACTAACTCAGTCGAGAGCTAATTAATTGGATTGAATTAGCCAATCCTAAACTTCAACTCATACACATTTGACCACGTAGAAGTCAACTACACTAAGCTATTTATGACCATGTAAAAACCTGCAGTGCCTCTAATGGTCATAGAGGCTTTCTCACCTTGAAGGCCTGAGTCCATGATGCGGGCGCTTCATGCAGAGCCAGCGCGGCACCACAGACAGGAAAAGCCTCCGAACCCACCGGGGCATGGTGTGAGTCTCTGATGATCGGTGGTGCACATTCAAAACAAACACGGTGATGATGATTGACAGCGTGACAAAGATCATAGTGAAGAGCAGGTACTCCCCAATCAGCGGGATGACTAGCGATGTGGATGGGATGATCTCGGTGATGAGCAGCAGGAAGACAGTGAGCGACAGCAGCACGGAGATGCACAGCGTGATCTTCTCGCCGCAGTCTGATGGCAGGTAGAAGACCAGGACGGTCAGGCAGGAGATGAGAAGGCAGGGGATGATGAGGTTGATGGTGTAGAACAACGGCAGGCGGCGGATCACGAAGTAGTAAGTGATGTCGGGGTAGATCTCGTGACAGCAGTCGTATTTCTTGGTATTGTAGGTTCCTACAGCGTTGACAATTGCCCATTCTCCACTCTCCCAGTAGCCCTAAAAGTCAGACTCTTTTTAGCCACACTGACATTGTGCAGAGGGAGTTTAAAGTTAAAGCAGCAGGGGGGAAGCCTGTTACAGGAGAAAGCCAGGAAATAACAGAATAACAACAAGGAGGGGTTGGACTGAGAATCTTCACAGGACCCAAACAAAGCAGGGACTTAGTGCTGGAGTGGAATGAGAAGAGTACCAACAACATAAACTTCACTTGGCTTGACACACCTCCCCCTGCTGGTCATCCTTCCCCAGCATACAGTTCATCTCATGAACATTGTCCCCTTCCCTTGTCTTTGCACCTACAGCTTGCACCTCCATGTCCCTCTCAACTGAAAAAGTCAGGAAAGTGTTGTCTTGACTCTACTCTGGCAGAGTGGCTGGTCCTGATGGCATCAGCCCCAAAGTTGTGCTGCTCAGCTGTGTCTTATCAGGAACCAGAGTTTTAAACTTACCCCTTTGTGTATCTGTCTGTATAAATAGTGCTGTCTTTTGTTACAGCGTACTCTCCAAGTGTTGCAGGATAGAGATCTCAAATGCAGACATGTGGAGTCAAACTGAAGAAACAAACTTACTTCTGCATTCTGTGCTTCAAAATCACACCATATTAACTCTTTCCCCTATAAAGACAACATTTCATGACCTCCCCTGTAGCCATAATGACACCTTTTAACACCTCAGTATATCAGTTAAGATGTAGTTTGCAGGCCATTATAATAGTTTCCATGTTTTAAATCCAAGTTCAGAAAAGAGCTTCAAGGGTTCCTCCTAGTATAGGGGTGGCCAACTCCAGGCCTCGAGATCCGGTGTCCTGCAGGTTTTAGATGTATCCTTGATCCAACACAGCTGATTGAAATGTCTAAATGACCTCCTCAACATTTCTTGAAGTTCTCCAGAAGCCTGGTAATGAACTAATCATTTGATTCAGGTGTGCTGACCCGGGGTGACATCTAAAACCTGCAGGACACTGGCTCTCGAGGCCTGGAGTTGGCCACCCCTGTCCTAGTAGATGTCCAAGGGGTAAAGAGTTAAAGAAACCTGCCACTGTCATGGTCCTGGGCCATGTTGGCCCAGTATTCTTAGTTTTATGTATCTTTGTATTTCAGTTCCCTGTTTAGGCTCTGTTTCCTGAGTTGCCCTGTTGTGGTGTTCCCTGAGTGCTTTCCCTTTGTGACTCTCACCCCCTGTGTGCCCCTCTGTGTATCTGTGAGCCTTCGTCTCTCCTTATGTTTTATTCCATGTTTCCCCTGCCCGTTATGTCTAAGTTCTCCCCGTGCTCTCTCTCCCCCCTGTGTGCCCTCTCTGTATTTATGAGCCCTCGTCTCCCTTTGTGGTTGTTCCATGTTTCCCCAGCCCGTTATGTCTGTGTTTTTCCCCGTGCTCTCTCTCCTCCTGTCTGAACCTCTGTACTTCCTGTTTGACTCTGCCCGTCTCCCGTCAGTGTCTCGTTATGGTTATCTGTGTCAGCTGTGTTCCCCGTGTGTTCCCACTTTCCTCGTTAACCCTCTGTGTATTTCTGTCTGCGTCTCCCTCTGTTCGGCGTCGCGTTCTCCCTCATGTTGTGTGTTGATTCTCCCCGTGTGTTCCTCGGTATTACGTTTATCGTTTGCTTTCCAGTTTAGTTTTGCAGTCCTGTATTCTGTCCTGCCAGCATTAAAGCTGTGTTTCTTAAGTTCATCCCCGTGTTTGTGAATATTGCTATTGGGTCCTCCTCCTGCCTGCCACACAGCCGATCATGACAGAAGAACGCGACCACGACATGGACCCAGCAGTTCACAACCCCTCTGCCGAGCTCCGTGAGGACCTGATTTACACGGTGGAATACCACTGTCAGGAGTGGGGAGCGCTGCCAAGAGGAGGATACCGGGAGACCGTAGCCATCCGCCTACAGAGGATGGTGTCCGGACTCCCCTGGTTATTCGGCGCGCTACACCCCCACATCCGGGACTTCCTCGTGTCCACAGTAGGCATCCGCCCGGAACTGCCTCTCCGGTGGGAAGAGTCGGAGGACGTTCAGTCCGGTCCGCTGGAGGATTCGCGGCCCGGCTCAGCTCCTCCCCCATCCCGAAGGAAACGGCGTTCACGCCGCCGTCGCACCACCCCACAGCCGGACATTCGGACTTCTAATTCACCTACTGTGGTGAGTGAGGACTCTGTGTCTTTTCCAGACATTATGACTGTTCATTCAGGGGCTGTGTCTTGTGTGGCGGATGTCAAAGCGAGCTGCTTATCGCCTGTGCAGCTACCAGCGGCTCAGTTAGCTCCCTCGCAGCCCTTCACAGTTCAGTTAGCTCCCTCGCAGCCACCCTACAGTTCAGTTAGCTCCCTCGCAGACCCTCAGTTCAGTTAGCTCCCTCGCAGCCACCCTCAGTTCAGTTAGCTCCCTCGCAGCCACCCTCAGTTCAGTTAGCTCCCTCGCAGCCACCCACAGCTCAGTCAGCTACCCTCCTGGAAGCCCCCGCTGCCTGGTATTCTCAGCATCGGCATCTTTTCCCGTCAAGATTTATCGCTAAATCATTCGATCCTCCCTTAAGAGAGAGACTGCATCCTCGCTGCCTTCACCCCAGTACACCAGTGTCACCTGGGTCTCCAGTAGCTCAGCTCCCAGTGTCACCTACCCCGCAGCCACTCTCAGCTCAGTTAGCTACCCCGCAGCCACTTTCAGCTCAGTTTCCAGAGCCACCTGTTTCAGCTCAGTTCCCAGAGCCACCTGTTTCAGCTCAGTTCCCAGAGCCACCTGTTTCAGCTCAGTTCCCAGAGCCACCTGTTTCAGTTCAGGCCCCAGTAGCTCCAGTGCCGCCTGTAGCGCAGGCCCCAGTAGCTCCAGTGCCGCCTGTAGCGCAGGCCCCAGTAGCTCCAGTGCCGCCTGTAGCGCAGGCCCCAGTAGCTCCAGTGCCGCCTGTAGCGCAGGCCCCAGTAGCTCCAGTGCCGCCTGTAGCGCAGGCCCCAGTAGCTCCAGTGCCGCCTGTAGCGCAGGCCCCAGTAGCTCCAGTGCCGCCTGTAGCGCAGGCCCCAGTAGCTCAGCTCCCCGCGTCTCCAGTGGCCCAGTCCCCGATGGCAGTACGGTCCGCTGGTCAGCTTAACATTCAGCCAGGGGTCCCAAATCTCTCTGGCTCTGCATCGGCTCCTGCTGGGAGCTCGGATGAGCTCATCCAGGACTCCGCGGCTCCCACGCCGCCATCTACCTCGTCAGCTGGGGGGCCCGAGGAGCCCGTTCAGCCTCCTGTCTCCGCTGGAGGGTCCGAGGGGCCCGTTCAGCCTCCTGTCTCCGCTGGAGGGTCCGAGGGGCCCGTTCAGCCTCCTGTCTCCGCTGGAGGGTCCGAGGGGCCCGTTCAGCCTCCTGTCTCCGCTGGAGGGCCCGAGGAGCCCATCCAGCCACCGTCTGCTGCAGCTCCAGCCTGGCTTCGTCTGCTGCAGCCTCAGAGCCTTCGTCTGCTGCAGCCTCAGAGCCTTCGTCTGCTGCAGCCTCAGAGCCTTCGTCTGCTGCAGCCTCAGAGCCTTCGTCTGCTGCAGCCTCAGAGCCTTCGTCTGCTGCAGCCTCAGAGCCTTCGTCTGCTGCAGCCTCAGAGCCTTCGTCTGCTGCAGCCTCAGAGCCTTCGTCTGCTGCAGCCTCAGAGCCTTCGTCTGCTGCAGCCTCAGAGCCTTCGTCTGCTGCAGCCTCAGAGCCTTCGTCTGCTGCAGCTCCAGCCTGTGCTTCGTCTGCTGCAGCTCCAGCCTGTGCTTCGTCTGCCTGCAGCTCCAGCCTGTGCTTCCTGTCTCGCCCCCGCATCGCCACCGTCTGGTCCTGCCTCGTCTGGTCCTGCCTCGTCTGGTCCTGTGCCCACCGGGCCTGGCCACACGCCTGAGACTGGAGAGCCGCCGCTGCCTTCCGCGCGGCCGGCCCCCTGAGCTGCTCCGTCGTCTCCTTCGCCGCCGCCGCTGCCTTCCGCGCGGTCGGCCCCCTGAACTGCTCCGTCGTCGTCTCCTTCGCCGCCGCCGCTGCCTTCCGTGCGGTCGGCCTCCGGACCAGCTCTGTCACCTGTGCCACCCGCCTGGTCGGCCCCCCGACCGTGTGACCCGTGAACTCTTGTGCCTGTGGGCTCTGGGTCGGCCCCCTGAACTCTCTTTGAACTTTGGTCTTGTGCTCCTGTGTTTTCTAGTTGTTTTGTTTCCTGTTCCGGGCCCTCCGTCCTGGGCCCCCGCCGCCCGCCCTGGGTCGTTTTCTGTTTGGTTTGGTTTTCCTGTGTTTGGGCTGTCTGGAGCCAGCCCTTGTGGGGGGGGTACTGTCATGGTCCTGGGCCATGTTGGCCCAGTATTCTTAGTTTCTATGTATTTTGTATTTCAGTTCCCTGTTTAGGCTCTGTTTCCTGAGTTGCCCTGTTTGTGTGTTCCCTGGTGCTTTCCCTTTGTGACTCTCACCCCCTGTGTGCCCCTCTGTGTATCTGTGAGCCCTCGTCTCTCCTTATGTTTTATTCCATGTTTCCCCTGCCCGTTATGTCTAAGTTCTCCCCGTGCTCTCTCTCCCCCCTGTGTGCCCTCTCTGTATTTATGAGCCCTCGTCTCCCTTTGTGGTTGTTCCATGTTTCCCCAGCCCGTTATGTCTGTGTTTTTCCCCGTGCTCTCTCTCCTCCTGTCTGAACCTCTGTACTTCCTGTTTGACTCTGCCCGTCTCCCGTCAGTGTCTCGTTATGGTTATCTGTGTCAGCTGTGTTCCCCGTGTGTTCCCACTTTCCTCGTTAACCCTCTGTGTATTTCTGTCTGCGTCTCCCTCTGTTCGGCGTCGCGTTCTCCCTCATGTTGTGTGGATCTCCCTGTGTCTACCTTCGAGTATTAGTTTACGTTTTTTCCGGTTTAGTTTTGCATGTCCTGTATTCTGTCCTGCCAGCATTAAAGCTGTGTTTCTTAAGTTCATCCCCGTGTTTGTGAATATTGCTATTGGGTCCTCCTCCTGCCTGCCACACAGCGATCATGACAGCCACGTTTTACAACTCAGAAATCTCCCCAGGATTTGGGGTTTTTCTTTTTTCACTATTCTGTGAATTTTTCCAGAACCTATTACTGCAGTGAAACATGATGCTGGGAAATACTTTGTTAATTAAAATGTTAGCAGCCTGAGAGTTTGGCGGGCATTCTTCTGTAAAACAAAACACATGTGAAGAGCCGATAAGAGGAGGTAAAGAGGTGCAGGAGGTGTTAGGAAGGAAATCATAAGAGAGTATGAGGGAGGAATGTGGAGGGGGAGGGGAAGCAGAGCAACCTCCACCCACGTGTTCCCACCTTCAGGTCCACAGTGTTCTCAAAGGGCTCCAGGTCGATCTTGGCACGGTCATACGTCCAGGATCCGAACTTCATCTTGCAGCTCTGCTGGTCAAAGGGGAAGAAGGTGACGTCGATGGAGCAGGAGGATTTGTAGATAGCGGGCGGTACCCAGCGGATACGACCGGTGTAAAACAGCTGTGCCTTGGTCATGTGGGTGACAGCGAACTCCCCGTCAGCACTTTAACAAGAAAAGAGGGTAAAAAGTTTTAATTTCATTAGTTTTTAAACTCAGAAGGTGAATCAATAAACCTGGAGCTATGCCCATTTACACAAGCTATGCTTAATAATTGATAGCTGAATGTAAATGACACCAATGCAAGCTCATTTTCACTGAAAGCGGAGAGAGTTTCATCTCCATCCAGACCAATTTTAATACTCCCCCGAGCCCCGAGGGCTGGAAACTCAACTAAAACTGTGTGATGCAACATCGCCGTGCATCCGCAACAGAATCAGGATCATTTATTCAACAGCATAATTTGCATGCATCGCCAATTGATATGCAGGAAAATGCAGAAAATACCATGGAGCTGTTTGTCTCCATGTAAGTGACCTCAACTCCTCTTTCGCTCTTCAATGAAGGAGGACCGTGTTATGGATCAAGCAGCTAATTGATCACTACAGATAATTTCCAGGTCCACCTACAGAAAGTCGTCTCTGTTCAGGAACAGTATGTGTGTCCTTGAGCATCTGCTGTGACCGTGACTCAATATTTTAAATCCAAATAAAATAAGAGTTAATAATCCTTATTTACCCCCAGATGTTTTTGCAGGGTTTATAGAGATCTTTATCTGGCTTATTTGCTCTTTGGATAGGGGTCACATGATGGTGGTTGAAAACTCAAGGGTTGTAGCTGAATAGTCAAGTTTTTCAGGAAGGTTCAAACTGAGTGAAATGATCCTGAAATATCTGCAAATATCTGCATGGGAAGCGTCGTAAGAACAGGTCGACCTCTGTAAATACGAAGGACAATGCTTCAATTCCTCCTTTATTATCTTTAGGAGGGGATAATCTGGAACACCTGTTGTTAAAGGAGATAATACCATCCCACAAATCATAACGACGAAAGCAAATAATCTGCATGGCTGAGAAGTGGCACAGAGCATGTAATTCATTTATTTGTTTTAAACCTTCAGTCTGTTTCTTATGATGTTGGTGCGTTGCACAGAGGGAATATGTTTTTATATATAAAAAATGTCCTAAATTAAGATTATGGGCTGTACTAAATCGTTAGGGACTTTGCTACTAACAGCCTTTCACAAAAACACATTCATTTCTTTAGTTGACCCGAAAAATACAATACAGACATATTTTCAGCAGATGAACACTATCTGAAAGTCATGTCTTTAAGTAACAGGAAAAAAAAATCCAGCAAAGACCTGACACAGGACCTGAGAGATGCACCAGGGCCTTCAACTGATCCATCTACTGTTCACTAAATCCTCATCAGAAATGGTCTCGGTGGAAGTGTGGCTGTCAGAAGCCATTCTTAATGAAGGAAAGCAGGGAGAAAACGCTGAGGTATGAAAATTAAACAAGAACTGTGGCAAACGGTCTTCAGGAGTGATGAATTTGAAATGTTTGGTTCTGCTTTGGTTCATCATCAGTACATACATACATAGGAGGTGAGGAGAGAGGTACAACAAGAGAGGTCTACAGGCATCTCTAAAACACGGTGGAGGCTCTGTCATGGTTTCAGGCTGCATTTCAGCCAGTGGTGTTGGGGATCTTGTCAAAATGAATGAATTATGAACTCAGAAAAGTACCTTCAGACTTTGATCTACCACATAATACCATTTGGAAAATGTTTAACTGATAACAGGTAACTGGGCAAGACACTTTACCTTACCGCCTACTGGTGTTGGCCAGAGGGGCCGATGGCGCGATATGGCAGCCTCGCTTCTGTCAGTCTGCCCCAGGGCAGCTGTGGCTACAACTGTAGCTGCCTCCACCAGTGTGTGAATGTGAGAGTGAATGAATAATGGCATTGTAAAGCGCTTTGGGTGCCTTGAAAAGCGCTATATAAATCCAATCCATTATTATTATTATAACATTTTTCATTTTCAGCATGATAATGATCCCAAACACACTGCCAGTGCAGCAAAATCATACCTGGATAGAAAAAGACACAGTGGAACACTATCAGTCATGGATTGGCCTCCTCAGAGCCCGGACCTCAACATTATTGAAGCAGTGTGGGATCATGTTGACGGAGAACAAAACGAAAGGCAGAAACATCCAAATAAGAGCTTTGAATGTCCTTCAAGAAGCCTGGAGAACTATTCCTGAAGACTACTTAAAGAAATAAGAAATAATTATTTAGGCACCAGAAGCAGAAATACTATTTGTTATTAGTGAAAAATATTTAAGTATTTATGTGTTGCTCAGTACTCTGTTTTCCCAATAGAATATAAAGAAATGAGGGGGGAAAACTGTATTTGGATTTTTTAGGATCATAGGCTGCCTCTCAAAATGTTTACTCTGTTATCTGCTCATTGAGGTTAGAGGACACTTTAAGGAATAGACATGCTGTCCTCCAGAGAACTTACCGGTCAGTAGAAGGTGGTGTTGCACTTGCAAGCCTCTTATTTCAAACATAACTTGTGCCTAAGAAGGTTAGGCGTGCAGCACAAGTTACCGTGGCGATGCAATTTGGTAAGATGTAAAGAGCACCACTGTAACGCTGAAAGCCCTGGGTTTAACCTGGGGTTACCTTGCTAAGCCCCCAAATCCTGGCCTCCTGGGATAGACTGATGTCATTGTTTCTCTACTCTCAGTGAATTTTAAGATGAGTTTGAAAGGATGAAGGAGGACGAGGAGAAGGGTGGACTCGTGAATCATGCGTGTGGTTTTTACTTGTTGTACAGCACAATGTCGGGCACCCAGATGAGCTCAGAAGGGACTCTGATGGACGTCACATTGTTGAAGTCGGAAGGACTCCACCGCAGCTTGTAATCCGTCCATTCCTTTCAATGAATACACATTTTTATGTCATTTTAAGACACAAAACACATTTGAATTACATTTAATTAACTTTCAGACCCAGTTTTTGTTTTCACCCACCTGTTTCAGCCACACGTTGGTTGTCATCATCTGATTTTTCTCATCCTGTTTTTTGTAAATGAAGTGGACACAGCGAGTGAGCCATGCATCTAACGCCCTAGTAGGTGCAATGGCACAAAACAGAAAGGGGGAATAGTTTTTAAAGTTTTGAAGGTATGGTTAAATTTCCTACCACATCTATAAGCTGGGCGATGGACAGGCCAAACTTGACGATGACCACGTCTGTGACGTTCTTCGCCGGTCGAGTCCACTTGCTGTAGCCTCTAAACAAACTCCTGAAGAGCTCGTCCTCAGTGTGAACACGATCCCAGTCCTCAGAGAGCACTGATAGAGAGGCAGAGACAGATCAGCAACACTGTCGGGTTCAGACTGTCATCCTGCAGTAGTTTAAAAGTGCTTCCGTTGTCTGATCTATCTTATGTAATCAGTCACTCATATCATGAAACCTTAAATAGTTTTCATCCAGTTTGATGCATTTTGCAGGTCTCATTTTACCTTCTTGCAAATCTCTAAGGAAGCTCTCACTCACTAAAACACATTAATACAGGCAAAAGTCAATCACACACACAAAGGCCTCTGCCAGAAAGTGGGCTTTGAGTAACTTCAGAGGTGATCCTTGATGAAAATCAGTGTATATAACCATGGTAGCATATGCTGCAGACATAACCTGGTCCGGAGTGGGTGAACACCCACTTGCTTCAATAACTATTCCTGTCAATAAAAGACCAGTTAAAGATTTAGTAACATATTTTCCTACTTCAAAGAACTTGGTGTCCCTCGTGCTTTTTATTTAGAGAGAATCTGATTTTCACTTTTCAAAATCTAAGACACATTTCTGGAAAGTTTCTGTCCTTTTCTCAAAACTCTGAACCCCAAAGCTGGTTTTCAAACTAAATTCAGAACCTCTGATTTCACGATAACATATCAAAACAGGTTTTATGCTCAAGACTGTACAGTGTTGTCAGGTCAGGTGCAAGCAATTTATTAGAAACTCTAAAAATTAAATGAACACAAAGCATTCAAGACTTTTCAACCATATGTGCAATTCTGCAAAAAAAATTAAGCAAAGACAAAAAAATGACCCCTCACACCAGAATCCTCTAATTGTAGGTAATTCACTTTATCCTATTTTCCTTCTTTCACATAAAAACATATAATAAATTATTATTTTCTATGTAATGCAGCTCTCATAATGCTTGTATGCATCATAATATTAGCGAGTGCAAGTAAACTTTATATTCTATGAGGAAAATGTGAACAAGGAGCTGGAAAGTTTCCTCAGAGATTTTAGTTCATATTGACACGATACAATCACACAGCTGCTGCAGAGCTGTCTCCTGTTAATAATAATAATAACAACTTTATTTATAAAGCGCTTTCAAACAAAGTGCTGTACAACTAAAGAGATAAATAAAATGAAAGCGATACATAGCAATACAGGTAAAAGACACAATACAAGTTAAAAACAATGAAAAATTAAAAACTAAAAGCCATAGAATTAAGACATGTAGGATCGAATATCTTGAGGGTGGTTGTTCCAAAGAAATGGGGCACGAAAAGAAAAAGCACGCTCTCCAATTGTCTTTTTTCTGGCTCTAGGAACTTTTAGAAGGCCAGAGTCCTGAGATCGTAGAGCACGAGATGGAACATAAAGGTGTAAAAGGTTGGAGAGGTATGTAGGTGCCAATCCATTTAAAGCCTTGTTGTAGGTGAGAGCAGGACCTTAAAATCTGCTCGAACCTGACAAGGTAGCCAATGCAGAGATCTCAGAACAGGGGTAATGTGCTCAAATTTCTATTGAAATGCGAGCATTTTGCACCATCTGTAGACTTCTAAAACTTTTTCTTTGGTAGGCCAGAAAGAAGAGCATTGCAATAATCAATACGGGAAGACCTCTGCAGTGTCGCTTGACAAAACTTGTCTGATTCTGGCTATGTTCCTCAAATGATAAAAGGCAGATTTTGTTATCTCTTTTACATGAGTTTCAAAGGAGAGCACCATGTCGAACCACACACCCAAGTTTTTTACCTTGTTCCTGCAATTTATGACACTGTCATCAATTTTCAAGATGAAATTTTGGGACAAGTGCTGAAATTTGTGTGGCCCAATGACCATCAACTCTGTCTTATCAGTATTTAGGAGCAAGAAATTATCCGATAACCAGCCCTTAATTGCAGAAAAACAACATTCTAGTTTAGAGACTTCAGCACAATTTCCAGTGGTTAAAGGAACATAAAGCTGCAGGTTATCAGCGTAACAATGAAAGGTTACATTAAAAGAATGTAAAAGAACACCAAAGGGAGCAGGTACATAGAAAACAGCAATGGTCCAAGTAAGGAGCCCTGAGGGACCTCATGCCTCACTGCACAAGTCTCTGTCAGTGCGCCCCAGGGCAGCTGTGGCTACAATGTAGCTTGCCATTGCCAGTGTGTGAATGTGTGTGAATGGGTGAATGACTGAATGTAGTGTAAAGCGCTTTGGGGTCCTTAGGGACTGAGTAAAGCACTATACAAATGCAGGCCATTTACCATTTACCATTTTTAAAACTAACAGCCTGAGACCTCCCAAGCAGGTAAGATCTCAGCCATGATAAAACATTTCCTGTAATTCCAATAAAATGTTCAAGCCTATCCAATAAAATGGAGTGGTCCACAGTGTCAACTGCAGCACTTAGATCCAGCAGTAATAAAACTGAAGTGCAATCATTGTCTGCATTTACCAGCAGATCATTTACCACTTTGACTAAAGCTGTTTCTGTGGAGTGATTTGGTCTAAAAGCAGACTGAAATGGTTCAAACAGATTGCTTGTTGACAAATGCTCAGTGAGCTGCTTAAAAACCACTTTTTCAAAGATTTTAGATAAAAAAGACAGATGTGAGATGGGTCTATAGTTTGCGACCATATCAACATCCAGTCCAGGCTTTTTCAAGATCGGCACTACCACAGCTGATTTAAAACATTCAGAAAAGACTCCGGTCGTCAATGAAGTATTTAAAAGAAACAGAATGTAGGGTCCTAATACTGACCACAGTTCCTTTATAACCCAGGCTGGTAGAGGATCCAAAGAACAGGTTGTACATTGAGCTGCTTTTACAACCTTAGTTAATCCATACAGAGAAATAACCTTGAAGTCACAGAACAGTTTATCAGCACCAACAGGCAAAGCAGCTGAGTAGTCTAATGAACAGCTTGAGGAGGGAGTAATATGATTTCTAAGTGTTTCAGCCCTGTCTCTGAAAAACGTAAGAAAGTCATGAGCTATCAAATTAGAACAGCAGAGAGTTGACTTATTCTCTGTAAGTTGCGACACTGTGTTGAAAAGGAGTTTTGAGTTATGTTTATGACTCATGATGAGATTTGAGAAATAATTTGCTTTCACTGTCGATATCGATGATTGAAGAGAAGATAATGAGTCCTTCCAAGCCTGGAGAAATATGTCTAGTCTGGAAGATCTCCAGTGATGCTCTGCTTTTCTACAATTTCTTCTCAAGTTCAAGAGCTCCTCATTTAGCCAAGGCATAGGGTTCCTTTTTTGACATTTCAACTTCTTTACGGGAGCAACAGAGTCCAGTAGTTCAAGAAGTGTATTATTAAGATTCGCAGTCAAGGTGTCCACACATAACTCCTGGGTAAAAATAGGGTCCAACACATTAGGTAGATGTAATTTAACTCCAAACAATGCTTCAGGGCTAATATAACGAGATGATCTGAGGGGCAATTTTCCCCTCTCAGAAGCTGGAGATTTAGGGATTAAAATATCAAATAAAATTGCTGAGTGGTCTAGAATAGGTAAAACACAATTTTCAGTCATTGATACATTCAGCCCGTAGCCCAAGACAAGGTCTAGAGTGTGGCCCTTACGTGTTGGCCCAGACACAAATTGTGTGAAGTTTAAGGAATCAGTTATCCATCCATCCATTCGCGTCCGCTTATCCTTTTCAGGGTCGCGGGGGGCGCTGGAGCCTATCCCAGCTGTCATAGGGCAAGAGGCGGGGTACACCCTGGACAGGTCGCCAGTCCGTCGCAGGGCTGGAATCAGTTACATTTAAGAAATCTTTGACCAGGGGTTTATCCTCACAACACAGATGAATATTAAAGTCCCCCACTATAAGAATCAGTTCAGTTCAGTTCAGTTCATTTTTATTTCAAACATTTCAAACATGTGCCTTCACAATCATTACAAAATATCATTCCATTATTTGTTTGAAAAGGAGTAGGCAGAAGTATTTACTTATTTGTCCCTACCCCCTCAAGTTT
>NW_024582427.1:2274670-2462327 GCF_018398535.1 Haplochromis burtoni | reverse complement strand
AATTAAGTTTTGTTAGGAAGCTGTTTTGATATTTCCAAGGTGAATTTAATTCAACTTTATTCAAATAGCCCCAAATCCCAACAACAGTCTCGTGAAGGCGTTTTATATTATACAGCAGATCATACAATAGGTAGAGTATCTAACAATCATATGACCCCACATGAGAAAGCAGTTTGGCAACAGTGGGAAGGAAAAACATCCTTTTAACAGGAAGGCTGAGGGAGGGGGGCTATCTGCTGCAACCGGTCATGTAGGTAAAGGTTAATAATACTGTACTTTAGGGCAACTATTTAATTCTGGGAGACTTTTGAGTGTGATTAAGTCTCTTAGCAAGAATCCACAGCACGGTAGAGCTGCAGCCCTCTTTGCTCTCATGTTTCTGATAAACAGAAAGCCAAAGCAACTTCCTCAACATGGAGATGAAAGGTAACGAAAGGATACCCTTTATCTTCCACCTGCAGTCCTCTGTACCACTCACCCCCTTTTTCAGGTCTGCTGTGCTGCACATGACTTACAAAACACACAAATAAAAAAAATAAACAAAAAAACAACCATGCACCACCACCAAGGATTTGACGATTTATTGACACAAGATGTGGTACTGTGACAGTAACAAATCATTTACAACAAGCTTACAGCAATGACACAAACTTTTCCATTTCATAAGATGCCGTGACCGACCTCGGCACACATTCTGTGCTGCTGGAAACATTTCTATTTGCAGGAGTGTGTTTAAGACGATGCTGTGTTTAGAAAAAAACAAACAAATAAAAAACTAATGGGATCTACAATGAAACGTAGGTTAGGAGCAGAATTTCAGACTTGAGGAAATCCACAGCTGAAATTAAGAAAGGGTAAAATGACAGCGAGTTCATGCAGGCACATTAATGTTCTCATCTCATGTACGTCACCAACACAACTGACACACTGGGATAGGGAGAAAGCATTTTTGCTTCATTTTTATACATAGTTACTAAACATTTTCTTACTACACCATTACTGGCCTACAGTACAACTCTGGGGGTTTGGGTATATGTACTCTAATGTTCATATAGCTCACACTATGCCAACTTTATAAGGATTCTTTTGAGAGTAATAAAAATAAACTTGGCAATTCATTTTTGTAAATGTGTGGTCCTGTGAATCTGACTTGGCGGATTTCCCACAGTTTAGCATTACATGTAAATCCCCCCAAGAAAATAAAAAATAAAAACACTGGCATTCAAATGACATGTAAAGCACATCAAGGAAATGAAACTAATGCAACAATAACACCTGTGAAAAGAAAACACACAGAGGTAGATGCACAATAAATAGGAATGAAAATATAGTTGTGAAAAGTGTGGCTGCAGTAAATGGGACCGTTTCAGAAAAGAGGAGGAGGAGAAGAAGAAAAAAAAAAATCGTGTCAAGCAAATAACCGGAAACAGAGTGGCACTGGAGTGTGAACACAAAATTGGCTGCTCTTGCTTTTGTAGTGGTTGTAAAACTTTAAGAATTTAAACCCATCAATGTCCTTTATGCCACCTGCTCATCAGAAGACTAAACAGTGTAACTTTTCCTTTGCTTATGGATTTATTTAATTTTTGAAGAGCACTTCATAAAATGTTATACTGAAGTTGTTTAATATCAGAACCAGCACAGCGAACTGCTTACGAACGCTTTAACAAGAAAAGGATAAGGTGGAGTGTCATTAAAAGGATTTAGAGCTTTGTGAAGACCGGATGGTTGTAAACGCCTCTGCCAGAAAGACCATAAATGGCATAAGGAAACAATGAAATGCCTAGATTTTGCAATTACAGGGTTGCTAACTTATCGCTAAGTTTCTCAATTAGTGTACAATGCTTCACAGTAAGGGGAGAAAAGTTGACATTTGTTTCTAAACAAATTGCACAAATTGTAAGTGATCCCACCAGATGTGGCAGAAGCAGTCAGACAGACGTTTCTGGTCTCAAAACAACAGAATACTGCTGTGACTCTGGAGGTACAACTGAAGCAAAGAAAGCGTCAAAAGTGGATCTAAATTAAAAGAAGTGTGAGCTGAACAAAGCAAGTCCCCACTCAGGACAATTTCATCATTAATCACATCTTCACAACAATAAGACGTAATGTTAAGGATGGAATGGTTTTCACTGAGATGTAAAAATAGGGGGTAGAATTAAGAGGATTTTAATGATGCTTTCAACTGCCAAAATAAAGGAAATGTCAACAGTACGCTTGATAATCACTCCCAATACCCTTTGTCTCATCTCACATTTACCCTGTTGATCACTTTGAGGAAAAACACAATCTCCAAAATTGCTTACTATCCATCTTTTACTGTTTGGATTCTCTTGTTTTGGCAGTCAGCTGCACATACAAAAAAATAAAACAAAACAAAACAAAAAAAACCACTGCGGTTTGTTGTCAGGATGAAGCAGAGTCGGCAAGTGGTGAAGTGCGTCAATTCTTCAGCACAGAATCGTACATCTGGTAGACGTACTGAGACACTTCTGGAGCCCGACACTTCAGAGAGAGCTGTGGACAAAAGGAGAGCAGAGTTATAAAGGGAGACGCACTCACTCACACATTTATAAAGATGCTCAATCACAGCTCTGTTTACACTGCTTATACTGACCAACTGAGGAATAAAGGAGTAAAACTGGAACGAGGGATGTTACTGACAGTGCTTTTCCCATTTTACTTTGAGGATTTGTGCTCTGTACAAGGAAGGTCAGGATGTGGGTCAGGATCTTGTACGAATATTGTAGCGTGCTTCCCCTACTGAAGGGTAGTGCTGTGTAATTGTATTCCCTTACCATTTTATTACAGCATTCTCACTTTTTGTCCACAACTGAAATGATCAGCTCATTAACACAAATAACCGGTAATTATTTGAAAATCATTAGCTGCTTTTCGAGTAGTATAAGTTAAAAAAATAAATAAATACTGGTTATTTTCTGGATTCACTATATTCTATACCATGACTTACTGATTTTCACTGTATTTATAGTTACTTTGAACTTTTAACTGGTGGTCAGCTAAAACAAGAAAATCTTTGTAAGCGAAGGTGAAACTTTCCTCATTACTTTTTAAAACCCAGAACAGCGCGTCAAAATGTAAATCTTGTGATGCTATACCGTATAGTTGGGGTTGCCAGGTTGAATGCGGAGCTCAGCCAGGATCCAGATGCCATTGGTTAACTTCAGGGACTGGTAGAGCATGTCTTGGCCTTCTACATTTCTCTTGGCAATGGTGTAGATATTGTTATTCTGCAGCTTCCCTGAAACTGTGTCTGCAAGACCGGAAGGTTTCTCAGATTATGATTACACCTCACTCACATTTCAGAAGCCACATCAAAATACACACACAAGAGGGTGCTATCACTACTGGAACCATAATCACTTTAAGGAACTCACACTAATGTATGCATGGGCTAATACAAAGTCCACTACTGGCAAAGGGTAAACTAGGTTTGTGAGGATTTTAATCAACTTCAACCTTTAGATGTCAGTAAAGCTGGACAGATATTCTGAAAGTAGTACTGCTTTGGTCAACTTTTAGCTATCAGAATGCTAGGATTATAGTGGCAAAAATATTGTGAACTTTTTTTAAAGGAAAGGAGATGTTCAGCATTGGTTAAAAAGAAAGAGTATCCAAAGATAAGCATGCGGGTGGAGAAAGAAAACAGAGAGAAATAAGGTTTTTTGGATAAGTTGGAGTATTTTTGATGTCTTAAAAATAACAGAGGTTTTTAAACACTGAGCTGAGAATGTCTTAATCAGTCATCTATATATTTAATGCAACCACGCTGATGATATGGTTAGCTTAATTAAATTGTATTCAATCATTGAAACAAAGAAAAACTACTTCAAAAATGCATCATTGTGCCATTTGCCATATTTTGCACGAGTAAAAGCATTGTCTAATATTTTGATATGTTAGAGAAACTACCAAATAAAGAAGTATAGAGCCAAGTTATGAGGACGAGAAAGAAAACAATAAACAAGCAGGTAAAAATAATTTAACATGCTCATGAGATTTTTGACAAATTTGTCTACCTGCATTAAGGTGGCAGTCCTTTATCTGATACTGTAGCTCATTCTCATTGGGGATGTCTTTCCAAGTAGCCAGGAACACCTGTCGCTCTGAAGAAGAAAAAACAAAATATCCGACAGCAGTGATGTAGAAAGTGTTGGATGTTTCAAACCACTGACATTGATAATTCAAAGCCCTTTAAATGATTTACTGTTTTGTTTGATTCTATTCAGATCTATTATTAGGGATGAAGGAATTCTTTTCGTTCCATAGAAATTACACTTCACAATAAGGTAGGTTTCAGTTGCCTATAACATACTTTTACAGCCCAAAAGCAGACTGAATATACATTTCCCAAGTAACAGCAATGTTTGTCAAGCTTCAATAGCTGTGAGGAATATAATTAGCCATTTAAGGAATAGTACCACACTGTTGTTGCTGTTTTAAAAGGTTTTAAGAATTTTACCCATTTTTCCATCCTCAACAAAGAATACATTGAGAGGGATGAGTACGCTGAAGTAGAACACATCAATGCTGTTCTTTACAGCCACCTATAGGAAAGACAAGAGAACATGGTAAGTTTGACATCTTGAGTATAACAAGCAATATACCAATATTTGCATTCAATCAGGTTAAAACTGTAAACTAAACATCAGTTTCTAAAATATATTTTATGAGGGCTAGCTGTTTTTCTCAGTTTCCAATTCTTGTACTGAGTGCAAACACCCTGGAATTTTCATTTTTTGCAAGACGCTGAGAAATTATTTCTGAACTAATGGCCATGTCACACTAAATAATAATTTAAAAAAAACAAACAAAACACACATTTCAGAGAGACAGAAAGAGCAAGACACCTGTCCCTGGCCAGGTCTTTAAATGTGTTCCACTGCTGATAAAATGTGTGGCCACTGTGTGCTGCTGTACCTGAAGATTATTGAGAGGGTCCATCTTCATAACTGGCCCAATGGTGTTAAGAGGCAAAGAGACCTCAATACTCTGATTGGGCATCAGTGGAGTATGAACGGGCAGAGGACTGGTGGGGATCACCCCAAAACTGCAGAAACATATATTAATATTAAAGTTAGTTTTAAAACGTTTCTGAAAGAGTGCAATAAGCAATGACATGACATTCCTGTTGAGTCAGATCACTGACCTGTTCTTGTTAAACTGGATAGCAAAGTCGGTCATGTGTTGTAGGGCTTTGTTGGTGAAAGTCATGTCCATGTACATGTGACCCTGACGGCGAGAGAATGTTCCAGAGATCTCGAGCCCTTTAGCTTTCACTGCAGGAAGCCATACCTGGTAAAAAGTACAACTGCAGTCAATAACACAGACAGTGTTTTACTTACGTTACACCTTCCAAGAAAGAGTTGCGTGAACTCACTGCTTTGGGGACTGCATAGCCTCCTGTGGTGATGGCCATGCCTGTGGAAAGCTCAAATAAGTCGTTGAGGCCACTGCTGGTGGCAGGAGGTGCAGGTGTAGGTGAAGGAGCAAAAGTGTTGGGGACTGATGACGGGATAAAATTTTGTCCCACCTGCAACAAAAATCACAACAAAAACACACACAAAACACAATCTAATAAAGTATAATTTTATGAAGTATCGCAGAAGACTTGAGAAATTTACTAAAATCTACTAAACGGGTCACACAGAAAATAAAATCTTAGACCAGAACAACGGAAGAAGCAACTGATTTGGTCTTTGTGATTATGAAGAAAAAAAAACAAAAACAAGATTTCAATCACATCAAAATCACGATTAGCCAAATAAAAAAAAAATCAAATGTGAGATTAATTTAAAAGAGTAAAAATTTTGTTTTGCCTGTTTGAGCCCATTTGTTATAAAAAATATTATTTGAAAAAATACATTAGAAGTCCAAATTAACATCATATTAACTAAGCCTCTTACAATGTATAAAATCATACAAGAGTATGGAAAAGAGGGCATAAACAAATATATCAGTTCTGTGTATATTTTTATATGTTCAAATTGATGGAAAAAATTATGATATATTGATATATTGAAAGTGATATTGATGGAAAATATGAAAATCTACTATTTTCATAAGGTGGTTGTAATTATTGGTTGCCCAAAAAATTACAAAGGATTTAGAAAAGAGGTTTCTAGTCTATGAATGGCTCTACAACACAGTAAAATCTGTTGTGTCCTCATTACTACACAATGACCTCTTCCTTTCTTTAAAGCCTATAAATGGTGTCAGTGGCCATGTCACCACCACCCCCCACCCCCAAAAATGCCCATAAATATAATGTCTACTGCATTCCCACACTATGAATATTTAAGGAAGGTCTTAACAGGAAGTGAGAAAGAGAACTAAGTGATGTATTCATCCTGATGTCTGACAGAAGGAGAAGGCTTTCAGTTTGCCCCTGTATGCCTTTGTGTGTCCCATCAAAGACTTAAATGGGCTAAAACATTCAAAACATCCGTGTGGTCATCTTGTTGAAAAATGCGTGAGTAAGACGAGTGTGGTGGGTTAAATTCAGGAAGCATGCAGCATGCAGACGGCCAAACAGAAGGGCTTGACTTACTGCTGGACTTCCCCCAACACCTCCGCCCAGGTCTCCCCCCAGCTACAGGAGAGAGGAGAGGCCACCAAAGACAGCATCCAAACATTACCGACAGACCAAAGACACAAAGACAGAGACAGAGACTTTCTTAGCAACCATAACCCATCAAGAGGAGCCCTCACTTTCTGGGAAATATTAATCTCTGCATTGTAGGTTAGACATAAAAAAAAAAAAAATCACTCTGCAAGGAGATTATGAAGAAATCCAGATATTCCGGCAGCTCGGAGAAGTGGTAATAGAAGACAAATACCTAGTAACATGTTTATGAGCCAATGTTACGGTATTAAAACATTTTAAATTTGTGTTACAGCAAGATACAGCATATGAGCATAACAGTTACTTTTTATCACAAGCGCACTTGCATGAACACATAAAACCCAGTAGAAAAGAAAATGGTGTCAGCAGGTACAAGATCTGAACAGGTCTTCTTCAACTATAACAATCCTAAGGAGGAAGAAAGAAAAACTAACTTTTCATCATATACCCATTTCTTTTGGGAAAATTTCAGCTTTCCAGATGTTTTACAACTGCCTGCACAGCCTCTTTCCTCCTTAATGTGATGAAAGAGTCATTAAAATGAATGGTGAGAACCACTAGGTAGCATCACGTAACCAGCACTGGTAAACTATAGAAGGATCTAATGGGAGTCAAAGCTTGAATACAGTATAAACGTCTATTATTATTCCATACAATGTGCCAAACACGTAAGACCCATTGCTGCAATGACAATTAAGTGCAATCGCTCAGTGGATCTTTACCTAAATTTAGTAAAGTAAGTGTGCATAAATATGCTCATGCTCACCAAACTGTCAAGGCCTCCTCCCAGAAGGTCCACCGCACCCATCTGCATGGAGGAGACCTGGGGCACATTGACTGGAGGACCCAGGTCCAGGTTCAGCAGATCACCCAACAGGTCACCCTGACTGGGAATGACATGTGGCTGGTCCATGGCTGCTGCTGGCCCACCGCTCACTGGGCTCTCACCTGTGTCGATGCTGTCGTAAGGCAAAACAGTAGACTGGTAAATGAAATGTACTTGGAAACTCAAATCCTAAGAGCTCCAAAAGTATCACAGATCACTGGAAAATTATGAAAGAATGCAAAATAGTAGAATCTTTAGTTATGAAGCACGGCAACAACTTTCTTTAACCTCCTAAGACCTGAGCTCTTCTATGGCATACATTTTTAATTTAACTTTGATATTTGGGCATATTGGGACCCAATGAATGTAAAAACAAAGAATTACCAGTTCTTGTTTTGTTTTTTACCTGATTTTTGTTTTTTAGAAAAATGAGAGCCACATATGAGGATATTTGTTTAAAATTTTGATAGAACAGTGGCAGTATATTGTCCTCGTAGGTGGATGTCAGTCCCTTGTAGAGCAAAATTAAGTATTTTGGTCAAAATAACCCAAAATGTGATGTCCACATATGTGGACGCCAGGTCCTAGGAGGTTAAACATTATATTTGGGGGAGGTTTTTATTGCATTTAGTAGATTTACTGGAGAGTAGACAAGAAGGCAGGTGGGCAAAGATGAGCAGTAAAGGGCCATTGGGTCCAGGCTGCTGCATGAGATTTCCATCTCACCTTGTGAGCTAAACTAGCAGCAAACAAGCACACTGCTAGAGAGGGCCTTGTGCTACAGCACTGTGTTGGAACAGAAATGTCAAATTTTTTATATCATAAAACTTGTTTCCATTATGTAAATACATTTCCTTATTAAACTGGGATAAATACAGTACATCGACTTCAACGGAAATTCATCTAAAAGTCCTCAAGTCCACAACTTCCTGTTGTAGATTCTTCTTTCACACAAGATTTTGCCTGACTCTTCAACATCAGTGGGGCATGAGGCAATATCTTAAGAGTTGGGCAATGTCCTGTTTTCGAAACTAGTTTAAAGCATAAACTGAGCTATGATTAAAAAATTGAAGAGTTCTCAGCTCACATATACAACATACAATATCACATTAATAAGTATTATCCAACATTTTCTTGAAACCAAACCAAATGCTTTGAGACCAGAAGACTGCATTTTAAACTGCTGGATGAATAAGAAACTCTGTCTTTATCTTAAAAACATCAAACCACTCACACCAATTACTTTTTTTTTTTTTTTTAAGTAGCACTAATTTTAACAGTTTAGACTTTAGACTCAGCTGCTTATTGTCAAACAGATCAATACGGGCACATTCCTGGAAATTATGAAGTGGTACAAGTACAACGATAGCCACTATAGTGTTTCTGCTTATAAACACCAGGGATCAAGCAAAATCTACTCCTCAACAATTACAGGTTGTGTAATTTTATCTCACAATTTCGACATATGACACATTTTCATGAACTGACCTTCCTGGCCAATTTGCAAATTTTCCATGCAACAGAACTGAATTGCTGAAGGGATAAATACTTCCTCTTATATATGGAAAATGGAAGCAAAGCAAAGTGCGACCAATATGAAATATCTGAATATAATCAGTTTACGCCAGTGTGATTATTAAAGTTAAGCTCCTTTCAAGAATTTCAAAAATTAAACCGTTTTATTACACTGATCTTTCAGGCCATCATGTCCAAAAAGCCATATATTAAAGTATGAGCTCTATGTATTAGTACAATGGACTAGTAGTGAAAGCAATAAAAGTTTTGCATGACAGCGTCCGGCACCCAGAACAACAGCTGGTAAAAGCAGCTGACGTGACATTGTGTAGAACTGGTATGGCACTGAAAACAGTGTCTGACCTGCTGTGCTGAACAGGAAGGTGCTTCCGGTGGATTCCATGGCTTCCCTCCACAAAGGCGCTGGGGGGCTTGTGATACACAGAGGCCAGAGAACCAATGTGGCATATAAGCTCATCCAGTAGGGTGGGCTCTATTAGGTCGGTCTCCTCTGAGATTAGGGGTTTCTCTGACAACACCACCTCTTTAGCGGTTACGGGGTCAGTGGACAACAGGCGCCAATAAATGTAGCCTCTGTCACGCAGGTCAGGGTTGTCAGAGTCCTGCATAGGAGGTCAACACGTTGTGCAAGTTATACTCAACATAGGCAGAAATCACATACCAGAAGATTGTGAGGACCACAGTTTCACAAGTCGTTACAAAAGTGGCAGCTAAGAAAGCTACATATCTGAGAATAATACTTTCATATATGTTAGAGAAAGAAACACTTCTCAGAGAGAGGGAAACCGAACAAGTCATCAAAATCATGCAAAGCCTCTTCAGAATAAAATATACGACTCACTTGAGTGGCCAAGCTGAGGACTTGCTGCACCAGCTCCTGAGTCTCTGATGGCTTCTTAAGGAACAGCTTGACAATGGCGGTCAACAGAGTAAGCTGGACCTGCAAGTCCGAGCACACACACACCATTGGAATATGGCTGTGTTTTATATGCAATGCCTTTAAAAGTCTAACCCCTCATCATAGCTGTGGTAGGTCAAAAAATATTTGAAACAGTCGATCCCCGACTACAACACTTAATGATATTTACAGAAATATAAGATTATTGAAACCTTTCTTATTTAATTCATAACAATACACAATATAATTACAAATCATAGGAACATTGTTGACATTGTTAAAAAAAGTCAAAATGAAAAAATACATGAAAACATTTTATTATTCTAGATAAACTGTTAAAATTCAACTCAATGTTTTTTTGTAAGTAAGACTAGCTTTTCTGAAATATGTAATGCTGCTCTCGTATATTGTATCGTAATCTGTGTATTTTATTTTACATGAGTATTTTTTATTTATTTTTTTTAAATAAACTTACCTGAGTGCTCTCATCATGGAAGCCCTCAAGGAAGCTCTCCAGCAACTCATCAGCGTTGTCAATCCGCTCAGCATACTCGCCAACAATCCAGATCATGGCAGCTCGAGCGTCAGGCTCATCCAAGGAATCCAGGTTCTCACAGAGTGTGGCAATGATGCTTTCATACCTAAAGAACACCATATCTCTAAAGTAAGAATCGGACTACACACTACACATCACATGAAATGACATGTACACATGTGAGCTACACAGTCCATCAATTTTTAAAAAAGGTTTATATAGAGCACTGGATAGTTACTTGATAAACACTTTTCACGCATTCAATGAGAAACCTACTTGTTGGGGTACTTGCGGAAGATGTCCCTGATGACCACAATAGCCTCCTGAACCACATAGTTGACCTTAGTCTGGATCAGGTCCAGCAGAGTGCTGACACAGCGCTCTGCCGATTGCTGAAGGGAAACAGGACAGAAACATCTGTCACCTTTACTACCAGAAAAGAGTTTTAAATTACTAATGACACATCATTATTTTAGCTCAGTGGGCCCATAATTCTCACCTCAACTTTGATGGCACAGCGTCCGATGGCTCGAACAGCTTTACGCACAAAGTCCACATCTACCTCTGTGGCATACTCCTTCAATTCAGCCAAAACCTGCAAATCACAGAATAGAAGTGAATCATTTTAAAACTACTTTCTATAAATAATGTTAAAGATTTTCGAACAATTAATTGCTACAATATACTTTTAGTCTTGTTTTCTGTGAAGTACCTGGGCAATGTTAGCCTGAGAAGCCAAACGGATCATGATGTCCAGTTTCTCCAGTTTCACATAGATGGGGTCATTGTATTTGACAAAGAACACCTTGATCTCCTGCTTCAGGATCTCAGGCCTGCACAAAATCAATACATGACACATTATAGTGTGGCACCTAGTCCAAAAGAAAAATCCCAAGAAGGGATTTAATGCTTTTCAAGTAGTAGGCAACTAAGCATGTAAGTGTCAGTCATAGAGTAATATTGCCTGCTATAGCCCTTAAGCTGCTAGACAAGAAGGTTTATCCTGTGTGTGTGCTAAGGTTCAGTTCAGTGTGTACACACAAAAAATATACATTAAAAGGTGGTGAGAACAAAAAATAGAAATCTGTCTTTCCCAGCTTCCAATTGCTTGTCATAAGAGTTTGTAAACAAACAAACACAGTAAAATATGAAGAAATTACAATAAGGAAATAACCAAATTTCAAAATCTATATATTAAAAATATTTTTAGAGTTAATATTAAACCCAGCAGCTCAACTTGAAACCTTTCTCTGTCCTTTCTGACAATATACCTCTTCTGGACGATGAGGTTGATGTTCCTCAGAGCCACATACTGGACCTCTGGCTCCCCGGAGAGCAAGGTGACCAGTGGGGGAGATAACTTCTTCAGCAATGTGTTGTAGTAGTCAGAATCCTTGGGCAGCAGCTCCAAGAACTTCATCAGTACCTTCACAGCTGACAGCACCACCGCTGAGTTGGCATGAGACAGCCGGGGGGTGACACGCTCACAGATGCTTTGAGGAGAAGAAGCAGAAATCCCATCATTTTCAGTGGTGTCATGTAGTGATAATGCTGGGCTTATCTCTGGTCTTAAAAGGATTTTTCTAACTCTGATTAATATCACAAATGGTGTAGTTTTAAGTAAAAGTTGACAGGACTGCTACCTTTGAGCCTCACGCTCATCCTTGGGGTTGTAGTTGGACAGGCAGTCCAGGATGAAGGTCTGTCCCCACTCTGTGCACTCGTTGAGGGCCGTCAGCAGCTTGTTGATATTCTGTGGATTGAGGTCCAGCAGGTTGCTGTTGGGGTGAGACTCACTGATCTCTGATAACGCAGCAACTGCATTGGCCACAACCTAAAACGCAAGATATGAAACAATAATGATTTCAACAATAATTAACTCTATATTAACTTAATTATTCTTTAATAGTAATCCAAAGGAAACTAACAGCATTTTTAAAGCACTAACACAACTTTGGGAAAGATACAGATAGAGGTGTAAAGTACTGAGACCTACCATGGGATTGGAGTCAGCAATAAGATCTCTCAGGGAGTCCAGGAAGCCCTGGTCCTCCACCATCTGGGCATTGATGTCATGAAGTTTAGCTACACAAACAGCTGCAGTCTTCCTCACATATGGGTCCTCATCCTTCAAGCACTTTCTCAGTGGCTCACACAAGTACTCTGTGATCTTGTCCACCCGAATGCAACCCATGGTGCGGACAGCAAGAGCCCTGATCAGAGGATTGGGGTCCTCACAGTCCTAAGGAATAGGCGAAGAAAGATTTTACATAGGTACAATGGGCGTCAAAGTTAAAAAACTAACTCACTTTGTAATTTGGAGCATATCATGAGCTTGTGTGCAAGACACATCTGAAAACTGTACAAAAATCTTAATCCCTATTGGCATGTAAGAAACCCATTGATCGATCCTGTGCAACAGCATGGACAAACTATGGTAGCAGGAAAACAATAAAAAGTATTTTTAGATTTAACTGCCTTAGTGCAGATTAGTGTAGGATGCCGTTAATCAACAGTTCATTCTCTGTCTTGCCTTGACGAAGCTGTTAACGGCCATTATAGCCATATCAGGCTGGCTCTTGGCGTAGTTCATCAAGTAGAGGTACACCAACTTCTTCAGCTCCAGGTTGTCAGTCTGCATGCAGTTGACTACATCTGGGAACAAAGAACTGAGAGCAAAGCAAATTGACTTCAAAAAGGAGTACTAGACAATGTTGCGACACTGTCATGTTCTCTCACACTAGCTGTGAATTTACTGCATGAGTAACTGTCCTGAACTCACATCAGTACAAATCGGCTTAACGGACATATCATACAACTGTAGTATGACTAATTAATGTCTGTAAAGCTTTAGCACACTGTGAAAAAACACTGTGTGCAAAGTGATCATCAATAACGATGTCTGAATAGCCTGAAAGTAATAAAAACGTCCTTTCATTCACACTTTTACCTCCTGATTTCTGAGGCTACTAGTCAGATATATAAAAAGAGTGAAAATGGCCAGAGCTCCAGGTACCTTAGCAACTGCTCTCTCCTATTTTTTAATCTCTGCTACTGTGTTCTCTTAATTTGCAATGACTGATTTCCTTGACCGATGGCAATCAATAGCAAAGCAGTGAGCCCCCTGAACAATACTGAGACTTTTATTTACTATTACTCTCTTAGCAGCACTGACAGTTCCAGGAACATATCCTGGGAGTTGGCAGAGAGCAGCGGAAACAAAAGCAGAGCCGGAAACAATGACCACACATCAGTCTACTGAGGATGAGACTAATCAGCTTTCCAAAAGCAAAACTCAGAGTTAAATATCAGCAGCTGAATTACTTTAATCCAATTGACTGTTGGTCAGTAAGCACAACACAATTTTCTTCTTGTTTAAGATATTCAGTGCCAACACATAATGCAACTGAGAAATCACAGACGCCACGTCACTTTGATTTGCTTATCTTATCACACTGTTATAATTATAGACCTGTGTGGCGCATGTCATAAATGCAGTGTACCTGACATCTTTGCCAACAGTCATGGCAGCAATGACCTTCTTCACTGCCTCTTTCCTCTTCTCCTTCTTCTCATTGTTCAGCTCTGCCTTCAGTTCAAAGATCTCCCCTGAAAGATGAATCAGATGAAGAGTTGACAGCAGTACTGTTTATATATACACTGCCATAGATTTCCAATCTCTAACATGCCTACATGAACAAAAACAATTTCTCTATCATACTCACCTTTTTTGTTTGTTGTGAAATATTTGGAGTCCGTCATGACTGTGGTCCTTAGTTCTGTAAAAAATAAATAGATAAATACATTTTAAAAAAATATTACATAATCATTCAGTGAGGCTGCCATATGACTAAGTGGCGTGGTGACAAGCCACAAAGTAGTTCAATGAAATTCAGTCATCAGGTTTGCCTCCAACATAGTACACTGCAAACAGCCAGTAACCAATCTAAAAATGTTACAGGTTTCTTCTATGACAGACCAACCTGATGTGTTTAGTTTCTAAATGAATGTATGAATAACTGCCTTACAAATATACAAGGTTACACTACAAGTATGGAGAACACCCCTTTCAATAAATAACTGAGCAAAATCCGTACAGCAGTATAGCAAATGCTAATAGAGTGGCTTCATGACACTGATTTGCATGGTGATGTGGAAATGAAAGCCTATGAGCCCCAAGAAAAATACCAAATATTAGCTGGAGTGGTGTTAAGCACAACCAGTGGACTACAGAGCACTGTAATCGCATAGTCTGGATTTATTAATATGGCTTTATTTTCAGGAATTGTAATGGAGGATCCTGGGTTTGGCACAGGTTAGGAGAACCATTTATGTCTGAATTATACACTCCCAACTGTTTTACAGAGTATATGAAGTTCTAGTAAACTCTGAAATAGGCAACTTAATTTTATCATAATGCACCACACTAGGGAAGTACAGAATGCAATTTTATTATGTTTAATTTGTTTTTGTTATTATTCATTCCCCTTTCTTCTTCTTTCAGATGATTCCTTTAGGGGTCACCACAAAGGATCATCTGCCATCCTATCCCTTGCATCCTCCTCTGTCACACCAACCCTCTGCATGCCCTCCTTCGTTAAATGCATGAATTTCATTTTTTTTATGTTCTTTGCAGTCTTCCTCTTTTCCTCCTGTCTGGCAGTTTCCTACTCAACATTGTTTGTCTGGTATTTCCACTATCCCTCCTCTGCACATGTCCAAACCATCTCAGCCTTGCCTCTGTAACTTTGTCTCCAAACTTCTCAACCTGTGCTGTCCCTCTGTACTTATTTGTAATCCTGTCCAGTGTGGTCTGAGCTTATTGTGCTTTGACAGCTCCAGCTCGGCCTTCCATCTTTTTTTGTCAGTGCCACTAGAGCATATCTCTGCCTCTCCAGGCTCTCTTTCACCTGCTCCCTTGCTTCAAGCTCAACTGCAATTTGAAACATAGTCGAGCAAAATGCCTTCTGAAGAAAGGTTTTATGGTCAGATGAGACAAAGATTGAGCTATTTGACCCCAGTGACAAGAGCTATGTTTGGAGGAATAATGGCAGGACTATCAAATCTAAGAACAGAGTGGCAGCTGTAAAGCACGGCGGTGGTAGATTTATTTACCAATTCTGACGAGAAGAGTGGTCAAGAATTATGGCTGTTGATCGCTAGCAAAAGCATCTGGGGAAGATGCAACTTACTAAGGCACACTGAACCAAATATTAATGGGGGTTTATGTATATATTTGAATCTGTGTGGATGAGAGAAAATCCAACATAATTTCAAACTTTTGCAGAGTTATTAATGATGTAAGCTCTACAATCATGCAAACCTGGAGAAGAATTCGAAGTTCGGAGCAATCATTAAAAGCACAAACATATGATATCGATGTCCATAATGACTGTATATAAACCTATGACCACACATTTATGTATCTGTACAGCCCTAGCTAAAACATGCTATTACATTGAAGAAAACGTACTTAGCGTTACATCTTAAACAATGAAACCTTTACTTTAGTCGGCATTAGCCATTTTCTTCATCTGTATGGTGAAGAAGAACCTACTCTAATCTAACGGTGACATTAACTGCTCCGTGTTTCTGGGTGTGACGACATTTGACCTCTCAACAAACATCAGGTTAGCTTTAATTAACCGGGAGGCACAGCACTTCCACTTAGCTAGCGTTAGCTAAATGCTAAATACATCCGCTCCCTCCTGCGATACCACAGATATTAACAACAAACTCCAAACACAGACAACTTCTAACATCAACCTGGGTTTACAGTCCGATATGACAAGATTTCGTTATGTTAAATCTGGAGTCAAAATAGAAACGTGAGCAGCGGCCCAGTTTCCAGGAGCTGCCTTTACGGTAGCTAAACGATGAGCAGCCCTGCAAAAATACAGTCGATACAAAATCACACCACAATGACAGCAAGGTTAAAAGAAGGTCCTGTATTGTATAATATCGCCCATACCTTGCTGAGTATACGTGAGAAGAGAAAAATATTCCACTGGGTGTCAGACGCAGGGTGCTCCTTCGTCTGTTTGGAGGAAGATGGAGAACCAGGATAACGATGGTGCGTTCACACTCATCGGAAACTGGACAACTTCCCTCCTGAGGTAAAGAATACCAGGATGCGTTGTTACAGCGAACACATTTGGTTGATTTTATAACGGGTGTTAGTAGATGTTTGTATAGTTAAGATCTGCGAATATAAATGATGTATTATATAAAATGTATATGCAAATCCAGGAAACCACCAACGGCAATGACACCACACGGTTTCGAGGTCATGTGTACAAATCGGTCGGTAGGGTTTATATATATTTTTGTAATTGGATTCACAGGCAAATATAAATCAGTGCAAACTTTTGTATTTAAAGGGGAAATTTACATTACATAATAAATGACTCTATATGACGCCACGGTTTCCTATGATCATGAATGCAACACTGGAGGGAACTCTTGGTAGGGATTTCGCCGTGTCCTCACAGCCAGGAAAAGAATTCCATAACATCAGCGTTTCACCTTCACTGTACAGTCCTGGCTTTTTCAAAGCAGTTTCAAATCAGGGGCTGCAAAGTACTCCCCTGGGTCTGAACGCAGCCCAAGAGTTGGAAAAAGGAAGGATACTCATGTTGATGTGAAATATGTTCAGTGCCTCAGGCATGAAGGAACATGTAGAATCAGACAGATACAGTTTTGTTATGTTCAAGTCCTTGCAACATGGAATTCTTGCAAAACACAGACTCTGTTAGGTCCCATGTATCCGATGGTCCAACAAACCAGACGGTGTACATGTGATCCCTTCGATAGCTCAGTTGGTAGAGCGGAGGACTGTAGGTGTATGGGAACAGGAATCCTTAGGTCGCTGGTTCAACTCCGGCTCGAAGGAGATTTTACAATTCCACTATCTCAAGTGCAGGTGTTGAACTCCAGGCCTCGAGGGCTGCTGTCCTGCTTGTTTCCAACCCCTGATCTAAAGCTTACAGATAACTAAGGTTGAGTATTGAAAGCGTGAAATCTTGTTGAATTTAAGTCATCTATTAAGATGCTGAACTGCATTAAGCAAAACCTGTGCTTCAGTGGAAAAAACAAACAAACATACTTTTGCATACAATCTAGACTGCGTGAACAGCTTTAAACTACTGTATGAATGCCCCTAAATATCATATGCCAAATATAAAATATAGTGCACGAAGAAAAAAGATTTTGATGTTTTTTTTAAGTATTTAAAGATAATTGTAATAGTTGATATAAAATGTTTATATTACAACAAATATGACAACTACATTGAGATTTGAGGTAACCAACAGAAAATATAAAACCAAACTTTCAAAACATTTCTTTATATTCACAAGTTTTTAAAAGCCTCAGTTAACGCCAACAATCGGACCCTTTATTGAAATCAAATATAAACAGTGACTAAAAAAAAAAAAAAAATGCATTGCCAGGTACAACCATACACAGCAGGTATAATGGCTCTGCTCTCTATTAACTACCAGCTTCACTCATATTGTAACTTTATTAGTACACCATCCACTATATTAGCCATAAATACAAAGATTAAAACATTCAGACATGGTTTTCCTCTTTGTAAAAAAACAAAAACAAAAAAAAAATGCACTTATATCACGATAATCTATAATCTAAACTTCAAAAAAATAACAGTAACAGCCCTACTCCATTTTTCCAGACTTAAGCAGAGGATTCGATTTGTAGCTGGGAAGCGCTGCTGATCAGGTCTTGTGGAAGACTTTTTCGGGCTTCTTGCATCTTTTTCCTGGCCCTCTGAAAGGCCTCTGCAAAAGGAAGAAAGTACCAGTTGAATACTACACACATACAGAGAAGGCTTACATAGCAATTTATAACGAATACAAACAGAAATAACAAAGAAAAAAAAGGTTAGCTGTTTTCTTCATTTTACATATAACTGGTCTGAAATAATACGCTACATTTTGTAGCTCAGAAAACAAATCAAGCTATAACCAATCCATCCGTATCTCACATATGTCAGACTGAAGTGCTGAAAGAAACTTGTATCTCAGCGAGTTGATCTCCCACAGGGTTTAGCTTTCAAAGTAATAGCCTAAGCTCAGTGGGTCCTGAAAATCCAGATTTCTTACCCAGGATGGTGCAAACAGCTCCTTGCTGACTAAATCCTCCCAGCTGGTCAAAAACTCTCTGTCTCCTCTTCTTCAACATGGCAGTATCAACAAAGGCCCTGCACATGAAATTAAAATATTTCATGTTATCACTGATGATCATCTGAATGCATACAAACAGAGGTTTATATTTTCAACACCTGCACTAACATAAAAATAAAATTACAGTGTATTGTGGGACTGTGAAATAGGAGACAGTTGTGAAGTTGTAGATTTGCTGCTGTGTTGAAACTAATAAAGTCTAGCCACTGAAGAAATGTGATAATCTCTAACAATGCAGATAATGTAGAGCATACCAACCATATAAGTAGTACATGTATTTCTATTAAATGTTAGGTACAATACTTAACAAGTTTATTAGACTACTTGTCATAAAAACAAGAAAACAAATATTTTAGAAATCAGTCAAACACTTGTTTAAAACTAAAAATCAAATTCCTTTTTATTAGACTGGAATTCGTGTTTTCGTTTCATTCATTCATTCATAATAATAATAATAACAACAACAACAGTGTGCTTTACTATTTTCAATTTCAATTTCAATTAAATAGCTCATGTAAATTGGTGGTTAACCATTACAAAACATTAGAAAAGATCTTGGTAATTACCAATACTGTTCATTTAGGGCAGCTGTGGCATAAACCTTACATTGGGTGGTGGTGTAATAAATTTTTTAGGCACTCTATGCATGGCTACTTTTTTGAAGCCAGGCTTTACTTACCTGGCTTGCTGAATACAGTTGAGATTAAAAGTGACACTTCCTGTGGTTTCAGTGCAGAAGCCAAAGCGACTGAGCCTCTCCCCCTGCAGCCACACACAGACATACAGACATATTAAAAAATAAAATAAAACAAAAATGATCATATTTAACATAACATAAAACATGTATATAAAACTAGAAGGTTAAAGAATGCCTTCATAATTGTACCAGGAGTTAAATTTATCCACTGCATTTGTAAGGTCTCATGTATGCACACATTGCTTTTGATAAAGAATAAATGTAACCAGAACTTGCAGTATGTTAAGCTGTTGTACGGTACATTTAAATGTTTAACAGATTGTAGTTTAACAAATAAGTCATTCCCTGTTTAATTAAGTAATGCAGTAAGCCTACTGGGTTTATTAATTGTATTATGTAAATAATTTAATTATTAAATCAAGAATTAGAATATGATTTGAATAGGCAAACATCCTAATCAAAGTTTAAGTATTTTCTTTATAATCCAGTGTGGCATTTTAAGCAGCTGTTAAGTTCTGCAATCTTTTATTCATAAAAAATTAATTAATTAAATAAAAATCTTTAAATCTAATCCTCTTTAAGCAAAACAGAAAAATCATACACTTAAATTATGTGTAAACATTTGTCAGATCCATATAGCCTCTGCAGAGTTTTGACCCCACCTTGAATGTCCCTGGTATTCTGACGTAGCTGTGGTCCTCAAGCTCTGGAGAACCTCCAATAAAGAAGCGCCTGAGTGCAGAAACCGTCCCCATCTGAAGGGGTCTCCATGTGTGACATGTCATCGTGTGTTTACCTGGCGTGCACACACATAAATGCACACAAAACATATAATGCAGGACAATAAAAAGTTGTGATTTTTATAACTAATCAAAACATTTTTATCTGAAATAAAAAATTTAAAATGCAAAATTTTAATAATTGGAAAAATATATTTTCTAAATGTTAACTTAAGCTCCAACATTTGGCTGATTAAAGTTGATGAACAGGACATCTTAACCAAAGATTATTCATTTTAGTCATTTCTAAGCAAAAATGCTACATACATAGGGCATGCTTATTTATAATATAGGGTAAATTAACTGAACTGGGTTTGGGACTTCCGTTTATTTTGAATGTGTAATCTTAGAATATGAGAAATTATCAATATATATTTTTTCCCCTAATTTCAATCCATCAGTTTTCCAGTACACATAGCATACCAGGCATAGCAGGAAACAGCAGATAGCCATAGCCTTCAGTTCGATAACGCTGCCAGGAGTCCAGTGAAAGAACCTTGAAGTAGAGCACTGGCCACTGTGGGACTGAGTCTGAAATTAAAAACAAGAAACTTGTGTCAGTTTAACCTTTTAAAACAGTGAATCACCTAAAGACAATTATCTGTTACTGATACTAACGGTCACTCTCTTTTTCGGTCATGTAGAAAGCCTCGAAGTGGAAGGGGTAGCTAAAGAAAGCTACGTTTTCCTGTTAGCCGAAAGAACATACAGAGTTTAACATATCTCATCAAACAGCCATGCTGTCAATATATTGAACAAATAGTTCTTTTCAATACACACCTTCCCTAATGTTTTAGTCCGACAGGTCTGGGTAACCCCTGACATAGACTGGAATGGCCGGCTGGACCAATCTTAAATAATAATAATAATAATAATAATAATAATAATAATAATAATAATAATAATAATAATAATAATAATAATAATAATAATTTAGGCTGAATTGGCAAATTAAATGCAATGAATTCATTATAAAGTGCACAGTGCATCTGCATACTGGAAGTATCACATGTGACTCACTGTTGGGCAGTTCCATAAAGAAGTGGATGTACAAGTTATCATATTCAAAGCCTTGAGCTGAGACTGAGCAGAGAGAAGAACAAAAAAAGGACATTTGAATGATGAAGTCTGTTAGTTTCCTAAAAATGGGCACAGTATTTCTACTCACCTATCTCTCCATTCGTCATGTAACGCAGAATACCTAGAGGAGGCTACAGGAATAAAATCTTGTAAGAACAAAGACAATTTGTGACTATATTCTTTGACCTTAGGTGTCTTACCATTTCAAAGTCCTGTCCCACGAGGCTATTTAAGTACTCCTTGTGCCTTATGTACAGCTACAAAGAGAGAAAGGTTGATGTATTTGTGTGATTAGACCTGTTATTTGACTATACTTTTTCTGAAGCCTGAAAAAATAAGCATGAAGATGAACTCACATCTTTGTACATGTTCTGCTCCCTGACCTTGTCCTCAGGTTTCATACATGCCGATACATTCTCAACAGTGAGACGCCAGACTTCTCTCCTCTCCCCCTCTGTTACAATCCTGCACAACAATACAAACACCACACCAGCTTTGCATTTAATTCATCACCTTCTGACATGATCTTTTGCTGTCTTTTCAGTTAGTATCAAACATAATAATAATTTATCAGTGAGAACTTGAGCTACGCATCTCCACTGATGCTGAAGACTTGCCTGTAGGGCTCTTTGCCTTTGTTAAAATCAGGTTTTACAATCACTGTTCCACAGCCATCGGTTTTTATAGTTGCCAGCAAACATTCATTTTCTTTCTGGCCCAGCCTGAGGAAACAAAAAACACAAACAGAAAAATCACATAAGAAACACTGAATAAATCAACCCTAGTAATAGGAGAACAAGAAGAAAAATGCCTGATAGACTGAAAGTTTTCCTAACTCCTTCACTTTGTGCTGCAAGACAAGCTGCCCCTCGAAAAGCTAAAACAAGCAGGGCCTACACTGCATACTAATGGATACTAATGGTAATGGATTTCTCTGATCTGAGAGACAGCAAAGTCACCAACACAGAGTACAGACTACATGTTCTAAGAAAGTGAAGCCTAATAAATGAAGACTAACTTTTTCTGCATTTTTTATGAGAGATCAAAAGTGTGAACAAAGCAGACTCCCTTACCTTCCACTGGCGCCCAGGTCCCCCATGATGTGCATGGTCTGCATGACATTATTGACCACATGCCTGTTCCTCACAAACTCCTCTGTTGGCTCCCAGTTGATGATTTTTGACTTTGGGACACTGGAATCCCTGCAAAGCATGCCAGCCAATAATATAGCATTACTTTTTACATGTTTATACCTAGAGTTAGGATTATATCCTATTTTTATGTCTTGACTTTCATTAGGAAAAGAATCATTAGGTGGATTATAATGGATTTAGACAGGAAGATGAATAGAAAATAATACACAGAATGTAATGAGGAAAGACAATGTAGGTTTTTAATCAATCTGAAAACATAGTTTCACCCACATGGTGCGTCTTTCTTGACGTCTGTGTCTCACACTGGCCATCCTCTCAGCCAGGAAGGTTGGGTTGGATTTGGTGGTAAATATGTCAGTAGCATGCTGCTGCGAGGGCCACAAGGTCACAAGAAACACACAAACACAGTTAGAGAAGCTGGAACTGCACAGTTTGGGGTCTTAGATTTATTTTGCACAAATAAATAAAAATTAGAAATCTGCAAAGCTGGTTGCTTTTGGAGAGAAAATAATAATAATAATAATAATAATAATAATGTATTGGATTTATATAGCGCTTTTCAAGGCACAAAAGCGCTTTGGGTGTGTAGCAAATAAGGTGTCAAACTATCAGAGTTATCAAAAAAAAAAAAAAACTGTCAGGGAAAGTACTGTGAGCAGAGCCATCACAGACAGCATGCTTACTTTCTCCATCCTGACAGGTACGGTAAAACAGTCAGGACAAACAGCAGCTTGAAAAGTATTATGGAGAGCCTTCAAGAACACTGGTTGCAGTTTGCCCTCCATATCATCACAATATGCCACCAGAATCATGAGGAAGGCTGCCAGCATCATCATCACTAACCTCTCCCACCCTCAACATCACCTGTTCAGTAAGTATGAGCAATTATGCACCATTATGCACTGAAACTATATGGATGTATCATTCATTTGCACTATGAACTGCATTAGGAACTGCATGATGTACTCTATACGTCCTTGTACTAAAAATACACCTTAAAGATAGGTACACCTGCACTTTGGATACACTGCACTACATTTTTATATTTAATGTCAATCAATCAATCAATCAATCAATCAATCAATCAATCTTTATTTATAAAGCACTTTTCATACAGAAAAAATGTAGCACAAAGTGCTTTACATAGTTAAAAGCAGCCCACCCCACCCTCCAACTCACTCCCCACACTCTCAATACACATATATCCCCCCACCCACCCACACACACATACACACACGCGCACACTTAAAGAGTAAAAATTGGGCTGGGCTCGCATGAGCCAAGTGAGGAAACATTATAACAGAGAGCCGTCTGCACCGGGAGCCGGTCACAGACCGCAGCCTCCGGGCTGGGCACACAGCCGGAGGGAGGCAAAGGAGCCCCCCAACCAGGCTGAGAGGACCCCAGAGACCCAGCAGCCACGGTCAATAACAGCCCCGGTGCAGAGAGCGCCCTCCGAGGAAACACTGGAGATATGACGCAATACGATGTATACAGGGTAAAATGATAAAATAAATAAGAACAGGATACAATATAAATATAAATATAAATAGAGTAAGAAGATTAAAAAATGAATAAGAATAAAATCAAGAAATATTAGGTAAATCCTAAATTAATAATAGAATAACAGGATAGAATAAATAAGCATAAAAAATAAATAAACGCTAAGTAAAAGCTAAATTAAAAAGGTGGGTCTTGAGCCTGTTCTTAAAAACATGTACGTTCTCTGCGGCCCTGAGCTCCTCCGGCAGGCTGTTCCACAGACGAGGACCATACCACTGAAAAGCTGCCTCTCCGTGAGTATGTGTCCTGACTTTAGGGACAATCAAAAGGCCAGTACCAGAGGACCTCAGGGTCCGCGAGGGTTCGTATGGTAAAAGCAGATCTGAGAGATAAGAAGGCCCAAGACCATTAAGACATTTAAAAACCAATAAAAGAACTTTAAAATCGATCCTGAAACACACGGGGAGCCAGTGCAGCGATTCTAAAACCGGTGTAATGTGGGCCCGCCCTCTGGTCTTCGTCAGCACACGAGCTGCCGAGTTTTGCAAGAGTTGTAAAGTTGAAATATTCTTCTTAGGAAGACCAGAGAGCAGGGCATTACAGTAATCAATGCGACTGGTAATAAAAGCATGCATCAGCATCTCCGTGTTGGCCCGAGAGAGAATAGGGCGGACTCTGGCTATATTTTTTAGATGATAAAATCCAATTTTGGTTACATGTTTAACATGTGGGATAAAACCAAGCTCAGAGTCAAAAATAACACCCAGGTTTTTCACTTGTAGCGAAGGACATAGTGAAAATGCCTCTAATTTAGACAAGACAATGTGTGTTGCATGTTTCCTGCAAATTTGAAATTATGGCCATTATTGGGCACAAAAAGTTCAACAACAATCATGATAGGGCCTAATGCGGCCACTAAATGAGTGGTTAAAAGGATTGCTTTTGAACTTTGCTGGCAGGCATGTCTTATGAGACATGATGATCCACAAAACTTTACTTGATAGATCTGTGTAAGGTTTTTAAGGATAGCCAGACTGCACTATGCCACAAATACCAAGCACAACACACAGAGGACTGCAAAAAGTCTTTACAGTAAACACGTCCATTTGGTCACATGATAAAGGGATACACTCATAGGTGATAAATACTGTAACTGCTTCTAACCGTTTTTGGTCCAAATCGAGCCTTTAGTGTGTCCCATTTAAATATATTTATAAAAAAAAAACAACATTACTTTTGGAATACCTCTTCAAATATTCTTGTCGTGTTGGACAAATACAGTGAGAATACAGTGCAACCTACCAGCTGATGTACTGGAAGGCAGCTGGTGTAGCGGTCATGATCGGTGTATGTGAAAATTCTGCGATTGCGTCGACCCTTGCCCCTGTTGAGGGCTTTGACTTCTGTGTGGTACTGACGGTCCAGAGGTGTCTGACATGCTGCTTCGTTCTGGAACAGCTCCATTTCATACTGGAATTACAGACAGTCACAGAAATGTAAAGTAATAATGTCCAGTGTCCAGTTTTAAATAGTAAACATTTCAATTGTTTTCAATATAATTTGCAGTGAGAGTAGGATGTTAAATATTCAAAATTCTACCTGACTGAAGAATTTCTCCTGCCAGCCAACCACTAGCTCCTCTTCATTATCACCTGATGTCAGAGTAGCATAAATGTCAAGATATTAAAATAAGCCTCAAAGGAAAGAGCCATCCTAATATGGGCAAATACAAGCGCCACGCCCCGGTTCAGAACACCATTAATAAATAATTAATTATAATAGAGGCTTTAATGAAGAAATTGTATCAATTATGTCAATTTTTCAGGTGCTGCAGCCTGAGGTTGCTTCCAGACAACTTATGTTAATAATACATGCAGAATGTGAATTAAGTTATGGTTGGAATACTATTCAGTTATACTTTTTTGCAGGTACAGCCAGTTTCTGAGGAAAAATAAGAGAACTTTGTTCTCAGAATTTAAGAACAAGAGGACAGGAAAGAGAAAATGAGGAAAGATGACTGATCATTTTCAACACCAAGGACTGTTCAGCAAGTGACATTGAAACACAGAAAGAATGATAATAATGTTGTGTTGTTATTTATGGGCTAAGCTTGAAGGCTTAACGGGGTAGTTGGAAGTATTGTAGAACAGCTTGGACTGGTGCAGAAAAGGCTGTAGTATTAAAGTTTACTCAGGGCGACTAACTGCCAATTTAAATGTAGCACTCTTTTTTATTTCATGCAAAGTCCACCTTTATACCAGCTTTAAACTGGCTAGAGGTTTGAGCTATGTAGCCATAATAACTCATGCAACATCCTCAGTAAACTTCAAGGCCTGCAAATGATCAAAGCTTGAACATAAATTTTAAAACCAAGCTGGAAAGCCGAAAATCAAACGTTGACTCAACACTAACCAAGCAAAAAATAAGTAGTTTCTCAATGTAATTTTACCTGTCTGGCCTTGTGATGACAGTGTTTCCAGTTCAATTGCTCCTCTGTCTTGCCGGGACAAAAACTGCTGCTGGAGATGCTGTGTGAGAGCTGATGTGGAGGTCACTCTCTCTATGCGCACCCTAAAGGATGTGAACAAATGGAAATAAAGCGTGGAAACAACGTGTCTTGGCGTTAACACATATGTTTGTAGACGTAGATTTCTAATCTTCACATTCTTTCCTTAAAACAGTGAAAGTAGTGGAATAGTTTGGTGAAAAAAACAGCTCAAAAATTTCTCATCTCGGTCTCAGTAATACTCATTTTCTTTATGAGTTGTCCTTCGATACTCGTATAAAATACGATCTAATACAACCATAGGCTACTTACTTTATTTTCAAGTTTTTGATAGCATCCCGGGACCGATAGACAGCTTCTCCGGTGTCTGTGTTCCAGCAATCTGTCATGACTATTTAGCGGTGAGATGTTAGCTCCTCACGTAGCACTTTTTATTAGCTGCAGCTAGCACACACACACGCCTTTGTGCAGATACTTTCATTTCGTAAAGAAAGACATTAGTCAAAGGTGTAAATGTAAGCAGTAAAAAAAATGTATATATATGTGTATAAAAATATAAATCGAAACACTTGTGGACAAAGCGAGGCAAATTGGTAGTTGTCGTTGCCATAGAGATAAACGATGTTCTTCTTCTAGTTTTTTCTAGATTACAGCAGTATTATCGCCACCTATTGACCAAAGCTCCAAAGCGTTGAGTCTGGTCATCTGGACGTTTTTTTTTTTTTTGTTGTTGTTGTTGTTTTTTAATAGACTTTATTGACAAAACACAAAGTAAATATATAAATGAACAAAACATAATGTCAGGGGGTTTCGTGTAAAAACAAATAGATACAGTCAAGAAACAAAATCACATAATATTTAACAAGAAGCATTAGTTTATGGTTTTAAAAGCTTTTATATTTTGGGAAAGTTGTATAGTTTTAACACATAGTTTGGTTTCATTTAAAAAGCATTGAAAGTATGGTTTTGCGTTAGAAAATTTGGATTTATGTATATGAAATTTAACCATTAAGATAAGTAAGTTAATCAAATAAAATTTGCAGGGTAATTAAAGAAACAAAACAATTGTTGATCTGGACGTAGCGTTTACAATAGGAGAAACGTTTCGTCACTCATCCAAGTGACTTTTTCAGTCTCACCTGACTGCAGGATCCCCCAACTTTATAAACAGTACATTTGCACAAAAACTGAAACCAGCTCATTGACCAAAGGTAAATGAAAAAGAAAACAAGACATGGATAAAATAAAGTTAAAATCGAGTCAAAATTTCCACATATAAACCAGACAATTTGAGCTTCAGACAGTATTTTTGTGTGTATTTTATTTATGTTTTAAACAATTAAAATTGTTTAAAACCGTTTAAAAAGTTTAATAAAATTAAAACGAGAAAAGATTAATTTAAAAATGATGAAAGACTAACAAGATTTTTTTATGACTGTCTTTTTGCGTCAGCTTCTTTTTTTCCCAAAATATTTACATCTACCCCGCGGGAACACCTGGGGGCGGTAGTGGTTTGATCTCACAGCAGTTTGCAGGCGTAATCAAAGACGACAGTGAGGACCAATCAGAGCGGTCGGCGGGTCCTGAGCTGCTGCTGTTGTGCTGACCTGTCACAGTTTTGCTAGGACAATATAACGTTACTAAAAAGCATGGCGTCGTTTGTGACTGAAGTTCTAGCCAGCTCTGGCAAACTGGAGAAGGAGGATCTGTCTGGCAAAATAAGCAAGATGTCGCGAAAAGTGGAGGACACAAAGGTAACCACCGACTAGCGTCATAGCATCAGCTAACGTCGCGCTACGCAAAGTTTGAACCAACTCTTAGCTGTTAGCGGGTTTACTGTTAGGTCCCCGTCATTGCTTTAACTTTACTGCCTGAAGTTACACTCAGCTGCATGTAGAAATTAATCAGAAAATCTGATAATACATGCAGACTGTCAGTAAAGCTCAAAGCGAGTTAACTTCGTTTGTTTAGCAAGATTTGGACTAAGCTATCTGTGGTACAGACTCAGTACTGACACCTAGGTTACGTGGCTTGTAAATATTACTGTACAACGGGAGGAGGTGTGTAAGCTTAAGAAATAAGTTATGCTTTCTCTAGATTTAGAGACGACTTTTGGTCTGATGCAGATCTTATAATGAATGATGTGAGTTGCCGTGCCGTGGTTAAACAGGCTTAATGTTTCTGGCTGGGCATCGTAGGTGATACAAACACCAGGTGACTAGTTATCGCCAGCTGATCTTTTTTTTTTTTTTGGTCTAATATCTTTACTTATAGTAATAAATAGGCTGTAGTTAACAGGATTTCAGGACACCTGTTAAAGTTTTAGCCAGCTCTGACAGCCTTCTTCCACGTTTGTCTGCCGCATTAAATTAATTTAACTGCTCTTATTTGGGTTTTGCATGATTTCCACCATAGTGTATTTATATCAACTGTTGTGTGTTTTGATAGTTTATTAGGAGTTACACTACACACTAAGCCTTAGGCTTATTTTCAACAACACACAAATAATTGTAATCGTTAAGAAACTTCAAAAATGTGCTATCTGAGCTTATTCAGCAGGTTATAGATGAGTAAAAGTTAAATGGTTGTCTCATAATTATTATTATGAAATAAATGACTTGGTTGTCTTTGTGTTTTCTCCAGGAAGAGGTGTGCGACATGATAAATAAGCGATACAACGATTTCCTGCCCAGTCTCCAGTCATCAGAGGAGCTGATGTTACAGGTTGATGCAGTCTCCAAAGAAATGGACACTCTAAAAAACTGCATTGAGAATGAAGTATGTATGAAATTGTTTAAAGTGAAAGTTGAACCAGGTCTCATTCTGTTTCATGAAGTAGGTTTTTCTTGTGGTATAACTTAGTAGCATGCTTTTAAAGTATTTGTTGATGTGGACGTAGGTGCAGAACGTCCATGTAGCCGTGGCTGAATATACAAAGCTGAAGCAACAGCTGGAGAAAAATACCGTCATCATAACAATGCTTGGACACCTAAAAGAGGTACACTATTCTTGAGTTTTTATATTAAAGTCAAATAATTGCATGGATGCTTCCAACCAGTCCTTTCTCCAAACAGCTCCCATAATAAAGGTCTCTATTGCTCTAGGATACTTTACTACTGTTCTTGTTTTGTTTTGTTTTTTTGTTTTTTTTTAAATATAAAGGGAAAAGCACACCAACTGTTTCAAAATGCAGAAGTTCATATTCTTACTAGTTTTAGCATCACTTAAATGTGATAGGACCCCTTGGCATGGAACAATCCTGCATGACGAGCTGAGACTTGCAAAATCAATTTTTCCTCATGAAACTTCAGAAAACACATTTTTAATTATTTGCTTTGATGTGATAGCGTCTCTTCTTCTCTCGTTTGTGTTCTTTTCGTGATCCTTTAATCATCTCTTATCGGTTTTTAATTGCATGTATGTTCGTTTTTAATTCTCTTGTATGTTTTGTGTTTATATTTTTTGAGAATTTGTGTGTTCTGTTTTTCTATGTAGTGTTTTTGTTTTTAATGTATTTTCATATAACAACAACAACAACAATAATGATAAAAATAATAACAATGAGTTATGATTGTAAATTATCCTGAAAAATAGGGTGAACTGGCCAGCTTTTCTGTCACTTGACAAAATGTTTTATTAGCAAAGATCCTGTTTTTTTGTGTGCGTGTGTGTGGTTTTTGTTTGTTTGTTTGTTTGTTTGTTTGTTTGTTTGTTTTTAAGGCGGTATAGATGTTTCTGTGACTGACGTATCTGCCGTGTGACTCAGTTTCACAGTGCAATGGAAGAATTCAACAAGGCTTTACTGGAGAAGAAGTATGTGGATGCTGCCAACCGGCTGGAAAGAGTAAGAGCTGCTTCATTCATGTCCACACAGCCTTAGGTTACTTTAAACAATACTCAGCGCTAAACCAGCATTTATCTGCCTCAGAAATTTGTCTTTTTAAGGTGACTGCACACATGAGCCCCAGGTTAGGTGGTAAAGCAGGTTAGAGGTTCAGTCGCGGACTCCTCCAGTTCGCATGCCAAAGTGTCCTTGAGCAAGATCCCAAACCTTGAGTTGTGAATAGCATCCACTGGAGTTTGAATGTGCGTGTGAATGTTAGAAAGTGCTTAGGCATAGATAAATGTGAGCTTCTGAGACTTTTTGAGTGCTCAACTTACTAGAAAGGCAATCATTAACCATCAGTCCAGTACTATTTAATTTATTCTACTTACTGTTAAGGTAATAAGTCTGTGTTACCTTACTTTACAAGTTCTTTCATTTCCTTTCATTTTGATAAACAGAAATTTGTTTTGTTTCAAAAAATGTTTCAAAAACAAGTTAAAATATTTAGTGATACAAAATGTGGAGGTGAAAAAAGCAGAGGGTGACTGAAAACTGGTGTAATGACTTAATCATATTTACCTGCTTCCACAGAAAGTTCACTTACAATATATCTGAAATAAATGTGATTATAATAAAAGCTGTTCCAAAAAAGAACAAAGCACTGCCAGTCAGTGTTGTATGCTGTTTGTAGTTAATTAAAACAGAGGTAGCTATGTTTGGCCTTTTCACTCAATGGCATTTTTGTGACATAACTAATCCAATGTGCAATTCACCCCAGTGAGCCTATACAGTGGCTTTAAGCTAAGTGAAGTACAGCTGAAAAACAAAAGGCATGACTGTGTCAGTAAAGATGAGGCATTGTTAAAATATTTTTTTAGTTCCTTTGGGGTCTGTGTGTGTCAGTTACTGTGACCGGATACGCTGCACCAACAATGCTGTTCAGTTATACAAAAAGAGAACCCCAGACAACTGTGTTAAATAGACTGAAAAAGATGGCTGGAATGCCTCCTGCGTACATGTGACTCTTTTAAATGAAGAAGAGGGGAACTGTTGCCCTAAAGTGACCTGGTTACTGTTCCACAGTTGTTGTGCTGTTGCCTGTGTAAGATGCTTTCTCTCAGTAGCTGAGTGGACATAAACAGACTAATTCATGGGTCATATTTTTATTGAAGGCAAGGAAAAGTGTGGGGTCACTGAAGCGCTGGAAGACTTCTGAGCTGCCGCTCCTCAGTGCTCTCAGCTCTGAGTTGACAGTGCAGAGAGAGAACCTCATTTACCACCTGGGAGATGAATGGAAGCGCCTCGTCATCTGGAAGTTGCCATCCACAAAGGGTAAGACATCCTGAAAGAACAGGGTACCACTCTTTGTGTGAGCTCTTTTCCACATTTCATGTGCTAAATAAATAAGCCAAGCTCTATTGCTAACTAGCTCTCACCTTTTTCCAGGTGAGAAAGTTATCCACGATTGTGCCCAACAGGCTTGAACACATTAGTTAGATTTTATAAGATAATCTTAAAGTATACTTGAGCTGTAACTTTTGGGTGTGTGTTCCCAGAGCCTGCAGGGGAGATGTCTTTCTTGAAGGTGGAGCTGAAACTGAGCAGTGCTTGCAGTAAGGATGGCGAACTGAAACCACCTACACTACTGAGCTCTGTCCTGCAAGCTCTGGCCATCCAGGGAGACCTTCAGCACAAGATCAAACTCTTCAGTAAGAAGAAGCAGCACCGCCATAAAGCAGCAGTGCTTTTGTGTCCTTTTAAAATGTGTATAATACCTTGTATGTACTTTATTTCATTTAAAATATTTATGATAAATGTGTGACTGTTCTATACCATATTTGTGGTACAGCGCTGCAATTTTTATAACATAATTTTCCTTGTTAAAGATGTTTCTCAAGTGAGTCAGCCAGGTTAATCTATTTAGCTCTGAAGCACAATGTACCTGAGGTCAGAACCCCGCTCACTTATGCTTTCTGTTGATATTCAGGTCAGGTGCTTTTGAAGAACATGTTGAAGCCGTTGGTGATGTACGCGTCTCTGTCTGTGAGAGTGACTGAGCAGCAGGGTGAGGGAACCACGCTGGCCCTGCAGTGTTTGGAGGAGAGCGACGAGGAGCGATGCGCACCTTCAAAGGTCTACAACAAGCTGCTGCTGGTGCTCAAGACGCTTCATTCACACCTCCTAGGTACAGTATGTCTGCACGTACTGGTTGTAAAATACATACTGGGTTTTACATCTTTTGGGGTCGTTACATAGAAAGCAATGACAGACTGAATATGAGGAGAAATTATCCATGCTAAGCTGAAATATTGCATCTGAGTCTTGTTGAAGAGGCAAGTTACTTGTTTATTATTTTCCAGACGTGTCGATTGGTGATAAAAAGTTGTCTGCTATCTTGGGGGAGCTGATTTGGGAGGAAATGTCCCACACCATCATACATGAGTGTTTGGTGCACTCCATCCCCACCAACAGCAGCCAGCTGGAGAAATACAACACTGTATGGACCTAACAGCTCTTTGTCTAGTATAATAATATTATAATACACGCAACTACATTTTTACTATGTATTTGTTCTCTTTTTGTGTTGAAGGTGATAAAGGAAACAGAGGAGTTCGAGAAGTCTCTAAAGGAGATGGAGTATCTGCAGGGTGATTCCACAGACCTGCTCAAATATGCCAGAGATGTTAACTGTCATTTTGCCAGCAAGAAGTGCAAGGACGTCATTGTAGCAGCCCGTAAACTCATGACCTCAAAGATGCATAACACAGTCAAAGTATGTGAGGCTGAGTGTCTGAGTGTTCTCTTATCATAATGTGAAAAACATTTCACAGAATGTCAAAAAAGGAATTGTGTTGTATTTTTAGCTAATATTGTGAAGTTTTTCTTATCTTTTTAAGATCTTTGTGTAAAAATCATTAAATGGTTTTCATCAGGCCACCTCCTAAATATGCTACAAAAACTGTTGTGTGAAGATGTATTTAAATAACTATTCCACTGGAGTTGTACAAAATTACATGCATGTGTGATTACGCTTGTAATTACCCCTGCTGCAAATTATTTCCTTCTTGCAAACTTTATGTAATAGATCACACCAGACTCAAAACTTCGCCTCCCCAAGCTGCCAGCTCCAAGTTCAGAGGGCAAGGTCAAGCCAGAGAGCTTAAAGGAGGAGGTGACAATGGAGAACTCAAAGCAGCTGTCTGCGTGGAGTATGAGGCTGCCAGCCTGTCGCATCAGTGAGTCAGTGCAGCAGCTGATGGAGCTGGCACTCGACACTCTGTGTGAAGCTGTTGGGAGCTCAACACAAAGGTACAGTTCTGAGAGAGCTCACTGTGTTTTGTGTTGATGTATGCTTGAGTCCTGATAATAATCCTTCTGTGCTTTTCTACAATGAGAAATCTAAGACTGTCCCTTAGCTGTTGCAATTTCAAAGTGATCTCAATACCTCTGTCCAAAATAGGTCAAAATATCCTTTTATTTATATATAGACTTTACACTGCACGGGGAAGGTTGATTCTTTACGCACTCAATTTGAAAACTGTTCTGTTCTTCTTTGCAGTGCTTTGCAGCTCTTCTTCACTGTGAGAAACATTTTCCAGCTGTTCTACGATGTTGTGCCAACGTACCACAAGTAAGGCTGTTTCCATCACATAACATGTGACGGACAAAAGCAGTACATGTATTGCGAAAATGTAAATGAGTAACTGTTGTTTCTCTGTTACTCAGGGAAAACCTGCTCAAATTTCCTCACCTAGCTGCCATCCAGCACAACAACTGCATGTACCTGGCCCATCATCTACTCACCCTGGGTCACCATTTCAGAAACCACCTGCCGCAGCCTCTCAGCGAGGGCGTCGCAACTTTTGTTGACATGGTGCCAGGATTCAGGAAACTGGGTAAGCATTCTGTCATGAATTGTCGTACTATGAACTGCCCTCTGTTGTTGCCAGATGCAAATTATTAATGATTCAGATACTCAAGATTTGATTTCAAGTTTCTGTCACGCTGGACCAAAGAGAGAAAGGGGTTTTATGGCAAAATCGGGGCAAAAGTTTCCTACCAAGGACCAACATTCAATCTACAGTTTGCTTTGAAATATGAGCACACTTATCTCTCCAAAAACATTTATCCGTTTTTGTTCTTTTTCTTGCAGGTGCCCAATGCTTCTTAGCCCAGCTGAATGTTCAGAGAGCTGAACTGCTGGAGCGACTTTCCACTGCTCACAATTTCTGCAACCTGGATGATGAAGATAACTACACTGCAGCTAGCAAAGCAGTACGGCAGGTGAGTGGGGAGAAATGCTCATTATAGGAAAAAGAGTTTGGGCACCAAGCTGATGTGGTGGTTAGCACTGTTGTTAGAAGAAGGTTTGAATAGAAGTATATCATGATCAGGCCTCTTTTCCACTTGTTCTTACTCGACTAAACTCGGTTTTGTAGTTTAAGAACTATAATTGAGTATAACCTCAGTGTAGCTGGAGTCATTAGAGCAAGGAGGCCCGTGACATTATTTGTATGTGACACAAATGCAACGCAACAATGGAGGACACTGAGGAATGTCTGCTGCTGGGTCTTTGGCTTAAGGAAAAAGAGAGCCATTCGGCTCGACTCTTGGGTGCTTGGAACCCTGGCCGAGTGGTACTAAAAAGTACCCGGTGCCAGGTAGTACCAACTGATAGAAAACACTAAGAGTCGAGTTGAGCCAGATAGGTGCTAGTGGAAAAGAGGCGTATGAGGTTAAGTTACACCTTCCAATAAGGCTTTTCAAAGACTGTGGTAAATGGGGGTGTCTAAATGGGGGGATCAATTCCATCAGAGCCACACGAGGGGCAGCTGAAATGCTTTCTTAATTGATATCCTTATTAAATAGTTAATGAGTATAATGTAAATATCCATTCAAAGTCTTTTGAGTGGTCAGTAAGACTAGGAAAGCACTACATACATGTTAGTCCATTTTCACCCTTTAGGCTGTGCAGTGCTTTTTACTCATGCTCCACTCATCTGTTTGTTTGATTGCAGGTTATTCATCAGTTGAAGCAGTTGGGTACAGTCTGGCAGGATGTCCTTCCGGTCAGCATCTATTGTAAAGCCATGGGCAACCTCCTCAACACAGCCATCACAGAAGTTACTGCCAAAGTCATGATGCTAGAGGTTTGCGTTACTGAAATTAAAGTTAAAGCAAATAAACATTTGTCATAATAAAGCCCTAATAAGATGCTGTCTTTGGTTGATGAAATATGAAATTCAGGTTCTAATACTAGGATGCTGTGTTACATGCTCGGAGTTGACATATTTAATCTTTAATAAGGATTGTATTTGTCACTATAGGACATTTCCTCTGAGGATGGGAACCATCTCCAGACTTTGTGCCAAACTATAATTGATGAAGGCCCGCTGGTCTTTATCCCTCTGGCCGAGGAAAAGAAGAATAAGAAATATCAGGAGGAAGTGCCCCTCTATGTGAAGAAGTGGGGCACCTTCAAGGAGCTCGTCATCGTGCTGCAGGCCAATCTGCAGGAGATTGTTGACAGGTAAGAAAGAAACTTCACAACACAGAAAATAACATAAAGGTGTGGTGTAACAGTGGCTTGTCATTACTTTTAATCCATTCAGCCTTTAAATTAATGGCTTGTTTGTAAGTGTGACGGTGTCATATTTTTATAGCTATAAAAGAGAAGTTAGTATGTAGGAATTTACAGTGATATTTCTCCATTGATAAATTTTTATAAGTCTGCTTTTACATGCATGCATATTTATTTATTTATGTATTTATTTATCCAGTACCTGTCATGGGGGGAGGAAAATAATCCACAGAGTGCTTTACATTAAAAACTGGCATTAAAAAAAAAAAAGCACAGAAGATAAAAACATAGGCTACGTTCACACTGCAGGTTTTAATGCTCAATTCCGATTTTTTGATCAAATCCAATTTTTTTTGTCTGCTCGTTCACACTACAAATAAAATGCGACAGCAAACGCGCTCTAGTGTGAACGCTCAAAGTGGCCCGCATGCGCAAAAGAAGATGTCACACACAACGCGCTCTGTTTAGACCCAGAGCAAACAGTATTGTTTGACTGATGGCCCTTAATATAAAGACTTTACGTTTCCCAGTTTTTTGCTTTAAGCTATTTTGTTATTTACATAATAATGTAGATAACCTAATAATTATCGTTATTGCTGTTTTAGAGGAGCGGTGCTTCAAAGGATAGCTGCAGATTTTTGTCAGAATCTGCAGATTATGCAGTACAAATAAAATGGTCACGTTTCTCCAACGTTGTCTTCCCAGCAGTTTCACCGGATGGCCAGGAAGCGTTCGCGATGTCTTATCGGGCGCTTCTCCGGCGCTGATAATTGGCGTCTGTCTTGTGTCAGTGACGTAAAAGACGGATTTAATGCGACTTGATCATTCACACAGCAGTCGCTTTCTGAAACATCGGATATGTATCGGATTCAGTACCACATACGAAAGTGACCCAGATCAGATTTGAAAATATCGGATTTGTGCCGCTCACACTGTCATACCATGATCGGATATGGGTCACATAGGGTCAAAAAAATCGGATTTGATGCGCTTTCGCCTGCAGTGTGAACATAGCCATAATATGTATAACAGCACACATGAAACATCATACTGCCTAAAACTAGTTAAACCAGTCTGAATAAATGAGTCTTCAGCTGCTTCTTAAAGCTGGAGGGGGCCACAGTTCTAAAGGTTTTATCCCCCCTGGTCTTAAAATGACTTTGTGGGACCATTAATAGTCTTTGACTGGAAGATCTAAGTATCTTACTATATCTCTTTTCTTTTGTGTGGCTGTCTGACTTGTCTCTGATTTGTCTCCATAGGTGGGCTGACAGTAAAGGTCCACTGGCTTTGGAGTTCTCGAGTTCGGAGGTGAAGAATCTGGTCCGAGCTTTGTTTCAGAATACGGAGAGGAGAGCTGCAGCTTTGGCCAAAATCAAATAGATTCTTGGAAAGAAAAAAAATCCCAACAAGATACTACAGCACTTTTCCACTGTGGAAAATAAGGACTCTTTGCCTTTATTCATTTCTATTTTCTGTTATTTGCATAAAATATAAACATTTACATGTATACAGGCTGAACAGCTCATCACAGAAATGGTTGAGGTGTTGTCACTGGGGATTTATTACTCCCCAGCCCCCTGAGGTGTAACCAGAACCTTGCCCTCCATTGACACATGATGCCGTATTCAGGGTAACTTTGCTGCACTTCATTAATCAAACTTACTGATGTGATTTCAGGAGTTTATTTGTTTGAACCTAAGCGCCTCTAAAAGACCATTATTTTGTGAAAGACCTGCTCTGGACCTTGGACTTAGTATGACAAATTATCTTGTTCGAGCAGTGAAACTGAATTTTTCCATGTGTGTCTGTGTGTTCTGATATAACTTATCCAAATAAACCAAAACACTCAATTTTTTTCGAGACCTTGTCCAGGCTGTTCTTGATGAATAGAAATGATGAGTGTTCTTGGTGATGGGTCTTGCCATCATACAACTTCACAATGCTCAGTATGCAGAGAATATAGTAGCAGCTTATTTTTTGTAAGTTCCATTCGTTAATTTGATCCCTGTATTGTATTCGGTCGGGTCTGTGTTTCATTTACAGCTGCCACCACTGATAGATGACCTATAAAACAGCCTTAAGTGTCCATGCTTTTGTGGAACTTTTTCCAGCATCATTTCAACAAATCGCTTTACAAAAGTTAAAGAAAACTGTATACACCCAGGTTTTATTATATTCAAGGCTGATTAAATTATCTGACTAGGGTGAGAGTATCTGGGCTGAAATGTTCCAAAAACTGTTGCAGGCTTTTGAATGCACCGTGAATCATATTAGGTTTGTGAAAGCAGACTGTAAGAATGAAAAAACATTGTCAGTGTTTGTGCTCTGAACGATTGAGGGGGAGGAGACAAACAGCTGCATAGCTCCACAGCAGCAGCTCTTCACTCTAAACTCTCTCCTCCTCCATTTGATTACCCCGATGAGCTGAAGGAAGTTACATTATACCAGCAGCAGCGTTCATCTTAAGACATGCTTTGCAGAGGTATGTGGGGTTTTCACGTTTTCAGTAAATAAATCTGAATATGTGAACTCAGTCTATAAGACATTAATACTGTCTTTGCTTTCTTTATCTAAACTTACTCAGTTACTTGTCCTGTATTTTAAGCAATAGAAAACACAGATACACTGTTGTGTGGTATTTATGTAATGCTTGTTTTCACAGAAATCTAAATTAAATTAATTTTTATTCATAATGATACATTTGGATTAATTTGGTTAACTGATTGATTGGATATGGAAAATGTAAAAAAAAAAAAAAGTGAAAATTGAGGGAAACATCAAAGATTACCTGTCAAAACCAACAACAAAAAAACAGTCTAATGTGGGTGAATTATTTTCTGCCAGTACCCTTATTGATTAAACTGCGCTACATATTCTACTTTCCAATGAATATCCTGGAAATAACTCATTAAAAATTAAAAAATACATGCATACTGTACTTGTCGACTTACTTCAGGTTTTCGTTGCCTGGAGTAGCAGTCAGTCTGAGTGCCCCAATCAGGTCAGCTTAGCATAACATGGAATATTTGGCAATGTAATTTTTTTTACTCAAAATATTTTTTGACCGAGTATTAACTTATTGTAAATATAGTTACAAAAAACATCACAAGGACTGGTTACATTGAAAATGAAACAAAAAAGGAAGAAAAAAAAAGACTAAAACCCATCCACAGCAGTTCAACATGTATGGAAATGACTATTGTTTATATAAAACCTCTAAAGTTACAAAGTTGTAGAAGATAATACTAGTTGAATATCAATCTGTATTACCACCATATTTGTTTATACTCTTGCACCTTACAAAATGTCTGGACTGAGTTCATAATTAAGCTTCATATTAAATTATATTGATTGTAACTGGCTATTGTAACACAGTATTTTTTTTTATCATTGTTAAACTATATAAACTACTATATTTTATAATAGTTTACTTTTTATTTATAGACTACATCTTATTTGACAATTATCACATATGGCTGATGCTTATTTTAAAAACAAAAATCTTGCTAAGTGTGTTTATATTATCAATACAACATATGCGACACCCTCATCTACAAACAGCTACTAGTTGCTCAAAATCCTTAAGCAACTCTAAAGCATAAATGGGCTAAAAAGATTTAAGATTGTAAGTTGTCATTTGTTTTGGAATGTTTCCTTGTAGTAAAATCCTGTCTCCCTGACTCATGTTGCTTGATAGCTGTAAATGTATTACACAGATGGGCACACATGTAGTCAAGATGAATTTTGGCCACATCTGGACACTACTTTCTAGATTTAAGCCTTCAGGCAAATACAGTTGGTAATCTTTTCAAATCCTTTGTATTCTTTGGTGTAGTTCAGATTAATTTTAAGGATTAGGACAATCCCTGCATGTGCAACAAGTTGCAGCGATGACTGATCAGCCCACTTCAGACAGATGAAACCTGCTGTTATGCTGATCTGAATCTGAGGTCACCTCGTGAATCACCTGAATATAAATAGAGGATGACCTGGCAGCATGAATAAGTAAATACATAGTTAAAGAATAAATATATGTTCTTAGTCCTTTTTTTTTTAGATTATATTGTTTTATGTATTTTAATAATAAAGGCCTGTAAAGCAAGGCCAGCTTTGACTCATAAACCAAGTGCTCAGCCAGACTGAAAAACAGGAAGTTTAGTGCAGAGCTGCAGAGGCATATACAGGAAACCAGACAGAACTAAGTAGGAACTAAGTAACACAGAAGGAGTTGTTTTTATCGAAACTATGTGTGACGTGTAAAGGACCAAAATAACACAAACCATTTTTGGTTTCTAACGCTAGAGATCTGCAAAATGGCTTTGGGCTGTGCATGTCTCTCTCTTCCGGAAGATGATTAAATAAAATAATTATAAATAGTTTGACTAAGAGTCGTGTTCTCTCTATTCAGTAAAAGATGACAAGAACAGATTTATTATTTTGATTGTTGTTTTAAATTAATTTAAATTACTTTAGAATGGAAGTTTGGTTTCAGCCAACAACCATGTCATGTCTGAAGTCACACATATTACCTTTCTTTTTCACTATGATGCTTGGTTTGGTTTCTGAACGTCTACACGACTAGAGCCATTGGTTTACTCAACCACTCTGTTCTGTGTACACTAACTCTCCCCGACAATAAAGCATGAACTGTGTGCAATGTTGAATCATTGTTGGCCACATCACATCATCCATATCCACATTTTTCTGCAATATTTTTGGAATATTGTGAATATTATGTAATATTTTCTGCAATTTCAGGTTGCAGATAAATTCACTTTGATCCATGATGATCACTAACTGCTCGTCACCCCCACCATCCCAAGAGGGGCCTCAGTGTCCACCTGAGAGTTCCTCTCAGGTGTTCGCTCCAGCTGAGCATGAGGTTCATCAACAGGACGTCATCCAAGAAACTCCTCTAGAATCAGTAGAAGACACCTTGAAATCTCTGCACATGCATCGTAACAAACACTTTAAACGTTTGAGCTCTCAATGGCAATCAACCTTCAGGGGCAACATTGCTCTCTCTCCAACAGAGAAGCGGCACAGTGCAAAGAGCTTCAGGAGGCGCTGCAAGCTGCTGGGAGACGAGCAGCCTCTATGTGTCACTACCAACAATCAGCGCCAGCGTTACGTCACCAAGGACGGCAAGTGCAGGGTTAATCTGGGACACATTAAAGACAAGAGTCGCTTCATTTCAGATATTTTCACCACATTAGTAGATCTTAAATATCTCTGGTTCCTTCTCGTCTTCACTGCCTGTTACATCCTCACATGGATGTCCTTTGGTGCAATCTACTTCTTAGATGCTTGGCTACGTGACGACATTGCACACGCCCACGACTCCCAGTGGCAGGCATGCTTTGAAAATGTGGACAGCTACCTCGCAGCCCTGCTGCTATCTCTGGAGACCCAGAGGACTATTGGGTACGGCACCAGGAGGGTAACAGCTAATTGTCCTGAGGGTGTGGTGCTCCTGATGGTCCAGTCCATCACCGGCTCCATTATCGATGCCGTGATGGTGGGCTGTATGTTCGTTAAAATCTCCCGACCACAGCAGAGGGCCCAGACACTGATCTTCAGCAAACACTGCGTCATCTGCGAGCGTGACGAGAAGCTTTGCTTGCTCTTCCGCATAGGTGACCTTCGAGAGAGCCACATGGTGGACGCCAAGATCCGAGCCAAGCTGATCAAATCCAGGCAGACCAAGGAGGGAGAGTTCATCCCACTGGAGCAGACAGAGATCAATCTGGGCTATGACACTGGAGGAGACAGGCTTCTCCTGGTAGAGCCCCAAACCATTGCCCATATCATCAATGATAGTAGTCCCTTCTGGGAGGTGGGGGCCAAGCGCTTGAAGAGGGAGACACTGGAGATTATCGTTATCCTGGAAGGCATTGTGGAGGCATCAGGTTTGTAGAAATGTGGTGCTTGTGCTGTTTAATCTGGATACAGCTACGTTTACAACTTTGCTTGTTTGTCATTTTTGAAAAGAGCTAAGTATGTGTGTTATTATTAAACTGGGATTTTATTGCTTGTTGTGATGTTTACTGGTTGTTTTGTGATGTTACAGTAACACGTACAGTAGCATAGATCTTCATAAAGCTGCTTTGTGGTAGTTTTTTTGCCATTGTTTGAGTGGTTGGCGAACTGAAACCAATTAAGAAAAAGGTTACTGTTACTGTTCACCATCTAAAATATTAATAAATTTGTGTTTATAAAAAAAACTTTATTCTTATGGCTCAGTGCTGGCTAAAGTGCATAAATGCAGAGAAAAAGATGTGCTTTCATGTAAACTTGCACACAATAAAGTTATGTCCTGATAAAATCTGTTGGATCTTTTTCCAATAAAGTGACCGGTTCCTAACCCGCTGATGCTTTTCTGCAGGTATGACATGCCAGGCAAGGACATCCTACACACAGGATGAGATTCTGTGGGGTCACCGATTTGCTTCGTGCATTTCCCTGGAAAAAGGAGCATTCCTCGTGGACTGCAGTGCGTTTGACAAAACCTTTGAAGTCGAAATGTCTCCACTCAGTGCAAGAAACAGAAGCCATGCAAAGGATGAGGAATCTATATTTTAGAAACTGAAAACAGGTCTTATTTGTGGAAACTAAGAATCTGCAGTTGTAGTAATTTTATCTACTTTCTTGATGTGGAAAGTTAATTATTTTGCTATGTAAGTAGGTGAACCGAGTAATTTTCAATGATCTATTAAATTTTAAAGACAAACATGGCTTTCATACCTCTTTTTGTACACCAGCTGTGACATTCTCTGAAGTAATGACAATCATATTGATGAATATAAATCTCAGGGAGGCCATAATTTCTGTTGTTTTCCTTGTGGTATGTTTTGACATAACATGGTGTCTGATTTATTTCAAATCAAGTAAAATAAAATTTATCCTCTTTTTTGTTCTTCATCTTTTAGTTGTTCCTTTTAGGGGGTACCATAGTGGATCCTCCATCTCACCCTATCCATAGCATCCTTTTCTGTCACACCAATCCCTATGCATGCATTTTTTCTGTGCGCTTCCTCATTTTCAGCATCCTTTGTCCAATATATCCACTGTCCCTTCTTCTGCATTTGTCCAAACCATCTCAGACTTGCCTCTAACTTTGTCTCCAAACTGCTCAGCCCCCCTGATATTCTCATTTCTAATCCTGTCATTCTGCTCACTCCCAATGAAAATGTTTAACATCTTCAGCTGTCTCACTTCCAGTTCAGCCTCCTATCTTTTTCTCAGTGACACCAGCTCCAAGCCATATATCATAGCAGGTCTCACTACCATCTTGTAAATCTTACCCTTTACTCCTGCTGCTATCCTTCTGTCACAAATCACCCCTAACACCGGCCTCCACCTATTCTATCTTGCATGCACTCTTTTTTTCACCTTTCTTGTCCCCTCTCCATTGGTTTGGATGGCTGACCCCGGGTACCTGACCTCATCCAGGCATTCTCTGTTAAACAGTCTGGTCAAAAAGTCCATTGCTCGCTCTACTAGACATCTCCATACCTCTACAGGTTGTCATCTGGACCATCCGGCTTTCCACTTTCATCCTATTCATAGCTGCCCTCAGTTCCTCATAACTAATGATTCACCAACATTGCTTCATATGTCCTGCTCTCACTGTCACTTGTCTGTGGTCTTGTCTAGGTGAATAGAAGAGTAGCATGGCAAATCTAAATTTAAAGGTCCACCGTTGTTTGGTGATTTTTGAACTGTGCGCTGTTGGACTCAGGCCGGATTATTTGCCCAGGGATTTTACCCATGTAATCTTGGTGGCTGTTTATGTTCCTCCCTCTGCTAACCCCACTGCTGCATTTGACATTAGCACTCTGTCATAGCCCAGTTACAGACTCAGCACCTGAGTGAGGGCAGATCCCATGAGTTGGATTTGTTTTCAACCGATCTGACACTGTAGTAATTGCCCCCCCCACTGACCTACCTGTAGTTAGCCTGCAATCCACTGCCAAGCCACTCACTCTCTTTCTCTCTACACATTGCACCATAAAATCTTGAGAAAATCCTGACACCCCTCCCACACCTATCGTTTTCAATCGTGACCAGGTTCAAAGAGAACAGAGAAGACTCCACTCAGGCAAGTCTGCTCGACCAGACAGGGTGAGTCCCCTTGTCCTCAAGGCCTGTGCCCCCAGCTTTGAGGAGTCTTTCATTAACTGTTCATGGTGAATCTGAGCCCGCAGAGTGGAAGACGTCACAGTGGCCCCCGGGATTACAGACCTGTGGCACTGACATTCCACGTCAGACCCTGGAAAGACTCCTCTCTGACCATTCCCAAACTATTATCAGGATCCCTTCACAAACTGCATGCTATGTTTACTCCAGTTAACTTTGTCTTTATGTTTTATGGACAACAGATGGAAATTAGCCCTTGGCTATAATCTGGTATGTTTACATTCATGTAATTTTTTTACATTTATGTTCATTAACATGCACTGTCCTAAATAAATTAAATTAATATTAAAATTGAATTGATGATCTGAAACATTTAAGTGTGACCAATATGCAAAAAATAAAAATAATAATCATACATATATTTTACACAAGAGTTTACATTACATTTGTCCAAGGTTCAGCAAAAGGAAGATTAATTTAATGAGCAGTAACACTGGCGGCGTTTTACAGCCCCACCTCGGTAGATGGCGCTAATGCGCGTGAATACAAATATAAATCCAAGAAGTAATGTCGGAAGAACAGCATGATGGGATATGAGAGTCCTCCGGCGGCGCGTTGCCGCCATGTCTCCTAGAGAAAAACATTTATTGCTTCTCTCTGCTCTAGGCCTAGTTATTCTCGCTTTTTATTATATTCCCACTTTTCTTTTTGTGACCTTAATTCTTGCAGTTTGTTGTATTGTCTGTTATTATCATAGCGGAGAACCGCTTCCCGCCAGGTTAGGCCCGAATCCTCGGGGTGGGCTAAACGTTCCGGCCGTACTGCGGCGCTGGCTGTGGGGCTGGGAGGCGACCGGCGTCTCGGTACCCGCACGGGGGAGAGCGAAGAGCAGCGGCAACAACAGAGCCGAGCTCCGGGAATCAGAGGGACACTTAAGTCAAAGACTCGCTGAAAGCGGAGTTTATCGAAAGGAATCCTTATCAAGCGAGTCTTTTCTTTTTAGCCCCCGGGATTTTCTCATGGGGAGTTACATCGGGAAACCGGAGAGCCCAACCGCCGACTCGGGGAGGCGGAGAGCCGTGAGAAATCCCCGAGAGCAGCTCCGGGAAAAGCTGGCCAGACCCAACCACGCCGTCTATACTCCAAACAGAAGGCTTTCATTTGCTGGGTATGTTCAGGCTAAAATCAAATCAATCACATCTCGGTTTTACCGGCGTAATACAGCCCGGTCTTTTTGAATGGAGGCGGTTAAGTTGTTGGAATTCAAAAGGTTAAAGGTGCAGCTTGGCGGTGTTTAATGACTAACCTTCGAGTCGTCAAAGCGATCTCTGTAGCTCCACACAGCTATCCAAATGTGCTACACGTTACTGCAACCCTATGCGTATATATCTGTACAGGTTATGTCATGTGCAAGAGTTTCTCATTACAGTAATTTACTACTAATATAGTACCGGCATTTCCAATCTGTGAACAGTTATGACAGAAAACTTGAATTGTTGGCCATATAAATTACTTTAGTACTGAAAAGCATATTTAGCAGGTTTGCTGTATTGGCAATGTAATGTATTTAGAAAGTATTAGACTTTTACCTGACAATCGGATTTATTTCCGCTATCGCCCCAACCATTATAGAGACTGACGAATGGTATTTGACATGAAATATCAGAGACAGGAACAAAAGTTCACGTTTTCTGTAATATTAGTGAGTATTATATGTTTGGGTTTTCCCAGAAAAATCTATTATGGCCATTTGTGGGATTACGAAAAGCAGACTTTCAGACCCTTCATTTTGCCTTGGCCTCTAATTGTTCTGTCCTGCAGGGAGACACCGGGAGCAGCGAGCAGGTTCACCATCACACCCCAGCGCCACTACCCCCTGCAGCAGCCGGGTGTCTCGTCAGTGGGAATCCTTCCTCCCGTCAAATGGGACGGTTTCAGAAAGAAAAACATCCTCAGCCCTCGCAATTCCCCGGCTGCCCTCAGCCCTGTCACAGTGAAGATCGCCAGGCCTGACCACAGCTCCCCCAGGTCTCTGTGCGATCTATGCATTACAGTGTTTCAGTCTAGATCATCAGCTTGAGTCAGATCTCTTTAAACTCTAACATAACCTGTTTTAAGAGATTAATGTCAAAACCCTTTTGATAAAACTTTTGTAATGGCTGTTTACCTTTCTTTTGTTTCAGCATGGACCATTTGAGTTATGCCGTTCTCCCCAGAGCGCCTGCCGATCCGTGCTCCAGAGAGAGTGTCCTCAAGGTGCTGAAGGAAAGCCGCAAGAGAGAAGTGGACGACGAGGACAGGAGCTTTACAACTGAGCAGAAAAGCAAAAGAAGGTACGAGGCAGCACATGAATGCTGACAAGCTTTATATTTTTGCCTTTTTATGTAGCTTGGTGACACTTTTTATTTTATTTTTTTGTCTGATAGCTGTAAGGTTATTATAGTAAACTAAAAGGTATAAAAAAATTTCAACTGAAATAAATTTAAAAAATAGACTGGGAAAAAAAGGACTTCCTGTACTCGCACAGCAAACCTAAGACATAAAAAGTATCATGTGTTTTGTTTAAACCTTCTTGGTCTGTAGGTAATGCATAGTGTGGTTATTAGCAAGGCTACAGAAAAACAGCCTGTTGATGCTTTTAGTTGTCTCGGTCTCTTAGCTTTACGGACAGCTGCAAACAGAATGGATGAATAGCTTTTTCCTATTAACACCATTTCCCAGTCCATTTGTGGTGCACTTGGAAAGCTCACTCTTCTAATGTAATGTTCCAACAAAATATACACTCCCACATGGGGCCTTGCATTCTTATGAATGCATATAACATCTGCATTATAATGCTGTATTCATTTTTCCCCTTTTTCCCCCAATAATTTGAATAGATACAGATCACACGTACAAATGTGGCCTTAAAGTCTTCTATAAATACATTACCGAAGCTCAAATGCAGTTTTGAGTTACTGGATGCCAAGAAAATTGGAAATATCACTAACACTTAACACAGCACATTTTACATAGGTTTTCTCTAGGGCTGGGCTATATCATACCGTTCACGGTAATACCGGTGTAATTTTGGGCAACGATAGGAAAATGAAATATCACGATAGAATATGGGTAAAACACGCGTGCGTAGTGCCTTTGTTTACATACGCACATGGCGACGAGGCAGAATGAGAAGAGCGAAAGTGGATCGTTGAATGAAACGGATGAACCAGAATTGGTTTGTAAAAATGCTGCAACTTTAGTGGTGTGGAACTGGTTTAGCTTTCGTCCGTCAGATACACAACAAAGCACTATTTTTGGTAGAGCATGTTAGCGGGCCGTCGTTATTACCGTGTTGTTTGGAAAATACGGCACACTTAAAATCAATCCTTTGATTTTTCTGAAAATCGACAGTGCCTCTTATAATCCCGTGTGCCTTGTGTATGAATTCTGGTTGTGTTTACTGACCTCGAAACGATTTTATGTACACAGCGCTCGAAAATCTGTCAAATGTTTTAGTACGACTAAGCTACGAACCCGCACCGCTTGATTGATTGTCGGAGCATTACGGCTATGTTAGGCAGGCGCCTCGCGGAGTGATACGTACTGTGCTTCAACATAATATTACCGTATTGTGTGTGTATAACCTCTTTTTAAGTTTTGTGGATATTAAACATGGTTATGCTGATGATATGTCGGCCAGTTTCCACTGGAAATGCCTTTTGATTAAACTGTCAGCGAGGAATTTGCACTGTTACATTTTTATATAACTTTAATGCACATAAAAAACAGCTGCTTGTTTAAGTGAAAATACATTGATGGGTTTTTTGCACTAATAAAGTTGAGGAGTTGTAAAGTATTTTGTCTAGTGTCAATTATATCATCAGTTATATCGTTATCGCAAATTTTCAAATGTATATCGTGATAAATATTTTTGGTCATATCGCCCTGCTCTAGTTTTCTCTATTGTTATATTTCAAAATAATAAATGGTTGTTGGTTTTTTCCATTTTATTTTTTAATTAATTTTTTACTTCCTAAGACGTAATGACAGCGGTGGAAGTGCACACTCTGCTTTTGAACCCCTTTTGCCCAATGGCACGCCGTCACAGCTGGTTCCTAAGTAAGTTAAACTTTTCATACAGTTAGATCATGTCTTATGAAAGCCTGTGGTGCAGGGTGAAGTATAGTGTGGTGCTACCTGTGCATTAAGAGAAATACTTTCCTTTTCCCAGGCCAGGAAGTCTGAAAAGAGGGATGACCTCACTGACTGAGGAGTCCATTATGAAGAGGTCTCGGACATCCTCAATCAGCTCTGGCAGTGGAGCTCATGCTCCAAGAGGAACCCCGGGCACCAGGAGAAATGCCATCCAGAGTTCCTACAGCTCTTCATTGGGTCTCAACCAGGTAACTCTTCTCTGCTGCATTAAAGGACGCACAGGATTCTAGAGGAAACAGTGGAGCTATGACACTCTAAATCTTGTTTTCCCTTCACAGTGGAAGAAGCCGTCAGCACCCAGCTCCCCTCTGTCCAGCCCTGGATCATCTCGCTGTCAGACTCCAGAGGGCATCTCAAAAAGACCCAGGTGTGTCTCTGCTAGGTTTCTGATCAGTTGTTGACATTTAATCCAGTATTGCGGATTGTAACCTTAAGTTTCATTTCCAGAGAGGACGACACGCAGTCTCCCAGCTCAGCATCCTCTGCAAAGTCAGATCACACGTCTATGGACAACACACTCGTCTCTTGTGAGTGTCATACCTTGAGTAGCTGTGTTGTGTAGGGATTCATCTGTCCTAGAAATGCAGCTCTGTGCAGCAGATTATTTAGATTTATGCAACACTGACTGAAAAGTTCTACTACTAATTAAAAATCCATAGAGCTAATTTGCTGGGAAGTGATCATAGGTAATGCTAGTTAGACTTTATTTACACAAAGTCATTCCTTATCCCAGAAATTCATTCACTTGTACCCTAAAGACCCATTTTCCAGCATGGGGTTTATCTTAGTGGCCCTCTACTGTTAAATTAACTCTTAAGACTGTTGAAGAATATTATCAGAGTTTTCAAATGGGTCTCAAACTCATGCGTTTGAACATTATCATTTCAATTGTGCTTAATTCAGATTGCTTCTTTACTTTTAGAGAAATTGATTAGCCAGTTTGACCCCTCATTACTCGGTTTAAGAAAATGGTTTCCAGAAACATCCCAAGAAAGGTTGTTGGGTTTTTGTTTTGTTTTTTTTGTTTTTTTTTTCTTGTGGCAAATGTTCATTCATTCAGTGGGTCTGAATGAACGAACAACAAGTTGGGATTTGTGCAGTGTTCAATCTGTGTGCCCCAAAAATTTAACATGAATGCAGTTGACTTAAAAGAAAAAAACCTTCAGAGACATTAAATTGCTTTCTATTTATTGTGCCTTGTATGATGATGTTCCAGTCAAACTGGCTCCATTGCCCAAGGTCCAACTCAATACCTCGTCAGACTCTGGTGGTAGTGGGAAAAGAAAAAGGAAGATTCAACTGGTGTCCAGCAACCGGGATGATCACATTTCTCTGGTAAGGATTACTGCAGTCTCATTAGAAACCTCTGTTCTCATGCTTAGCCATTACAGTGCTTTTAGTCTCTCCTTGTGCTTCCTTGCAGCCCCCACCTCCTGAACTGGGTTATACAGTTACTGTTAAAGATCTAGATGAGGAGAAAAAGGCTGGTATAAGTAAGATACAGAAGGTCCTGGAGACACCTGGTAAGTTGCATTCAGTTCAATCTGTTAACCCTTCATTCACATGTAAAGATTTAAACACCAGAAAAAATATTTATAGAATAGAAAAGAATAAACCTTTATTATCACACGGATGAGAAATTTTGTTGTTACACAGCTCTTATAGTAAGGGGAATATAAAATATAAAACAAAGACACAAAGTGGTCGTTTATACATAAGCAACTGAAGTCCGTATATACAGGTAACAATGTACAGAAATGTGTATAGAAAAATCGCATGGAGATGTTTATAAAATGTACAGGGATATGTATAAAATGTACATAAAATATATCTATATTACTATAGAGCCATTGTGAAAGAAGTCAAATCTACATAAATGTGTTTCAACCAAAATGGAGGAAAAAGCCCTAGCATGTCTGTGACCCTCTTCTTTCTTTTAGCTCCAGAGCCTGAGAAGACTGTCTCCCCCTCAGCCACCACTTCCACCCTGCCTGGCCCCTCTGCTGGCTCTACTGCTACTGCTACAACTTCCACCACAACCTTGAGCAGCCTTCTGGCAGCTCCCTTGCCCACATCTAGCTCTGCCACCCCAGTCATTAACCTGGATCCCAATCCAGTGAGCAGTACCGGTACAGTGCCTGCAGCCCCCAACCCACTGCTGGAGGCTTTGAAGAAAGCTAGTGCTCCTTCTCCCACATCCGCTACCAGTGCAAGTTCAGGTACAACTGCTCTTCACTTGATTTAATTTTGACTACCTTTAATTTCTTTGTTCTGTACACTCATGTTTTTTTCCTCCCAATGTGCCCTTAGTGTCTGTATCAACCACACTCGCACAACCCAGTGTTTCAATCCTGAAGGCATCAACAACAGTGGCTTCCCCACAAATCCCTGCAGTCTCCCAGTCCTCCTCTGCGGCTGTGCAGCAGTCCTCCGCCTTTGCTCAGGTCCTGCTGGGTCAGGTCTCCCAGGCTGCCAGCAGCACCCCACCTATGGCAAGCCTATTTGGGGTGGCTAGTCAGGTCAGCGCCTCCTCTGCTTCCTCAACATCTAACTCAACTGCTGTTACTGCAGCCCCAGCCAGCAGCTCTGCATCAGTCAGTAACACCAACCCACTAATGGCTTCAGGCTTTAAGCCCATCTTTGCTGTAACCGCCACCGCCACCACCACTTCAGCTACATCAGCTTCAGAAAGCAAACCACCTGTCCAGAATTTCAAACCCATCTTTGGAGATGCCACTGCGGCTACTGGCTTTGGACAGCCTCCATCCCTTGCAAGTGCAAAGGCAGCCTCTACAATTTCAAGCACAAGCAGTACAGCCTCAGTATTTGGTGGATCAACAAGCAGCAACACAGCTGGCCCATCTCTGTTTTCTGGCTCAACCACCACAGCTGGCACATCCACAGGCTCCCTTCCCACTTCACAGCCTGCTCCACAGCCAGCTATGAAATCCCTCTTTGGAAACTGGAACACAACATCTACAACAAGTACCACCAACTCAGCTTTGAATCAGGCTCAGAATGCTGTCGGCACAATTCAGTTTGGAACTGCTACCACTGCTACAGCAGCAGCCACGGCCCCAGCTCCAGGACCTGCTACTGCTTCAACCACAACCTCCAGCCAGGGTACCTTTGCATTTGGTGCCACGCAGCCAGATGCTCAGGCTGCCAGCCAGAAAGTATTTACATTTGGCCAGACAGCACCCAATCAGAACACAACCACTGCTTCATTTGGAGGCTTTGCCATGGGCAACACAGTTTCCACTGCTGCTCCTGCTACCACACAGTCAACCTGCAACTTTGGAAAGTCATCTTTTGAAGCCCCAGCAGCTCAGACAACCTTTGGCTCCACAGCAGCAGCGCCAAAGCCATTCACTTTTGGAGGCAGCGGAGCGTCATCCACACCTGCTTCTAACCCTGCCCCAGCTCCTTTCAACTTTGGGGCAACTCCTACCACCACAGCAGCCACTTTTGGTACCCCAGCTAAACCAGCATTTGGAGCCAGCACTGCTGGTTTTGCTTTCGGTGGCACTGCCGCTCCCTCAGCTGCACCCTCAGCTCCACCAAGTTTCGGTGCAGCAACCCAGGCTCAGAGCTCCTCCACACCCACCTTCGGATTTGGCAGTGCAGCTCCTCAGCCGGCTCCCTCTGGACCAGCTCAGCCAGCATCCGGTGGATTTAACTTTGGCTCTGGAATGCCGTGCCCTCAGTTTGGAACACCAGTTTCCAATAATCCTGCACCACAGATGGGAAGCTTCAACTTTGGGGCTGCTGCTACAGACAAACCAGCTTTTGGTAAGGAATTAAGACTGTTGTTGTTTTGCTTGTTTATGTCTTAAGCCCACCTGTAGAGCGGTTCAAGCAATGAATGTAATGTTGGCTAGCTATTTCTTTTGGCTGTTCCCTTGCTTGAAAGGGTTTTTATCACACCAGACATTTGATTTGGCACAGATTTTACTCCGGGTGACCTTTTTGTGTCTCCTCCTGGTCTCAAGTCAGGGATCTTTCTTGTGTTAGGCAAAGATGTTAACCACTACACTAATTTTGTCTGTTGCGAATATCTTAAAATAATTTTAGTTTTGATTACCAGTAAATGATAGTAAATTAATTGAAATGATTGGTATGTGAAACATAACCAGTAGTTGAATTAACGGGTCTCAGTAGTGGGGAGGGTGGGCTGCATTTTTGTTTGTTTACATCGCTGTATGGTTGCACTTATGTGTGAGTGCTGGTTTCCTACTGTGCCACACACTGACAGAAAGATTTCTGTGGTTAGGTTACTATGTTGGTCTATCAGAGTTTTAGGTGTTGGGTGTTTGAAGTTGCATGCTGTTTTCCCTGCAGGAACATCAACACCATCTTTTGGCCAGAGTGCTGCTGGAGGTCCAATTCCCTTTGGAAGTCCTGGAACTCCACTCCAAGGCTTCAATGCTGTTCAGTTTGGTGAGGCATCAATTTTCTTTTTCTTTTTTTTTGTTTTTTTAGAGGTGATGCCCAGCTGGGGCTTTAGTAGGGATGTGTGGCTAGATGTTTAAACGATGGTTGCTCTCAAGGAGCTGTAACCCAGTGATTTAAACAAATTAGTCTTCTGATTTTATTTAGTGAGAGTGCAGCACCATCACAAAGTTTTATTGATAAATTTGTTAAATTACTCTATACCTCATCTGTTGGTAATAGGATGCTACACTGTAGCATTATGCATTGCAATGTAGTGGGATTTAGCCTGTTTATCTACTGCTGTGAGGCCGAAGTGGAAACACATGGGTTCTGTTATTAAAGGTGGGCTTGAGGCAAGCTTATGGGAATTTTTATTGGAGCCAAATACTTAAAAGCATGTTGCCTCACTATAAGAATTCCTTGTCAGACCTGATATTGATCCTAATTTAGATGAAATTAAGAGGCAGTTTTGAAGTTTGAAAATTTGATGCCACTGTTAAGAACTGGATACTTTGTAGCAGAAATTGTTACATATCCATATATTTTTTTATTTTGTTTAGGATCTCCAGCAACTCCTTCCTTCTCAATCGGAGCTGGATCGAAAACATCCGGAGCACGGCAGAGGCTGCAGGCGAGGCGACAACACAACAGGAAGAAGTAGCCTGCCACGTCGTTCCAACAACGCATTCGGAAGGACTCCAGCTGTTGCTGCTATGGCTAACCTGGCTAACATTGCTCTGTTCTAAGCCCAACATCCCACCCCATCAGGCTACCACCATGCCCTCTGCTTCCTCCCTCTCCTCCTCCAGTGGGTTGTGCTGGCCCGAAGTTTGCAGACGAGTTAGAAAGAGCACATTAGCCTACTGAGTCCATGACCCAGTGAGGGAATGCAGCAGTAAGGAGAGAGAAACCACAATTATGTACTATACTTGAAAGAGAAAAGACTATTTGATAGATGCTGAACATAAGCATATCCAAAGTTCTTTTTCCTTTTACCATACACGGACACTCCCATTGGTTCGTCTTAAGGAGAAAGTTGAGTCGAGCTAAAGGTGGAGCTGCGGCTCAGACATTTATTTTTTTACGTGAAACGCTCGCTGGTTTGTATGTTACCTGGATATTTGAATACATTCTCTGACTGAGTCTGAATGGGATGAAATGCACAGTCAATTCAGATAAGGTACACAACACTGCAGTGTAAATGTAAAGTTTGCATTTAAATTATTTTTTTAATTGGCTCTCTGACCCTGTAAATGAATAATGTGTTTCTGCACTTAAAAGGGTGACTTAGTAAATGTCTTAACGTAGTTTGTGCAGACCCTTGTGTTCTTGTTTCGTACTCTTTGTCATTGCAAGCATTCCCAGAGTCCTCCTGTGGATGGCCTTTTTTGATAGTGATTGCCAACTGATTGAATTAGCAGGTCAGTATGTGAGTAGGATGAGTACTCGACTAGCGCTGACAAACCAAAGCCAACTCTTCAGCTTGTTCCCTGTGAAAAGAATCTTGAGATGAGAGTGTGCTTGTGTGTGTGTTTGTTGTGCCAGACTACCTCTCTTTGCGCCCAGGCACTGAATCCTTGTTAATTCACTGAAACGTAACAAATCTGCTAGAATCAGTTACATTTTACCTTCAGCCTACCTGCTGTTAATGCACATGTAACTGTGATAAATGGTGAGTTTTTAAATATCTGCACAGCAACACATTATCCCCACTTCAGAAATGTCACTGCTACCTTATGTCAGATTTACTAAAATTACAGTCTGTTCTATTGGATCTCTCACAGCGATACAGGGATTTTTTTTTTTTTTTTCGTTTTTGTTTTTATTATTATTTTTGTTTTTGAGCATGCAGCAAACATGGACAGTAAAGCAGTTGATGTCAGCTGTTTTATTCAAATGATCTCTGTTCTCAGTAATAATCACCTCTTATTGTGAAAAGTGAGCCGTTACCAGTTGGGTTTTGTGTTTGTTTGGTTTTTTTTTTGGTTTTTTTTGGGGGGGGTGGGGGGGTCTGTCTTTGTTTCTTCTTCTTCTTTTTTTTTTTTTATTTGGATGGTCAAATTTGAATAAATAAAAATGTGAGTTGTGGATGTTCCACATTAAACCTTTAAAGATCGCCAAATTTTCTTCCCAAGATGTGGAGGCTATACTTCATACTGTGTATTAGCAGTATGCTGTTTTTGTAGTGGATATACAAGTATTGCTTAGTAATGTTGCAGGAAGTTAAAGAGGACCTGTTATGATTGTTCTTATTTTCTGTCATGTATATACTGTTACAATAGTGGATCCTCATATTAAACTTGGCCAGAGTTTTGAGTAATTTGTTCACTTTATGAACAAGTAAACCCTGTCAGGCATCAAACTTCTCCAAACGCACAGTTTCTGATAGTTTTTTTTTTTTTTTTCTTCCTTCTACTACTTCTGGTTGTATGATGTTCATGAGAGGAGTAATCCTTAACATCTCTCTTTGTGAGGGGCATCCAATCAGAAGAGCCCCTTAAAGAGGGGTTTGCTACACATGGTGGATGAACAGCAGAGCAAGAAGGGAAAGTGTTTCTTTATGGAGTCTGGATTTTTTTTTTTCTCCAAGCTTCTGTGGGTTTCTCTTCTGAATTCGGGTTTCTCCCCTGCCAAAAACATGAAACACATTGGAAAAATGCTTTGTTAATGACATGCTGCTTACAGAACAAGAATGTCAAGAATTGATATCCAACATACTCTGAGAGATCTAAGTAGTGTTTTACTGGGCACTGTGTCTATGAGTTAGTCCCAATAAATTTAAGTGATTTAATTTCAAGAAAGCTGGAGTTGAAATCAGATTCAATATAACGTTAGACTAGATATAAGTCCAAACTTCTTTTTCTTCTCAGAAAATAATCACACTGCGTTTTAAAGCATATTTGGAAGTATTACCACTTGCCACGGAACAGTAAATGGCTACTTTCCCGAAGAATACATGCTTTTACTTTAAATATTTCAGGTATACTTGATGCAAATATCTAAATCACATTTACTTAGGCTTGTAGACATGGTCAAAATGACGTTCAACTCGGCATGGGGATGGGTAATTTAAGAAACTTTGAAAGGTGAAAATGCCTGACAACTTTGAACTGATCCAAAAACTCATTTAATTACTTGTTACAAACACAGGAATGCAGAGGAGCATCTCTGAATGCACAGCATGTTAAACCTTGAAGTAGGTGAGCTAAAGCAGCAGACACCCCACAATCAGTGCCACTCCTGTCAGCTCAGAAAAGGACACAGAGGATACTCTTCACGCGGGATCGCAGAAAATGGACAGTAAAAAACTGGAAAAAATTTGGCTGGTCTGGTGAGTCTTGATTTTTGCAGCAATATTCAGATGGTAGGATATAAATTTTGGTGTAAACATTGTGGAAGCATGGCTCCAACTTTTTTCCTGAAAAGTTTTCAAACATTCCACACACGCCAGTCCGCTAGGTGGCATTAGAGACGGTTTGATACCCGGATTGTGCTGCATTCATGACTACACGCAGAACAGGAAATGTGAAAATTGTGGCAGTTACGCTAGGTAACGCCATTAAAACTAAGAAAAAAAACGAAAACGAATAATCTAAGAGATTAAGTTGTCTTTTAACGTCATGTTAAAATCATGCAAGTCAAACTGAATGGAAACGGAATGTTTATACATTTAAAATAAACTGTATATGTTTCACGGAAATGTTTGGGGGCGGGGTATTCTCGTATTTGCAGTCGTAAACATGAACGCAGCCTTAGATGAAGCGTGCTATTAGGACGCATGCGCGGTGCCCCAGTCGTGCGGGGTTAGTTTAGGAGACGTTAGCGTTGCAAAATACGTGGCAGAAGGGTGTCAACATGGAGATAGCTGCTCTGGCCGCGTTAACTTTGTTACTGGGTGCACTGGTTATTCTGGTTGCGTTAGCGGTGGGCAGACGGAAAGAAGAAATAAGAGAGGAAACTGAGCAGGCAGCGGAGTTTGCCGGTAAGAGCTACTCAGGCTAATGTAACTCTAGCTAGCTGGAGAAGGGGGGGACTGTGGAGAAGGCGGCAAGTCAGTCATACTGCATTCATTCATTCATTAACTCACTTACTCAGTAATCGATTCATTCAACAAAAGAGCTCCGTGCCAACGATATTAACACGAACTCAGAGCTAGAAGTACAAGCTACGGTAACTTTTGAGTGGCTGTCACTGTCACATTAACAGACCAATGGGTGCACTGCTTTCTGTCGAGTCACTGCCTGTTTTTTAACGCTTCATTGATGACAAAGGTTCAAATCGGTATCTGTAGCACGTGACATTAGTTAATGGCAACATGGTACATGTAAATGGCTTGTATTTGTATAGCGCTTTACTTAGTCCCTAAGGACCCCAAAGCGCTTTACAGCGTGAAGTAGAATAGCTCACTGTATAAAGATAGTACTTAAAAGTTATAAAACAGAGGAAGGTTAGCACATTCATCTGATGTTGAGTCTGTTTAACTATGTTTGAAGAAGAATTTACATTAAATTAAATTTTGGACTAATAAAGACGTAGTTAGACTATTAATTTTTCTCCAGGTAATAGGATTCAAAGTTTATAATTGAATAATAATACAGTAATAATCCTGGGCATAATTTTTATAACCTTGGAGTTAATCACTTTAATAGTAACTTATTATAGTTTTGTGTTGTCTAAATAGGTTTTGTTTGTTTTTCATTTTGAATTTTGTTTTTCTTTTGAGGTTAGTTTGAGTTATTTTGGATGTTTTAGTTTAGATTTTTATCCATCACATCCATCCATTTTCTTCCACTTATCCCAGACAGGTTGCCACTCTGTTGCTGGGTTAACTTAGAGACCGACAACTGCCCATACTCACATTTACACCTATGGCCAATTAAGAGTCGCCAGTTAACCTAATGTGTATGTCTTTATACTAAAGGAGGAAGTTAAGTAATTCGTTTTTTTAAAAAAATTATTTTGGTTACTTTTTCATTTTCTTAGTTTCCAATCGTATAGCTTATTTCCACAATTTTCTTGGCTTTTAATTTAATTTTAGTTCACTATAATAATCATGCCGAGAGTGTTTTTCCACATTCTGTTAACATTGCATGCAGTGAATAGAAAACCTCCCAGAGCTAATTCCCTGATTTCCAGAGTTTTGGGGGTTTTTTTTGTTTTTTTTTGGGGGGGGGGATTGTCATGATACCAAGGATTGGAAAATTACACATCAATTATCTTTTAGCTGTTTGTTAATGCTTCATAACACCCACATCATGTTCAGAAATAGCATAACCAATGGTTTATTCTAAAATGAAATGTGTGGAAATAAAACTTTTTTTATGTTCTTAGCCTTTTCCTTATGACTGGGCTTTGATATACATGCTAATGTGCAGGCTTGTTGGAGAAGATCCATAAACAAGAGCTTTCCATCAATGATTTTTCCCCAGAGATAACGGATTCATAGCAGCTCACAAGAGTACATTGTTATTGTTAGACTGCTTATAAAAGTTAGATACACTTATATTGTTAGTAAAATTACAGAAGACCAACCACACAAACCACACAACTTAATTAAATAATGATAATAGAAAAACTTATAATAAAAAGTAAAGAAATAAAATGGAAACCTAAAAAACAAAATGAGTATGTGTATTTTGTTTATATTTATGTTAGAAATTGTACAAAATTACAAATTCTATATGATATGTTATTATCTATATAATGCTAAACATATAGCATTATAAATGGACTGGTTCTGTTTTGTAAGTGCTTTGTACTACAAGACTTATTAACACAAGCACTTTTTTTCCTGTGCCTAATTACTTACTACCTAATATTTATGCTCTATGAGCCCATCGGAGAGCAACTTGGGGTTCACTATCTTCCCCAAGGATACTTTGGCATGCAGACTGAGGCAGCCAGTGATCAAAGCAGCAAAGCTCCAATTAGTAGAACTGCTTATTCTCCTGATATACAGCCATCTGAGTAATAGTTTGTATATATCCTTTTAAAATAGTCTTAGTGGGCATCAATGGTCATGTTTTTCCTGTGTGTCTTCCAGCTGAAGCCAGTGCTGTGAAGGGTTCCCAATCCAAGAAGCAGAAGCAGGAGAAGCAGCGTGGCCGCAAGGATAAACCTACACAACACACTTTCAGCCATCCGCTGCTGGCAGCCTCTCTGAAGGTAAACTGAAACAATCATCAAACACACACATTGTAAAAGCCTCAGAGGACAAGGAAGAGTTTTCATAAGAGACCGGAGTTTGGTTTGTTTTAAGTCACTGTAGGTTATGCGAGTTAAAAGCCTTGCTTTTGTTTTGGTCTAGATGCCGCTCAGCTCAGTGAGCTGTTCTGAAATAATTTAACAAGGTTTCACTTGCACCCTCTCCATAGCCATTTTTCAGCATGTGTGTATTTGTTTCCATGTGCCTTTTAGGGCCACAGTGGAAATGTGACGTGCCTCGATTTTAGCAGTAACGGGAAGTACCTGGCGTCCTGTGCTGACGACCGCACTGTTCGGATCTGGAGCACCAAGGACTTCCTGGACCGCGAGCACAAGTGTCTGAGAGCCAATGTGGAGCTGGATCACGCTACGCTGGTCCGGTTTAGCCCTGACTCCAGGTCTTTAACTACACTTACTGACATAAAGCATTTCTTCTCTTTCCTAAGGAAAGTGAATTGTACACAAGAGCTAGTGTAAGTTTAACATAAACCAGGTCAAAGAGGTTTAGAAAAGACTTGTGAAGTAACTTGTTTGATGATCTGAAACATGTAAGCATGTAAAATATGAAGAAAAGTAATCAGTAAGTGGACCAATACCTTTTCAAAGTATTATACACAACCAGAGTTATGGTGAGGTAATCTTCAGAAAATCTTCACTGATTTTCTCCTTTTCTCTACAGGGCGTTTATCACCTGGTTGGCCAACGGAGACTGCATACGAATCTTCAAAATGACAAAGAAGGATGACGGCTCCATGAGCTTCAAAGCTGCTCCCGAGGATTTCCCACAGAAGCACAAGGCCACCATCCTCAACATTGGCATCGCAGAGACAGGTACAGAATGCCGAAATAACTTAAAAGTTTTTACTTATAGTATCGGCTAGTAACGCAGTTAACACAGCTGGGTTTGTTTTTATCACCAGCTGGGTTTTTGAAAGTGTGTGAAACCATTTGTGGTTTAGTATTTAACAATCAGTAAATTCATTTCAATGTTTCTTTTATTCATCTGCTCCATCTCTTTGATTATTTGTCCAGTCTTTGGGTTAGTCAGCCTCTTGACAGCCTAACTGTTTTAAGAAAAAAATCGACCCACCAACAAGCAACAAAAGTTGACTCTAGTTTCACATGAGAAGAAAGCTGTCAAAAAAGGGAATATCTGTTAAAACCTTATTTATTGATTTATTTATTTTTCAGTATTTGTCACCAGTTTATGGGGCTGATATTGTGTTTCTCACCCACAGGCAAGTTTATCATGAGTGCCTCCACCGACACCTGTATCAACATCTGGGACCTGAAAGGAGAGGTGCTGGCCTCTATCAACACGAACCAGATAACCAATTCTTATGCTGCCATCTCCCCGTGTGGCAGGTCAGTCCCACTCCTTATTTACTGCACAGCTTACACTTGAAAGCTTAGAAATGATATACATCTACTCTGTAAGTTTATTGTTTTACTGTTTCATGACATTAAAAAAAGAAAAAGTGTCTATAAGCGATGTTTTACAGTAAGAGCTGTAGGTTCTTCTGCTTTAAACTGTTGTTGAGAAAAGTAAAGGTCTGAAAAGTAATTTTCCCACATGTAAGATGATTTCTTCATATTGTTTTTACTTTTAAATTCCATTCAGTAAAATAAAAATCGAAATAAAAATAAGCGTTTGAATTGCGTGTCACTCTTTGGGAGCTCTGATCCTGCTTCATCTATTCGCTCAGGTTTGTCGCGTCCTGCGGCTTCACTCCTGATGTGAAGGTGTGGGAGGTTTGCTTCGGCAAAGGAGGAGACTTCAGAGAGGTGGTGCGAGCCTTTGACCTGAAGGGCCACTCTGCTGGAGTCCACGCATTTGCCTTTTCCAACGACTCTCGCAGGTAATACACTGCAATATTTGAGATGGAAAATAAATGGTTGTTTATAAGCTGAGACAACATAAAATGGCATATAAACGTTAAGGTGAGAGTAAAGAAGCCTGCTCTGTTAAGCAGTAATACTTTCTTTTCATTTTTCAGGATGGTGAGCGTCTCCAAAGACGGCACGTGGAAGCTATGGAACACGGACGTGGAGTACAAAAAGCAGCAGGATCCCTACCTCCTGAAAACCGTTCCCTGCAGCTCGTCTGAAGGCAGCCGGGTGGCCTTGTCTCCAGACGGCCGGGTGGTGGCCGTCAGCGATGGCTGCAACGTGGCCATGTACGATGCTGCCAGCGGAAAGCTGGAGGAGGAGATGCACGGCGTCCACAGCATGGAGATCACGGACCTTAGGTTTGACATTAATGGACGCTTCTTGGTGTGCAGTGGCGACAAGGCTATCCGAGTGTTTCACAATGCTCCGGGCTACCGGGCTGCCATCAAAGACATGCAGGACATGCTGAGGAAGGCTCAGAACGAGGCCATGAAGCAGAGACTGCAGCAGCAGATCAAAGAGGCTCAGAGTGCCCTGGACGCTGTGCTCGCTGCCCCCTCCAACTAAACAGAAATAACAGGAAATCACACTCTGAATGTGACAGTGTCAGACTCTGCTAATCATTTGTTTGCATAGTCACCTCTGCCTCTTAATGATCTGGACTGTGAAGATGAGATTTGCATGCAGTTTAATAAAAGGTATCTTTTTATGGAAGTGCTTCGTTTGATTTGAGACATTTGGACTTCTGAGTGTGATGTGCTGTGATTGTGTTTGATTTGTCATAGTTTGTGAAATTGGTCTCATAGTTCTTCAGAGTCACTATGTGGAAAAAGGAACAGATTAACAGTCCCTTTAACATCTAATGGCCACTGTCGGTTTGGGTGCTTCATTTCCAAGTCCAGGTGTTGTCTGTGCTGACTCACTGTGAAACTTTGAACACAAACTAATGTTAATGTCCACCTTTGCTTTTCCTACTGTGGTAGGTCAAAATTTCTGCTGTGAAAAAAGTTAAAAGTGTAATATTTTCCCAGAGGGTGGCGCTGCAGTAAAATTCTTTTTCTGCTTATTACAGCCAAAGTAAATTTTTGGAAATCTCCTCTTTGAAATCCTTAAAGCTTTATCTAATGGCATTGCTATTGAGAGTTAAAAATTAGGCCTCAGTTGACACCTGTGCACTCTCACATGGGTGTACAATTCAGTGCAAATACCATAAGAGGATTTGACTTCAGAGCAGAACGTAAATTGTGAGGTGTCTTTTAAGTACAACTAACTGAAAGAAGTGCGAGCAAGATGTCCGGCATCTTGAAAACACAGGTGAAACCACCTCTTCGGATCTGTCAGAGTGATAAAAATAACCTTCAAGTGTCACTGAAACTGGGGAAGAAAAACTAGCTTATTCCTCAGTCCATCCTAGCAGCCCACTGAAGGTGTATTTGATCCTCACAAACAGAGTTATAGCGGGGAAGTCTGGAGCGTCCTATAATCCCCAGAAAGTTAAAGCATATCAAAATAATCCTCAGGATTTGCAGAATTTGTAACTTGTTTTGAATAAAGGCATATATTTGATTACAGTGTGCTTGTATATGAGGATTTGGGTATAAAATAAGGCCTTAAGTATCTTAATTCAATTGTGCAGTCTGGATTAATTTTTGTAGCTTTAATAGAAGACATTCTGAATCTCTGTGCCCTTTTTGGTATTTTTTTAAGACTGTCAGAATGAATATTTTGTAAAACAACACCAAAAAATAAAAAAAATATTCCCTTAAACAACATTAATCAGTTATTTTCCAGTCTTTCAGACCAAGACATGGGCCTGTTATATTAATCAGAAAAACGGGGTGATCCAGTGTATTGTGTGGCTTGAGTAGTTTATATAAAAAATTATAAGTCATTTGTAGGGTGGAGAACAGATTCAGAATACTTTATTGATCCCAGAGGGAAATTGTTTTGTTACTCACACTGAAAATATAAATATGAAAGATTGAAAATATAAAGTGAATTTTTTATATTCAAACAAAGGCACACAAAGTGCAATGTTAAATTAAAATAAAATGTTCCAATTCTAGTGAAAATGTAATGGACGGACAAATCAAGGAAAATCAAATGAAAAAAGTCACCATTTATTTTAACCATTTGGATGAAATAAATCTTAAAACAAGGCTCATGGTAACAAAAACATGTTTTATGATATTAATTAAATGTAATTCAATAAATAAATGCATTGATACATTTTTATCATTTATTATTATTATTATTCGAATATGTGGCTATATATGCTCATTTTCTAACAACTCTTTTAACTATATTATATTATATTATATTATATTATATTATATTATATTATATTATATTATATTATATATTCCCTTCTGTGACTCGCTCAATAAAGTTTTTTCTTCTTAAAAAAAAAACATGGCTGGTGAGTTGACCCGGATGTAGTTTCCGTGAGTGAGGCACGTGTTCCCCCTGCAGCAGCATGAGTTGAGGTGGTGGTGGCATTTGGAACAGATGTCTGTAGAGATGGTGGAGCTCTCAGTGAAGGCGGCGGAACCGCTCCGGCCCGCCGGTAACCTGCAGCAGAACCGGGTCTTCCTCGACTTCTTCTGGGACCTGGCCAAACCGGATCAAGAGGTCCGACTGAAGGCGGTGGAAAACCTGATACAGTACCTAAAAACCAACAACAAGGTGAGGCAGACTGCGATCGGTGTCACTGAGAGACGGAGCGTGGTCCCGCTGCACATGTACTCCTCAGAAGTTTTCCACTAGTAGTTTTAGAAGTAGTAGTTGTACACATAGTGTCGTATGGAGAGGTGGGAGATGTTTTCATATGTAACTGATTATATGACTGGATATCATACAGGATGTCATTGACACACTGAAGTATTTCAAGTATCAAGAATTTAAATACTCATATAACAGTTTCAGGCCTATATTATTAACATAAGGCACTATTACCGTAACTACCTACTTTATCAAAACTTGTTAAAATACCTTGTATACAGTATAAGAATCAAAACATTAAATAAAATTACTTAAAAATATAGTAAACCTTTTCTTACCGTACTGCAAGCAGAAATACTGTAAAGCACAGTAAAGTATTTTACTGTCAAGGGTCAAGGATGAAGGATAAAGAGTGCACTTATAAAAATGTCTGAGTTTAGTATGTAGTATTTCTTGTATAAGTATATTCCAGCATATATATGATTCCACACAGTGTTAAAGTGTCTGTAGTTTCAAAGTTTTAAATCATCTTTCTTCATGTTTTGCAGGAGGATGAGTTGGAATACACCTTTAAAAGGCTGGTGGATGGACTGGCTCACACACGGGAGACTGCAAGACCTGGGTTCAGCCTCGCTCTGGGGCAGGTGAGTGGAGTTTATCCCCATCTATCTTTGTCTGCAGCCCTGCCTCTGCGCACACATCCACAGCTTCAGCCACATCTTTGTTTCAGGGTTGGGGGTAATAAACACAGTGCAGGAGTTCAACACTACTTTTAATAACAAAAATCCTCTTTATTTATCTTCATAAGTGATAAAATTCCTGGATGTGGCTTTTATGTGCTAAGAGATGGTTGTGAGACCTGCTATGATGTATAGTTTGGAGACTTTGACTGACAAAACAATAGGAAGCTGAGTTGGAGGTGGCAGAACCAAAGATGTTAAAGAGTTAGAGAGGTGAGGCTGAGGTTGGTTTAGAGATGTAGAGAGGAAGGATAACAGATGTTTAATACGGAGCTGCCAGCCAGGAGGAAAAGAGGAAGACCAGAGAGCAGGTTTATGATGATGTGTAGATAAGGAAGACATTGCAGAGCGTTGGCACGACAGAGGAAGATGCTGGGGGGATGTTCAGATGATCTGCCATGATGACCTTTAGATGTCAAAGATGAAGATGAGGAGAAAGAGGCAAATGTCACAGAAGTCACAGAAGCAGATGAAGAAGACAAAGAAGATAGAGACAAAGAGAGAGAGAAGCGATGATTTGTGTGTAAAAGACTTATACACACCTTTTTTTTGGCACATTTTTGTACATACAAAAGTGTCACTATAAGCTTTGTAAAGCAATAGGTTATGACATCAGCATGTACACATATACCTAATAAAGTGGTCAAGATGTGTTGCTGTTACTCTTCATTAAAGAGCAAATTCAAAAGTCTAAGGAGTAGATGTGATCATGTTAAAAGCTAACCAGTCAGCTGTAAAGCCCCGCTTTAGATTCATCTTAAATTAGGGTGGTAGCCAGAAGTTTCCAGGGTGTCATTACGTAAACTGGAATTTGTTTTTCCCCCTTGTCAAACATGGACATACCTCCTGAATGAATCATCCTTTGCTTTCTGTCTAGCATGGACAGTCTCCCTTTATTTGTGTATCACCTTCTGTACAGCGTCATGCAATTTAAAGTGCTAGTTTTGCCTTATTTTAAGATGAGTATTGAACTGAATATATTGGTCCTAATGTGGGTTTTGGAGTGTGTACAAATGCTGTTTTGCTGCTAGTGTTAGGAAAGTGCTCTATAATAACTGAGCTAAGCAGTAAAGTTTCCCTTATTTTTAGGTTTTGAGTGCCTTTGAAGATGTCTCCCTGCAGAGTATACTCAACAGAATCAAAGAAAAGCACAACTTGCAAGGAGCTAAAAAGGTGAGTTTTGGGTGTTTGGTCTCTTTTAGCACCAAAATCGATGAATGCAATCTTTGAACTTGTTTCATCTTTTGTCTTTCAGAAATTTTCCAGAAATGCTATGTTTGGAAACTTGTTTGGTGTTCTTGCCCTTCATCAGTCCAACCGCCTCTCTAAGGTAAGTTTTCTCACATTTTTAGCATACTTGGAAAAAATTTTGCTGCATTAAAGAGGAGAATGTGCCTGAGACAATATACTGAAGATGCTTGCAAATATTTAAGGGATACCAATCATAGGGAAAGCAGGAAAAAACAAAAAAAGATCATGTTTGCATCACTTTCAGGTCTTTGTACGGTTGTATATTTCACGAGAGATTTAAGATCCAGGTGACAGAGGAGATCCAGGACAGCTGATGCTCTGTCAAATACGTTGTGGTCTCTGAGCTCTCTGTCTTGTTTCTGTGCAGGAGCCGCAGGTGGTGTTGGGATGTGTGACGCTCCTGCAGAGCCTCAGTCAGCACAAACAACACCTGAAGGACCTACCCACCAAGACCATGATGGACATCCTCGCTGAGGTGACAGCTGCAGCCTAGTTACTGCTACAAAAATAGTGTTTTTCAACTATTTTCAGGGGTTTTCTGACTCTAGTGTATGTCATCCTGTCCATCAGGTCCCTGAGGAGGTGTTTGAGGAGGTCCTCATGGGAGCCCTGCAGACTGACCTGGAATCTGCTTTCAGGACTCCGGAGCAGCTGCAGCTACTGCTGGTAGCTCTGCAGCGCTTCCCACAAACCCTCAAACCCAAGAAACTGAAGAAGTTGCTGGGCTCCTCCACCATCATCAACGCTGACAACATACCCAAGTAAGAAGCTTTCACAAACACGCACATCTTCTGCTGCTGATCTGAATGTTCATTTTAGCTTACACTGCTCTGTGCTGGCTACACTACTTAAAGTGCATCCTATAATTATGCACCACTTTCCCCTTCTGGGTCTGCTAATCAGCAGCTTCTGACTGAACTGTCTAATCTGATGTCTGGCAGAATAACAGAAGTGTTGAAGACGGCAGCCCACGCTGTGAAGAAGGAGCGCATCCTCCCAGCAGTGGTCCTGGACCTCCTGAAGCTCTCTCTGAAGGAAGACAGCTTTGAGCTCTTCTGGAATAAAGCCATCACCGATGGCATGTTAAAGGAACAGCCGGGGCCAACTCAGTGAGTCCTGTCAGCTTTAGAGGGAGCCTGCAGCCCGTTGAACAGTTAGCCCTTTAAAATGAAGTAATTAAATATTGTTATGCTCACTGGAAATGGTTTTATCAGATGTGAACTAACTGTGGTAGACAACTGAGTGCTGCACTAGATGAAACAGCACTTTTTTAATACCACTGACTTCGTTATCCTGTATCAGACGTAAGTGCAGACATCTTCATGTCAGGAATTTAGCATGAAAATTAATAACTCAGCAGTTTGTGTTGATTTTAAAGTCAAACTTGGAGCAGGAGGGTGTAGGATTTAATCTGCAACAGCAAATCTGACACTATATTGTCGCTGTGTTTAGTGCTCACTTTGCTGCTTTGCTTTAGTAACACTTGACAGAGGTGGAGAGAGAGCACACCTGTTTCTGCAGGATTTACTCTTCTTTTTTCTTTGATTTGTCTTGTTTATTATGTCATTGTGCTCAGCCCTTCTGCTGCTTTCCCATCTGTGTCCAGTTACATGAGCTTCCGTCTGCTGGGCAGCACCCTCCCTCTGCTGTCCACAGCCCAGCTGAAGGACGTCTTGTCTGGAGAGGTGATGATGAACTATGGGGAACACGTAGTGTCTGCTCAGGTCAGTGCCACCGTCTAGACTTGACTATAAAGAACAGCTTCCACTCTTCAATGTCATCTAATGGGACGAGCTAATAAAATCTGCACACTAGAGGAGATTGCTTGCAATGCTTTCTGCTACAAGACCTGCTAAAATGAGCCTAGTGTTACTGTACTTGTAGTAATTTGTGTAGTAAAATGTGCCATGCCTATAATTCATAAAGTGAAAATTTCCCAGCAAATGACCTACAGTCTTTCACCAAACACAGAGGTCATGTGATCATTTTACTTTAGTTGACACCAAGCAGCAATATCACTGGTTTGTATAGCACTGTATCACTTCCAGCTTGTTGATGAGGGTTTCTTTCCTGCAGAATCAGTGCCAAGTCACCATGTTAAAGCTGTGCTCACACATATTAAAGCTAATGTAGGTCCGCTTCCATCTTTTCTCACTCTTAGAAACCGGACCGCTTCAAGCTGGCCCCTGAGATGGACGTCTTTGTGTCGGACTTCTTGGAAGGCTGTCGGGACTCAGACAAACAGCTGGCAGTGATGGTGGGTTTCTCCTCCCTCACCAACAGAGGCTACCCCGTGGTGCCGTCGGTGTGGAAGGTGGTGCAGCACCTTCAGCCTGCAGCTCTGCAGGGCTATGTGGAATGGCTTAAGGACATATTCCTGCAGCCTCAGCTGGACAAGCTGCTGGACATCAGTACTCACAAGAAGAAGGACAGCAAGGGCGGACAAGATCAGTGAGTGCATCTGCTGTTGTTTTTGCTAGATCGTGCAGAGAATGTGTGCTGAACAGGGCAAAAGAGGCACGGAAAGTGGATGAATGCAACTTGTTGATTATCTTTCCTCAGGAAGGAGGAATCTGTATTCCGCCTGAGGAAGTGGATTGTTTCCCGGCTCGCCTCCATCATTGACAACCACCAGGTGAAGAAGCAAGAGGATCTCATCATGGATGTGGCCAGGTAAGACTTGTTTGAGCGCTGTGAAGTTCTTTGTTTGATGAAGAGGAGGTTATTCACTAGTGTTTCTTTGTTTTTGTTTTTTTTCCCAGGTTTGTCTTTTTCCATGCTTTCTTCAGCGCCAAGAAGGCCTCGGCCGACATCTCGGAGACAAAGACGAAGCTTTCTGTTCCAATCGACGATAAAACCAGAGCCGTGCTCGTTAATTCTTTCTTTGGGTGAGAATTGACATTTTCTCTGCAGCTTTTAAATATCACCCGCTGATGGCTGTATTTTATTTCTCTGATCTTTTTCTTCAAGAAAAATTGAGCTGTCATTCAGCTGTCTTCTGTTTTTCCGCTACCCAGACTTCTCCTGTCCATGCACCACATGCCGCTCACTGAGGACGCAACCGAAGGCGCAGCTGTCAGCCAAAAGCGGGTTCTGGGTGTGACGGCTGACGGCACCATGTGGATCTACCACCTGGTTCAGTACGCGCAAGCCCTGCTTAACCAGCCAAAACACGTCCAGAGCAGCCAGCCCTTCAGCCCTGAGCAGAGACAAGCCTGGGACAGGTAGGGAAGCTGGAATATGATGTAATCTTTACATTTAAAGGAGTTTTGCTTATTCACCTGTGCCATTTTTGATTTGTTTTCTTCCAGCATGCTGGAGTCTGTGGCAAACCTGAAGAAGAAGGCAAAGAAAAGCCAAACAGCAGAGAGCAGCGCGTTCCAGCAGCTCTTCCTATTGGTCGGCATGCACCTCTTCAAGGTACAGCATCCATCAGCTTGTTTACAGTTGGTTATTTGTACACATTAAACCTAAATTAGCTGAATAAGAGCAGCGTAGTAACACTTTTCTTCCCAAAGGCCCCTGAGGAGCTGCTGGACATCATGAAAGACCTGCAGAGCTGTATGGAGAAGGCTCAGGAGAAGAAGGCCAAAAAGAAAAAGAAAAAAGAAGGTCAGGCCTTGTGATAAAAAGCAGCAGCATCACGAAGCACATCTCTTTTCATATATATAAAGAAATGCTTGAGCATTTTTGGCAATGCCAGGAGTTATGAGAAGGTCAACATTGTTTTTATGTCTGTGCTTACCTTCCCACTGCTTCCTACACTCGAAGCAGCAGGACACAGACAACCTCGCTATGCCCAAACTTTTGAAATATGCTTCACAGAAAATGAAAGTGAGCAGAACAACCTAGAAATCCAAACATATTTTAGCGTCATATTTGACGGTCTGTAAGCTGTACCTTTTTTTAAGGTAAGACTGAACTTCCATATTTAAGTATCAGTAATTACTCCCGTTTTTGATCAAATTAACCAACTAAATTAATTCATAGTCACTATAGAAATGTCCATGCAGTTGGTGGAGACCAAAAGCGAAGCTAAAAGCAGATTATTCGGCATAATTTTGTTCACCTTCTGCAGAATTTCTTAATAATCGGCTTATTCCAATTAAAATTAAAAGAATTTTGTGTTCTTAGTTTATTGTGCTTTCTCTTAGGAAGCCAGAGAATGAATAAGCGAGTGCTGCTTTTAAGTGTATGAATGTGTTGGATGTTTTGAAATGCAGCCACAGAACAGGAGGAGCCCGAGTGGGTGGAGGTGATGGTGGACATCTTGTTGTCGCTGCTCTCCCAGCAGAGCAGACATATCAGACAGGTGTGCAAGACGGTCTTCTCCTCCATCTGCCCCCACGTTACTGCAGCCGCCCTCACCGCCATCTTAGATGTAAGTAACACATACGGGGTCATTATCGGGATTCCCTGTAGACACTCATGAAATTAACATAAGTCAGGTTATCAGTGTAATGAAACTTTAACCAGAGCCTTTTATTAGCTAAGTTTTTTTTTTTCTGTTCTTCTTTCATCACATGACCTAAATATGGCCACTTTTTTGTCATGTGACAAAGATACACCAAGAGTGCTGTGGGGTTTCTGCATTTTTCAGGGTTTCCTGATGACACTTTTGGTTCATTCCACATTAACTGAGCAAATGTTTCCAATCTGACCATCTCCAATTCCCCTGAAAAAAAAATTTCCAGGGTGGTGATACACATCTTAATAGGAAAACTGCCAGATTGTAGCTTTCTATTATTAGTTTGCTCATAAAACCCCCAAATCAAAACATGTGTTTGCGATGAAGTTAGTGTGTTTTCACGCCTTTTCTGTGGAACCATTTTCAAACAGCTATTTAACTGTAGCTATTTATTTATGTAATAGCTACATAGATAATTTTATTCAAATTTTAGGCCAAATATCTATTTTTGGCTTTGATTACACAGACCTGAAAAAGTAAAGCCATGGAGCAAATGTATTTTATGCCTTTATCTATAAACACAACAGATTTCTGGTATTGGACGCTTTTTGTTTACGATTGTTTTGCACCTGTGCTATTGACCTGTGGAGGCTTTGGTTGCAGGTAAACAGTCTGTGTGAAGAGTAATGTGTTGGTTAGCCACGGCAATTTTTTATTTTTATTTTTTGTAAAATCTGCCTAAAATAATGAGTTTCCTGCTTAATTTTGCCAAACAGCCAAAAAAGGAATGCATCAGTGATTTCCGCACAAAGTCGGTGTTATTTGTAACAACAACATTTTGTACTATGTGTAGGTTTTAGACCCAGAGAAGGATGACGAAGAGGACGCCGCTGTGGTTGTCGAAGATGACTCAAACGCAACACAAAAGAAGAAAACAAACGAGGAAGATGATGAGGAGATGGAGGTCAGTTGTTGTCAAACGTATTTTCTGTTATCAACCTTTTTCTGTCTTATGCACTGAATTCTACTCAAACATAAATTATTTATCTTTCACATGCCGATTGTTTCTATCTTTACGGTTACAGTTTATTCTTTTAGACACAAAACGTTGTTTATTTTAGTTATTCAGTTGTTGTTTTTTTTGTTTTGTTTTTTCAGGATGACAAATCTGATGAATCTGATGATGATGATGATGATGATGATGACGACGAGGATGACGACTCTGAAGATGAAGCAATGGAGGAGGAGGAAGGGGAAGATGAGAAGATGGACGAGGAACCAGTGGACCAGAACTTCCGCATGGAGCTCATGAAGGTCCTCCAGCAGAAGAATGCTCTGGTGGGTGGTCAGGCTTTTCAGCTTGTCCGCTCAGATTTCAAATGAACTTTTAATACAAAGAGCCCACTAAGGCCGAGCAGAGGCTCATCACAGCAGCAGTGTTCATTAGGATTCACCAAAGTGTTCTGTGTAAAGACACCGTGGTCATTAAGTGCATTAATCTTTGTCATCCTGGGAGCAAATTTTATGTGCGTAAATAGAAAACGTGACCAAAATTAAAATTTCACAGCCGTTTAGTCAGCATCGTCCACAGTGCCGGCATGAAATCTACAAAAAAGCAAAATCCTGCAAATTAATATTCATCATACATCTTGTCATTAGTCCACCTCTCTCTTCATTAGAGATTAGGATGACGAGATTGTATTCCTCAGCACCACATTTTGGGCTGTATTTTGTAATGCCATCGTCATCCTTTAGCCTAAAGCAGGAAGATAAAATTGCAACAGAACGTCACCAGTAACTTGTTTAACAGCTAATTTTTAGAAAGATGCAATAAAAACTGAGCAAGTATTCTGTATTTTGTCTGCTGTTTAAGCTCTTTTAGCCCGACTTCAGTTGCAGCATAACTGCAAGCCTCTTTGCAACCCACCTCCCTCCCAGTTCCATTTATTAATTTTAATACATGTGTTTGAAGCTCAGCTAGAATAATTTAAGTTTAGGTGGAGCCTAACAGAAGATGTTTCACCTCAGAGACCTCAGGCTAGAGCTATAATTCAGTGCTTCAATGTCAAAGTAACACAGTTGTACTTCATATTCAGGCCACAGTGGGGGATGCCAGCAGTGATGAAGATCTGGATGATGAAGCCATGATGGAGCTGGATAAGAGTCTGTCAGCGCTGTTCTCAGAGCAGAAGAAAAAGCTCCAGGCCAAGAAGGATGAGAAGACAAAACTACAAAAGGAGAAGACGCTGGTCAGAGAGTTTAAGATCAAGGTAGCTTAAGCTCAGTCCTGTCAAACACATCTTTAACCCAGCACAGCATGACACTAAGAGGAGAGACGGCGAGAAGTAAAATACAGACCTTTCTCATCCCATTGTTTTGCTCTTGTAGGTGTTGGACCTGATTGAAGTGTTTGTGGCGCGGCAGGCTGGCAGCCCTCTCGTCCTCGGCTTGGTTGAGCCTCTGCTCGCCATTATCGAGCGAGGAATGAGCTCTGGCAGTGACCAGCAGGAGCAGGACTTCCTCCGCCGGACGGCAGACATATTCAGGTAAACACATGTGAGCTGTGGACTGAGCTGACTGTTAGTGTCATAATTAATTTAAAATCTTTGGTGTTGCGATTTATGTCTCATGTTTAATTTGAAATGTTCACGTCAGCGTTTTTATCCACTGGAGATCAACTACAAAACACTTTTGCTTGTATTACTTCATTTTATTTATTGCAATTTGTAAAATTTCAAGTTCAAAGCTGGTGATTTGAGTGTATTTGGAGAAACTGAGAGACAATTTATAAATCCATAGATGGCAGGAATTTCAGAGGATAATAGCTTATGTTCTTTCAACAGTGGCTATTGCTGCTTTTGAACGTTTAGTTTCTCTAACTGTATTAGATCTCTGACGTGGGCAGAGCAAATCAGTTTGGAGGAACAATTTTACAATAACAGACTTTATGAACATCAGTGGGGTACATTTCAATTTAATCTGCTGAATTAGACAAAACAGATTTTCTCAAATTAATAAAATTTACTTTATTGCTCTGGGGTTTCAGATGGCTTCCAAACCCACCACCACACACAGAATTAATAGGGTGTGCATACATCCACTTCTTACCCTACCCTGCTAAGTAGTAGGTTGAAGGTTTCAGGTACCCAGCTTGTATCTAAAAAGACAAGGTGATACATTTTAACAAGGCCCAAGCTCATGTCTTTAAATCTAAGTACTAAGTTCAGGTCAGTCAGGGTTTCAGCCCTCTGTGTGTTTGTCTTTGAACCCTGTTCTGAACTGACATGGCTGCTCGAGCCCTCCTGCAAGACTGCAGTTACAGCACTCATTGGATTGACCAAGACTCAGATGGGAAAGTTCAAGGAACAAAGTGATCTAAGGAGATATGTGGATTTACAGAAGTTGGGTAGGTCTTCTGGAGCCTTTTTTTAAACTGTAGATTTCAAGATCATTAGCTCAAACAACTGTATGTAAGTACAAGTTATTCTTATGTTTCACCAATTTGCCAACGTGTGGAAGAAGATCCAAACTGCATCATCCTCAGATGAGAGGAAATTGGTTAGGATGTTCAGGAACGACCCAGGAAATGTTTTATGGTCAGATGAGATAAAGATCGAGCTGTTTGGCCACAATGACAAGAGATATCTTTGGAGGAGTAAAGGTGAGGCTTTAGAAATCTACCACTGTACCAAGCATGGTGTAGGTAAAGTCATGCTCTGTGGCTGTTTTGCTGCCAGTGTTACTGGAATGGTGGAGTAATGAAGGAGGACTAGCGGTACCTTAAAATTCAGTTTCACCTCAAATGAACAGCTGGGTTGAAACTCGAACACATTTGTGTGTTCCAACAAGGCAGTGCACCCAAAAACACATTAAAACTAGTTTTGGAATAAATAAAGCAGGCTAACATTAAGTTTCTCGAACAGCCTTCACTGGTTTTGTCAACTCGGCCACAAAGCCAGGAAACCGACAAAGGTGCATCTGGTTGATGCGCACCTCTCATCAAAGGGACATTGAACCACATATTTCTGGGTGTATGTATAAGTTTGACCAAATTAATCATATTAAATTCAAATTCCCTGTTGTTTTCGAAGTCATTAAAGATGTAGGCTGCACAATCATCTGAATAAAAAATAAAAACAGTTCAAAGGGGAAAAAATTGCCATGACGTTCATGCCCATGACGAGTACGTGTAAACTTCTGACCACAACTGTAAGTCAGATAAGCTGTTAAGAAAGTGGATGAATGGATGAGTAATGACAGCTTCCCCTGAGGTCCTCCTGAGTGTTTGATGTCTCTGTTTTTATAGGAACCACCTGTGCAGGTCCAAGGTTTACTGCAGGACTGCCGGTGACAGACAGGGGGAGCTCCATGACCTGCTGGAGAAGCTGGTCACCAAATCCCAGAAGCTGTCTGACTCCTCAGTCTCCCTTTACTACTTCAGGTACAGCAGTGATGTTTTTTTACGGAGCTGAAGAGAAGATGATGTGACACCACCGTATTTCTAAATGTGTGAGAAGAGTTATTTTTGCCTTAAGTGTGTTGTTTTCTCCCTGCAGTGCTTCTCTGTATGTGGTGAAAGTGCTGCGAGGAGCCCCTCCTGCTGAGACCACAGAGGAGCAGGCCGACGTATGTTCACACACAAGTACACAGACACACACACTAATTTCAGCCATCATGTTTAGCTGCTCGCAGGGGGTTGCCTGTCTAGATCAGAATGTGTGCGTTTTGGTTTTTTTGTGTTTTTTCTTCCAGTTTTACCCAAAACAAGTCACATAAAGGACAGGACAGGCTTTCTTTTTTTCTTTTTGCTTGTAGGTCACACAGTTGGTCAGTAGACAGATGGTAATTAAACATTTACACAACAGGCAGGTACTGTTCTTATGTTTTCTCTCATGTTGTGCTCAGCTGTGCACCAGATTCCAGGTCTGTTTCTGGACTTTACTGGGTTAGAGGAGTGTCCTGGATAACTCGGCCCCCTTTTGACCAGATTATTCTCTCGTCCTTGAACGAACTTTTGTCCTTACTCACTTCTGAGTATTTTCTGTTTTTCTCAACTTTTTTTTTTGGACAAACAGTGCTAAACATAGCAGCATTCCCACAATAAATCCCATAATATGACACCAGCAAACATTCGATTACACGATGATGTGGCTCCAGAGCTTTTAAATTGGGCTAAGTCCTATTTAAAAGTGCAATAGATGCTGGGAGGAAAGAGAGCTTATAGCGGTTTGTTTTATAGCTGCTTGCTTTGTACTGTTTCCCTGAGGGTAATAGCTCGTGCCGTGAAAAAGGATACAGGAGGGATCATTAACCATTTTATGCGCCTGATGAATGACAATTTTTGTTCCTATGTTGTCTGGAAACATTTGTTTCCTGTGATTTTCATGGCAGTTTTTACCAGTTCAGTTTAAATTTTACTGTAAATAAGCCATACCAGCCATTACTATTTAGGATGTACTAAAGTTAGCATTAATGTAGAAAGTTTTCTTCTTCTACTTGTTTGCCCGTCTGTGGTCCAGTTTTGAGTTACTTTCAGTTTCCTCGACTCTCCATTTTTTTACTTCTTTGCTTTCTCGGCCAGTGGGGCACTCTTTCCTCTTGCCGCTTCCACAGTTACTGCTTTTATTCTACCATCCATTATTTCAACTACCTTGGGGAATCTACTGATAGCTACAGAGAAGACGAAAGCACTTTTCCTCTTCCTGTTTTGGTTGTGCAGTCAAGCCTTCATTATCCCAAGAGAGCTAATACCCAGCAGGAGAAAAGCACGAACATGAGCCCTACAGAAAGCCAATATTAATGCCAGCGCTGTCTGTGCTAACTGTAGCGATGACATCATGAAATCAGTGATTGCTTGACAACAATAAGTTAAATCCAAACAACTTGTCTATATTGATTTTAATTAAGAAAATGATCTGTTAATAATGAAATGAGTCCTGTGAATCCTCAGTTTAATGACAGGCTGATTGGTGGTGGTGTGGTGGTGGGGGGCATTCACCAGATGTTCCATGCACGTCGCCAGCGTTGCGTGATGCTGCTGCTGTCAGATGTTTTCATAAGACTTGTTATTAAAAGTGTATTGACAAAGATTCCTTAAATAAGCTTCTGTTCCAGCAGACAGTTTGGGATTTGTTTGTCCCAGTTTTGACATATCTGTCTCTTCACGCCTCCACACCAGTGAGTGGATGTTCTTTTTCCACAAATAGTGTTACCGTTAATCTGTTTGTTTTTTTTGTTTTTTTTGCCTTTTATTTTAAATGATGGCTCTTCTCTCTTCAAGTATTCAAGCAGACACGACAGTAGTCAAGTTTCAATCTAAATGATGTGCACATATCTGTTAAAACATGCAAATGAAAGTGTGTTTCTGTTTGTTTGTGCCTGTACACTGAAATACTGCTGGTCCTAATTCTAACATCCTCAGCGCTCAAAACTCGGGGGGGCACCTCTGTTCTGTGTTTTGATTTTTTTTTTTCTGACATCATTTTATACACCACATTTTTCACCTCACAACTTTTTCTTCACATTTATACCCAAAGTGAAAATTATAGTTGTTCTTGGCAACTAATTAAGAAAAGAAATTAATTACCTACTAACTAACTAACTACTAACTAATCACCTTTTCTAAAGCACTCAGAAAATAGTCTTAATTGAAGCCATTAATCACATTTTTTATTAAACAAATATTATTTTGCTGAGTGTGGCTAATGTTAGCCGCGGTAGCACCGGCAGATTTCTTTTCTTGCAGATTTCCCTCCACAGACCTGTGCACAATGTAGTTACTCATATTCAAGTAGGCAGCCTACGCACAGCTGCTCATAATCAAGATCAAAGTACTGCAAAGCTGCTTCAGTTAGTCGTGCTGTCATGTCTTTAAGTTTTGCTTGCATACAAATTCCTGTCATGGAGAGAGGTGTCTGGTGGCAAGTGGCTACATGAAACAGTTGACTGCTTTTCATTAGATGCACCTGGACAACTGCTAGGATCAGAGTGGGGGGAGAAAGGCAGTTTAAGTGACTTTGAATGTGGCATCATTGTGGGTATGAGTATTCCACAAACTGCTGATCTGCTGGGATTTTCCCACATACCCATCTTATTGATTGCCTTATTTATGTCAGTAGATCAGGGGGAAATGGCCAGAGTACTTCAAGCTGATAGTAAGGCAGCTGTAACTCAAATAACCACTCGTTACAACCTAGATATGCAGAAGAGCATCTCTGATACTGCAGCAGAAGACCACACCAGGAGCTTCTCTCTTCAGCTGCTAACTGAGGCTAATATTCGCACTGCCTTACCTAAATTAGGCAATCAAAGATTAGAAAAAAGTTGCCTGGTCTGATGAGTCTGGATTTCTGATGCAGCATTAATTTCAAACTTGTTTCTTGAACTCAGTGAGTTCACTGTACTTGGCTGACAAATATTGAACAACTGTGTGATGCTCTCATATCAAAACGACTAAAATCTAATGTTTCCAGCACCTTGTTTGATCTACGTCATGAAGAATTAAAGCAGTGCTCAAAGCAAAAGGAGCTCCAACCCTGTACTAGAAAGTGTTTGTAGTAGCAAGAGTAGCAGCGATCGTCTACTTGAATAATCGCATGCTTTCCCAGTAAAAACACAAATGGCTAACTGGAATCCAGCCATGACTAATTTTATTATTTAGGCTTGTTCTTTTTGCTTTAAATTAGCATCTGAACCCCAATGTCTGCTGTTTGCTATTTGATGTGTGCAGCTGAAGTTCATGGGTAATGTCGACGTGGATCGGGTCTCCACTATCTTCAGAGATGCTCTGTGCTCCTTCATGAGCCGGAGGAAGAGCCCACTCACTGCTCAGATGTTCATCGACTTATTCGTCAGATTCCCTGTGAGTAAAAACGCACACCTCAGTCCGAGTGCAGCCGCTCGCCTCTGAAGCAGTAACTGACATTTATGTGTTATTTGTAGGTTTTATGCGTGAAACTGTTGGACACAGCAGTGCAGAACATCACATCTGGAGTCAGAGAACATCAGCAGGTAAAAAGTTTCAAACCCCCCAATTTTGTTTGTTTTGTTTTTTGTTTTTGTTGTTTACTATAGGAACAGTTAAGCAGCCTAATCCTAAATGACAAACATGAAAGAGTTCTCTTCTCCCATCATGCCATGGGAATAAAACTGAAAGATGATGTCATTTACTAACTGATTGAGAACTTAAGATCATCTTCACTTTGGGAAAACTCCCACATGAGCAAGTTAAACAATTAGAGCACATATGGCTCATATGGTGCTGTCTGCTAGAGTAAAGTTTCAAATAAAGCTGTGATGCCCAGTCCTCGGTTGGTGTGTCACTCTGAATAAGTAGACCTGTTCATGAGTTTGGATCCTTGACTTATTGTGCCATATGGTGTTTCAATATTAAAACATAGCACTGGTGATATTCTGTATTTATTATATTGTCAACAGATTCCATAAAAGCAATAAAGTCAACTGTTTTTAGTAGCTCCCTGCCTTTCCGCCTTTAATGAGATATAAAACTAAAAAAAAATAGCTCACAAATATTTATAATAAATAAAGACTGAAACAGCTGGGAGCAAACTGCACTTTTTTGGCAAGCATTAATTTACATTTATCGCTCTACTAAGTATTTACAGCAGCAGGACAGCATGTCCATGCACATTAAGAAGCATGTGACATCACAAATCATTTTAATACACCGACAGACTCTATACCATATAGGGTTTACTTGCTTTATAATAAATGTATTGCTGGTTTTGCTCCTAGAGTATCACCAGAGTTATCCTTTAAAGAGTTTCCTTTAAGGATAAGAGAAGTATAGTGACAACGTGGCTGTAAAACAGTGATTTAACTAGAAAATGACATAAGCGTAACCTTACTTTTATATAGGAATAAATCCAGAATACAATCAGCTGGCAACCAGTTGAGTCAGGCCCCTATTGCAAACGGACTCACTGCAGACAAGTTGCACTCATCAGTGGAGACTGCCAACATGCTGCCATCAATCAGTCAATGTGTCTGCATTTATATGAGATGCCAGCAGTTATGTGAGAAATTAGCTGCATGTTTTTTTTGTCCCGTGTTCTGTCTTTTACCCCCAACCGATCACGGCAGATGGCTCTCCGTCCCTGAGCCTGCTTCTGACGGAGGTTTCTTCCTGTTAAAAGGGACTTTTTCCTTCCCACTGTCGACAAGTTGTTGCTCCAAGGGGGGTCTCTCAGTATGATTTTAGGGTCTCTACCTTGCAATATAAAGCCCCTTGAGGCAACTGTTGATCTGATTTGGCACTATTTAAAAACAGTTGAACTGAATTGAAAGTTATTTTGTTAAACTTCACCAGTCTGTCTGCATCAGACTGCAATTGTTTGGAGACAGATTATCTCCCACCAAGCAACCAGCGCAGTCGCCCTGCAATCCAAATTTGTCCCCCAGAAGTTGACGGTGTTGCACGCTTGACCTTTGATGACCAGTTGGTTGCCGCAAAGTACTTGCAGTCATTTTCCAACAGGAAAAAAATTCAAGCAACTGAGCCATCATCCAAATTTATGCATTTTACTTATTTGTCATGTCAAAATGTTTTTTTTTTTCCATTAACACATTTTTTTTAGAACAACAATAACAAAGTAACCGAAAGAGAAACACAACAGCAATCTGCTTTTGTTCATCAACTTACTGTCTGCATCCTAAGAGATTTAAAAAAAACAAACCAAAAAACAACAACCTCAGACTTAATGTTATTTGCTGGCAATTTTTCCCATTTACACACCTTTGTCCACTCCTGTTTTCATTTTATTCATTCATTTATTTGTTCATTTTCAGGCACAACAAATACCTATATTGAACATAAAATACACAAAACAAAAAACAAAAATTGCCTGAAAAAGGAGTGGGACGAAGAAAACTTATTAAATCCCACCCCTATACTCACTCATCAACAAAAAAAACAATAAACTTCCCGCAGCTACGCCCATCATTGCATACAGACCCATCAACAGCCCCGGGCACATACAAGCATCTAAACGGCAGCTCGCAAACAACAATTAGAGCCTTCATAACTGAATACAGAATATATAAATTATAAATTGCATTACCACAGGTAACAGGCAGTAATAACTACAAGTAACAAACACACATACATATACATACATATATATCTACACACACATGTACATATATGTACATACATACGCACACTTTTTTTTTTTTTTTTTGGAATCCATACCAGCAATGGTAAGAGAACAGACATTACAGAGCACACTAAAAACCATCATTGAGTATACTGTGACCAGACCAACTGTTTGTAGAGAAATTTAAATCTATGAATATTTTTGCATTGTTTCAGTTGTAAACTCAGACTGTTCCAGATTTTCACACCACATACAGACACACAAAAACCTTTACGGGTTGTTCGAGTTCTGGGTAATTTGAATTCTCCAAAGCCTCTCACATTATAAACCTTTTCTCGAATTTCAAATCTAGTTTGTAAATTTGCCGGTAAAAGTTTAGTAAAAGCTTTATACAAAATTATGGATGTATTGTAATTAACCAGATCCTGGAATTTAAGTAACTTTGCCTGAAGAAAGAATTTGTGAGTATGATCTAGATAACCAGCCTTGTGAATAATACGCATCGTCTGTACTACGGTTTCTGTGGCGTCTGACACATTTAAAATAAACTAAAAAAACATTTCAGCATGTTTATTCTTATCTCGAAATGAGATGAGGTGAGATTTTTCTGTTAGCATTGTGTCTGAGCTGACTTTTATTCCATGGACACATTATAAAAAATCATAAATGCTAATTTTTGATTAAAGTGCTCAATTTAACTTTAAATTCTTTGTCTTACTTGCTTCATTGTGTGTGTGTGTGTGTGTGTGTGTGTGTGTGTGTGTGTGTGTGTGTTTGTGGGTGTGTGTGTGCGTGTGTGTGTGTGTGTTCAGGGTCAAGCGTGTGTGTTGGTGTTGCGGGCGATGCAAAGCAGGGAGGTTCAGCAGCAGCTGAGCGGCCCTCAGTGGACCGAGCTCTGCGAGAAGGTCAAAGGTCAGCTGGCAGCGGTGAGTCAACACACCTCTGCATTATAGCCGGTGCTCAGGTGGTAGAGCGAGTTATCCACTAATCGCACAGATAGCGATTTGATCTTCTGCCCCTCACATGACAAAGCCTCCCCAGGCAAGACACTGAACCCGATGGCAGGCCTTTTCCCTCATTTAAATTCTGTAAACCTCTGCTTGTGGAACTGATTGAAAGTCATTTTTCCTTGAGTATAGCAGCATGAGGCCATAGCTGCACATCATGTCCTCACTGTAAGTAGAGGCATTCATACACCAGCATGCTTCAGGCTTGTTCGCATTTTTATTATATTATTCCAGAAGGTTTATGAGATTGCATCGTCCTGTGATAAATGATGATTAGAGCCGCTGCTCTTCTCGCTGTCCTCTGTGTGTCCTCCAGAGAGTGGAGGGTGAAGACATGCCTAATTGCATGCTTCTGCAGGTCTTCTGCAAATAACCCCACCTCCTGTCTTTTTCCTCCCAGACCAAACGACACGACCAGCTGTACTACTTTAGAAACTTAGTCGTGAAAAAAAGTGTTTTCAAAGAAATTGCACATAAATCCTAGCTTTTCTCTTCCATCAAGAATTATTTATCATATAATAACAATATTTCAAAAATGCAGGTGTAGGCTTTCATTTATCCAACTCAGCTGTTCCTCTGTTTTAATATTTATAAGTAATGTTTAAACATTTATGGTAATATGTAATGGAACATGATGCAGTTGTACTCAAATATAAGTGTCTATTAAATTAAAAACCTCTGCAATCTATTCTTGGAGGCTTTTATTTTGATAGATAGTAAAGTACTGGAGCAAACATTAAAATGTCCTTTTAGCTGTTTACATTTACATTATAATGTGTTTTAAATAGGGGTGGGCGGTATAAACGGTATACGGTAGAAACGATATAAATTTGGCCAACGGTAGAGATTTTGACTATACCGCTCTACCGCGATAGAGCATGTTGATGGTGTCATCATCAAGCTGCGCCTGTTTTGGTCGAAAGCATTGCAGCGGCTACATACAACATCATCTGCAAATTATGCCGGGCGGCAGTAATAGCAAAGAGACGAAGCACTTTTGGAATATGGTGAAAGCCGAAACCTGAGGTTCCTCCACTTCCCTACCATTGATTCATTAATGCTGAATTCTCTCGCAGCTGCTCTATTCCTGTGTTGGTGCAGTATATTAATGACTAACCTCGTATTGTGGATGGGTTATCTCAGTTGTTTTCCTAACTGAAGTTTGGTCCGTTTGCAATCACATGTCAGGACATGTGATTGCATTTGTCCCTAACCACCAGAAACTCTCACGTTAACTTTCATCGAGTGGAAAAATATTAGCGCTCATCCTCCAGCTTCACTGTGCTAATGTTATGCTAACATAGCTGTGTCGCTAGCGATCACGTAGCACATCATTATAAACCAGCTAGCCCAACTTCACTAACCTTACAAACGTCACTGCTGTTTAGTTTTCTGTCTTCATTTATGTTGGAAGTGATAGCAGAGCTGTACGTTTGAATTTTTTCAGAAATCTCTCAGTCAGAACATGCTATATCATACTTAGGTACCTAGCGAAATTAGCGAGCTAACTTCCTGCTAGCTTCTAACTCCTTTAAGTGTAATAAATTCTGTTTTTATGGATGCCTGGATGTTAAACTTCATAGTTACACCTGGTAAAGCAGCAATGCTGATCGTTTTATTAAAGATGAAAGAATTTTATACAGTTTTTTAACTGTCAGTGATGCTGCAGTGTTCGTTTGACTTTGGGACCTGAAGTAACGGAGTTTAGGACCCAGATTACTCCGAGATTTATGAGCGCCTTAGTCCGACAAATACGGCAATAATGACGGCCCCCTTGCATGTTCTACAAAAAAATGTGTCTGACAGACAAATTCTAGTTTCACATCACTGAAGTGGCACCGTTTTTACAAACTAATTCTGGTTCATCCGTTTCACTCAATGATCCGCTTTCTCCCTTCTCATTCTCCGTTGCCGTCATGCTTTTTCGGCCGTGTGCCTATGAAAACAAAGGCACTGCGCATGCGCGTTTTACCCACATTCTATCGCTATATTCTATTTTCTTATCGTTGCCTAACATTGTACCGGTATTACCATGAACGGTATAATATGGCCCAGCCCTAACTGGTAGCACGAGAAGGTCCCCGCACACCTTCCAGCTCCACCTCCATCTGTATGAAGGGATAGGCAGTGACATGTAGCCAGACTGAGTGTAGCAGAAGTGTTCAGTGCCACAGAAAGCAGCTGTCCAGATGAAGTCAGGTCAAAATGTTTTCGAGTTGTTTCATCTAATTCAGATTGATTCCCTTTATGTCCTCAGATGTCAGTTATAGATCTGATTTTTAAAGGCCAGATAGACTCGAAGAAAATCTTGAGCAGAATGTATCGTTTATTCAATGCACAGCTCACCAGTGTAGTATCTTTAAATTAAATAGGAAACTGGGGAAAACATCCCAGATTCAATTTGGCAAAAAAAAAAAAAGTCATAAAGAGGATATATACGTCTTCAGCATGCCTTTGACACGCAGTAATGGAGTTTAAGGTTGCACATGGTCTTTATTGGTCAGGTTATCAGAAATGCAGATAGACCTGGATGCTACGTGTGACGAATGCAGATGGGCCAGAGCTGCACTGTTACATATGTTGGCTATGTACAAAGCTACATAGATCCCATTAGATATCTCTCTTACTGTGAGCGTGTTATGAATGTGATGTCTTCTCTGTTTTCTTTCTAGATGAAAAGGACTCTTTGTCTCTAACATTTGGCCATTAGAGACGTTATGTGTCATATTCATTTAGAAAAGATCAGATTCACCATTAGACGATCTGCTGGGAAATTATATCCTACCATTTATATCCTTTGTTGGAGGTATTGCAGCGGCTATTATTAACACGCAACCACAATGTCGTTATTGTACGTGAGGTTTGCAACAAAATGACCACTTATTTTTATATATTACTCAATGACGTCTGATTATGTTTATATCCTTCATCTGGTACTCTAAGGGGGAGGTGGGGGGAGGTTTGAGATGCAGTTGGTTTTTATAGTCTGTACTGTGTTTTGTTGTGGCAGAAATGGAATAAAAAGACAGTTTAGAGTTGAGAAACTAAAGAGAGAACTTAAAGTGGAGCTATTATGTTTTCCCCTCTATTTCTGCCCTATATAATGGTAGATGCTCCTATTAATCATGTCTGGAGTTCAAATACTGAAGCCATGTGCAAGTGAGCCAAATACTCACTTTCAGACTGGGTTTTTTCCCCCACTATTGGATCCAAGAGAGTGGATCTAATATAAAATGGTCCTCTCAGGTACACCGCTCTGATTGTGAGCAGCCCCTTCATTCATCATTATCTGAAAGGAATAAGGTCCCAGAGTACAGTGTATATATGTGATTAGCTCATGTTTTAAATAAACACAGGAGACATGGTTAAGATAATGCTGACTGATTAGGTTCATCTTCACCTACCAAGAGGTTTAAATCAGCAGCCATAAACAGTAGTTACATAATGGGCCAAGCTGTCAAATCAGAAGCAAATGAAAACAGCAGGATCAGGCGTTAAGGCCAACATGGACATGAGTCTAATCCCATTATCATCATCTTTCTAGAGTCTTCGACAAGTTGGTCATGCTGAGAGCAAGGTGGTGAAGGAGAAGGCGGTGAAAACTCTGGAGCTCTGCCAGTTTATAGTCAAGCACGTTCACCAGCAGGTAGGTTTGCATGGAGTGTTGAGATGAGAAGAAGCAGGTAACGTGTTTCCAGTTTCTGACTCTGTTGCATGCTATGTGTAGAAGCTGTCTGTGGATTTGGAGCCCCTCCAGCAGGTCCTGCAGTCCCTAACCAGCGTGATTGCTTTCAAGAAGACCGGCAAGCTGGAAGACACCTACTGGGCTGTGATGAAACACTTTGGAGTAACGTGAGTTATTTTGGCATCTCTGAAATGAAGAGCTATAGAGGTGATTCTCGTGCAGAAATCAGATTAAAGGGAGAAATCAGGTTTGTGCAAAGTCCTTGTGTCCGTGCAGCAAGTGAGTAATCAGATTTCCTCGCCCACACACACCAGTTTGGTGCCAGGGGTCGCTTATTTTAACTCGTATTAATGAAGCTCAATGTAAGGGTATGTTCTCGATCCTCGTTTCTTCTGTTAAATGCTACACATGGGTGCCAGGAGCTCACAAGTATAAATCACACCATGCTTGGGTGCATATTGTAATCCTCAGGCTTTTACTTAATAGCTGCCAACCCCCAAGAAGGACTCAGTGGGAAAGATTGGTGCACTAAGTCGTATTTCTGGAGGTTTTTTTAAATGTTTGCAGACTTTCTCAACCTGTAATACTGACACGTATTAAACAGCACAGATTCATTCAGTGGCAGAGTTTGTTTTTTTTTTAATGATGGATATCCTTGCGATGATTTTTCTTCTGCACTGATGGCAGGAGTTCTGATTTATGGGTCGTCTTGTTGATAAATGGCAAAAATCTTCCCTTGTTTAAGATGAACTGATAACATTTTGGTGTTTGAAGGTCTAGCTGACTGTAACCTCACAAAACCTTTCTGCAAACCATCGTTTCCTTTCATATGCTGATTACTTTAAAGTTTCGGGGATCCAACTTTTTCAATTTGGATCCTCATATTGATAGCTCAGCTTATCTACCGATGACCGAGTACTGATCCGGTATCAAATAAAGGCTCAAATAACAGTTGCTTTCCTGACTTTAAAACAAAAGTCAAAGCGGCTTTCAGCTACTCCATTATTCACAAATGGTCGTCACAGCAGGTAGCTCTGCATGTTTGATTTGACACTGAATTTGCACCAGATGCTCTTCCTGATGTGACCCCCCCACCTACTATCTCTGTTTGGAGATAAATGCATGAAAGTGTAAAAATAATGCATGCATGCATGTATGCATTATTATTCACCAAATGTATCTTGACTCCTGAGTATCTCCTGCATTCTGCTCTTAATCATGGTTGCAGTAGTTCTCTTCCTTATTGTGTGGAGTGGAGCAGACATGAAACAAGTTGCTTTACACTTAAGACAGCAGGATAAGGAAAGCAGTGTGGTATGCTTCCTCCAAGCTATGTTAGCTCTCCTTCTATCAGCCAGCAGCCACTGCTGCTGAATAGTAAGCACAGCAAATAACACTGAAATAAATGGATCATGTTGCTAGCCATCCACAATCTAAATTTCTGAGTCTGTATAAGATTGATATTCAGTTCAAATGCCCAGATTGGAAAAGATGGTAAAGTAAAAACTCATATTCATTTATTAATATACCCCAGTATCGTTTGATGTGATTTAAAGCTCTATTTTCAAATGTCTTTAAAGGCATTTGAAGGTACAAATGTTTTATTTGATAGCATAAAAAATGAGAATGACCAGCATTATTGGGAAAAAAAAGGAAAGAACAAAACACTTTTACACAGAGACGGGGAGAGAGAAATCACTTTTCCACTTTCAGATGATGAGCATACGCATTTCTCTCTGCCATTATGAAACCCTTTGACTGAGTAATAGAAACACTATTTCCTGTCTGAGCGATAAGACACTATTCTTTTCTACACCTTGAGCCAAGTATCCACTTTTTTTCTTTTTTTTCTTTTTGCTCAAAGGGAATATCCAGTATTGATTAAATAAACCTCCATCTGTTCTATATCTCCTCGGGTTATTCTGGATGTAAAAAAGCCAGCCTGTGATGGTATTTAATATCCAAAGATCCAATCTAGGACAAAGAAGTTGAGCCTTTCTTTTGTGTGCTGCAGGTATAAATGACTTGCTGTAATTTCTGCTAGAATAAAATGTAAAAATAAATGGGAAGTCATAACTAGGAAGGATTTTGAAGTGTTAGTAGTAGCAGCATTTTATCAAGGACGAATGTTAAGTGTCTTCTCGTTCTTTGGATTAGATTGTTCTGAATTTTGTTCATGTCCATTAGAAGTTCCTGCCTCAGTTCCATAATCCTCACATACTGAGTAAAGGACATTTAAAGGACAAACTGTTCTGAAGTTTTAGGTTTGGGGTAGTTAATCTGTGTTTTAATAGAGTTTCAAATTGATTGATGATTCAGTTTTCGGTGCTTTGGTTGCGATACTTAGGAGGTAGAGCAGTTTGACTGCAAATCGGAGGATCAGTGGTTCGATCCCTGGGTACTCCAGCCCACACCTCAAGGTGTCTTAAAGAAAGATGCCGAATGTTGCACTCCATAAATTCATTAGCATACTTAATGTGTGTTTATGTAGTGCTTTTCTAGTCCTGCTGATGACAGTTTAAACAACGAGTCACATTTAACCGTAGATTCATACAGCACTTTATTTACATAAACAAATTATTTCTTGACCACAGCAGTTGTTTTTTAAAAAATAAAATCTGTCATGTTGACCTTGTGTGTGTTGCAGGAAACCTAAAGCTGAAAAAACGAAGCCTGAGAAGGAGACAGAACAAGAGTCGGGCCCCGCAAAGAAGAAGGGTTTTCTGCCAGAAACCAAAAAACGTAAGAAGCGCAATAAGCCTGTTTTGGAGCCGGCAGCAGGCAACACGGCCTCCACAGATAAACCAGGGACGGAGAAAGGACAAGGCAAAAAGAAGCAAGACAAGAAAAATAAACAGAAACGACCCAATGGTGGCGCGACAGCATCACAGCCCAACCCAGCCAAAAAGAGTAAAACGGAGTCTGAGAGCAAAGCAGCCAAGAAGAAGAAGAAGCCCAAACAGAAGAAAGAGGGAGGAGGGCAGATGTAATGTGGAGACTCCTATTTAAATGGACACAGAAACGTTTTTGTAATTTCCTTTGAAGACGCTTTGTTTTCGTCTTTCTCTGGTTCTCACATCTTTCTATGTTAAATTACGAGGCTTTTAATGTGTGGGAAGTGAATTAAGAAAGACTATATTTTTCCCAGTATATGACTGCTGTTATGAGAAAAATAAATGTGATGTTTCCTCCTGGAAGTTAATCAACTTGGCCTCCACTTCAGAACATTTATATAGTTTTGTTATTCGGGTATGTAAAATGTTAAAAAGAAACAGCAAGGACTTGTGTGAAAAACATGAAAGCATGGATCCATCATGCATTGGATCAAAAGTTCAGGCGTGAGGTGTTGGTGTAATGTTTTTGGAGCTCCTGATTACTGGCTGATCTACAAACCAATTGTATACTGGAAAGTCATGGGCTTATGAAATAATCTTAAACCTGTAAAATTTTTATAAAAGTATGTTGAGAATGCAATTTTGACATCTCATTGCCTTTTTTTCATTAATATGATGAGGTTGTTGGCAAATCCTACTCTTATGGACCCCCACTGTCATTACTTTGGACACATTTTTGTGGCCAGCTCGTCTCTTTTAGCTCTCTTTTGGGTTTGCTGTTCCACAAAGTTGGGCTCTTTTGCTCCATTTCTGTTTGGTGCAGAGCAGGTAGTGTGCAGCAGATTTTCAGGCTTAAACAAAAAAAAAAAAAGACTTTGAGAACAAAAACTAAACAGCAGGATACTAATAAATCTTGAGGCTTATCACTACAATTTAGCCCTTTCACAGAGTAATGTAATGTAGAGATAAAGAATCAGCATTATGGTAATGTTCTGATTTTCTTCTGGCATCAAAATATGTTCGTTTCTTTCTTGGTGCACTGAGATTTCCCCATTATGTCTGTACTCCAGGCTTATTAGGTTCAATAATTTTCCTAAAACAGCTGCGCTCTGGAGTTTTGGAAAACATTACTCCAGCAGGACTAAATGGTGCATTTGTTGGGGACTGTTTGTAGCTGGGGGATTAATACAGCAGTGTGATTCAATAAGACAGTATGCTGTTTTTGTATTCATGGCAATATAAGACCTTACTTTAAAAAAACCAAACGTTTAAATCTTTAAAGAATTTACTGCTTTTGTAGTGAAGAAAGTGTGTTGAGGGTTAAAGTGACAGACCAGGAGAAAGGGGGGGAGGAGGCAGTTAGTTGACCTCATTTTGGGACACATAGAGTTCCAGATTATTTATTTATTTATTTATTTATTTATTTATTTATTGGTCAGGTAGTGTAGTTCCCTGCTGCTGCTGCTGCTGCTGCTTGTACAGCTGGAAAAAATGGGTCTTTGTGGCTCAAAATGGGCCTTTGTGGTAGTAGCTTTGCACTTAAGCTTGATTGGGTTGCATAGAGTTAAGTTTGGGACTCAACAGAGATTTGTGAATTTTTTGGGGGGTGAACAAAATATATTTTTAAGCTTAAGTAAATGATATCCATTTATAAAAACCAAACAAACAAAACAACAACAAAAAACCTTAAGGTTATAAATCACAGCCCTGGGGATTTTCTTTCAGGGGAAGACCAAAGCCTCTTTTGTAGGAGCCAAATTATATTTGGGAGAAAAAAAAAGTAGCTGTAGGCTCATTCTCGGAAGCTAGAACCAGATCCAGATGTGCAGTGTGCCAGTGGAGAAGAGGTATTTGTGTCTGACAGCACAGAGTGCACATATTTATAAATGAACATTTTTAACGTTATTTAATGCCCTAATTAAAAAAAACAACAAAAAACAGCACACCCATTTTGACTTAAGAAAACCATCAAAATGTTCAGCATAACGTTAGCGTTGGAACCAGTTCACTGCTGGTTGTAGTCCAGTCATGAAAATCATCAAAGACTCCTGCTTTGAGCGATAATCTGTGTTTTCTTTAAGGATAGTTTAATTTCGTCTGTGAAATGGAGAACCTCTGACAATTCACTTCACCGTGTGTAGACTGAAATGTGTATCCATTACATAACAGTCTTATAAGGAAAAATGTCACTGTCCTTTTCACAGGATATGATGTTCCAAGCCTTTGTGCTATAAACTAAGGTGAGCAATCACACAGAACCCTAATTCAGCTGTCAGAAAATGATGCAGTGTCCCACAAATGGATTACTATACAGGACATGAAGCCATGCAGCCATTAATCTCCAGAAGTGTGAACAGGCAGCAGCCCCATCCATCAGTAATCTCATCTTAAAGCCCCTCTCCACCGCGAGAAAATTCAGTGGAGGGTATCAACTGGAGCCGTTTTACATTTGAGAAACATATTTGCTGTTCGGGCCTATACTCACATTCTGGTGTCCTGTGGGGCCTCGATGGCTGTAAAATGCACCCACTGTAATACCCAAGCAGGGTGAACACACAGTAAATCAATACACATCATGAGTTTTATGTAGGTGAAGGTAAGAGGAACACAGCCATACACAACATCAGGAGAAACAAAAAAAAAGCTCACAATGGATCAATAACATGTTGTTATTGAATTATTTACTAACTATAGATCACGTGACTGCCTGTATCAGTCATAGTAACAAATCCCACAGCTCTGCAGAACTTTTGTCTCTTTTAGGCTATTGTTTTGGGGTTTGTTTATTTGTTTTTCCCTACAATCTTTTGATAGAAGCTAACTGGACTGGTTGAGTTTTTCTCAAAAATACAAAATTTTTTCGATTCCCACTAAAGAGGCTTTGGTTTTCCACCGAATGTGATTTTTAACTTGAAGTTATTTTTATAAGATGGATATAATTTACTTGAGCGAAAAATATATTTTAATCATTAAGGAACTTAACTAGATGCAGACCATAAGGATTATTTTTGCCCTTTTCCCTGCATGATATTTTGATAACCACATGAGCGTTCCTGTCATTTTGTGATCAGCAGAGATAATTTGCATGAGACAATGTAGACATTTGGAGTCATCATCTGGTCGCTACAATTGTAGCCAGTAGTTTATATATTTTAGTCTAGATCAAATTATGGACCAAGCGTCTTGCATACTAACATGATCAGAAAACACTGTGTTGTAGTTCACACACATACATGCGACTACTCCACTCTTTCAATGACTCTAAGGCTTCCATTTAAAACACCCATTTTCTCAGAGACCACTGCATCTCTGTTAGTAATGTTCTAGTTAAACTGAGGCCTATATGAATTACAGGAGAATGAGGGCAGAACAGTACAGCACATCAAAAATGATACACACTTTGAACAAATCTTATTTTCGATTCCTTCTTTCTTGCCCACAGAGCCATGAAGGTACTTGCCTGAGTTCTTGGTAATGTACCCTCACAGTCACAGCTTGAACCCGCAGTAATGAAGCATATACACAGACACTGGTGGTGACAAATCATCCTCCTCAAACCCTGACAGCAGGGGTGAGAACGGGAGCAGTGGTTCCCTCTCTTCCTGACAGTGAACTGACACTTGTCATCACTCTGAGCCGAGATATGGAGCCCAGAACCAATCTGCTAATGCAGCTCAGTGGAATAATCGGAGCGAGCTGTAAAGTCGCAGGCAAAGCCTTATCAGCATGAGAAGGCTGTAACTGGACGCGCGTCTAATTCATCCCTTCACCTTGAGAAATGTTTTAATTCCAGTGAATTCCTGCTGCATATCAAAGACTGAGAAATCTTCCAATCTCTGACGCAGTGGACTGTGAAGTGTTTATCACTCAATTTTTATTTTTTTTTAATCCCCCACTCATGCTGCTTCTGTTAATGTGTAGCCCTTTAAAGTCCGATGCTCCACAGCAGGCAGGTTGGCAGAAGCGTTGGTTTTATATTGAGTGCAACCGGAAGCCCATTAATTGGCACGCCCAGTAGTTTACTTGCCAGGCCTTGTAGGAACAACCTGAGCTGAGTTCTTTCACCGCTTGGAGAAGGTCCAAATCTTCACACTGTCTCGATGTAATGTTACACCTGCACTGCAGAAACATTACTGTTTTTCGCATGACAATTCAGAGGTAATATTCCTTATGTTCTGGGTTTTCTTTTCAAACATCAAGCTACACAGTTTGCAACAATGTCTCAGTGTGGAACAGAGAAACAAGCCAAACCAGCGACTGCATCTTTCTATACCATAAATCCTTGCACACACAGACCCTCGTCTGAATAGAGCTCTTTTTCTTTCTCTCCCCTCTCCCGCCATGCATCTTCGAGTTATGCCATTAAGTGCCACATCCTACACCACAAAGTTCACTCATCCACAAGCGCACACTCTGTGCAACGATTATGCCAACTGCCACGCCCCTTTTGCTGACCTACGTAGAGTCACTTTAATGTTTTAAAAGAAGTGAAACTAGCAGCTGTTTTACTGTATTATTTTCACTTCATTTACTTCACAACTGAGAATTGAATTTATAAATCATCATTTGGATGATGTCGCTCTCTATCCGCTTAGCCTTAAATTATGTTTAGTTACTAATTATGCTGGGACATCATCCCACAAGACAAAAAAGAAAGAAAAAAAATGCAGTCATTTCCTTTGAGAAGGTGGTGCAAGCTAATATAGATAGTTTTACCTTGATGTGTAGACCTATATGAAGGCATGTTGCCTTAGGTGACATACATAGTACTCACAACCATAATGGCACCATCATTGAGACATTAAACAATGTCTAGAGCCCCTATTTCCACTTACTGGCCAACCAGCGCACCTTGCAGAGTCTATTTGGAGCGGTGATGAGCATGCCTCCTGAGACAACAAAACCGTGAAAACTGGCCCCATTAATTTTAAATTAGGTTATACACGATAAGTAGGCTATTCCCAAAGTGAACTTATGTCACAAAAGTCTCTGTCTGCCCTCTGTCTCTGCCTTTCTAATGCAGCTATATGTCTGATAATAGATAATAGCTGTCATAATTCATTACTGATTATTGACCTCTTATCGCCATCCATTCCCAATTACTGACTACTGATCACAATCCATTCCCGGCTACTGGCTTCTGACCTCCATTTCAAAGCTATTGACTTTCAGCTTTCATTCGTCAACTGATCTCTATCCATTTCAACTCACTGATTAAATAATTCCTCGAAACAGACCTCATAATTCCTTAAATCTTTCCAGACTGGCAACCCTCAGTGACTCTAAGGCACTGACAATGACTTTACTTAAATCACAGCTACTGCCCTTTTTCCATTTCCTTTTGTACGCTGTTGACTTCCATCCTAGCCACCAACCGTTTTCCATCTTTACCTAGTGTCCCCTTCGACTCCTCTGTAAATTCCTAGCCACTGACCTCCATCAATTCTTAGCTGCTGATCCCTCACCATTTGTCTGTCCATTACTATCCAGTTACTTCAACCCATTCCTGTCTACTAACCTCCCACCATTCCTTTGTCCATTACTAGATACTCAACTGATTCTCAGCCACTGACTTCCATCCATTCCTAGCTACTGCCATCCTACCATTGCAGTGTCAACTCCTAGACTCTGACTTTTAATAGATTCTTAACTTCCAACTATTTCTAGCCACAGAACTGTGACAGCTCTATCCAAACCTAGCTGTTGAGCTCTTCCATTACCTTGTACATTTTGAGCCAGACACTTCTATTAACTTGTATCCATGGACTTTCACTATTCTTTCACTATAACTGATATCTTTCCATGTATCTGTCCATTTCTATCTAGTAACCTCCATCCATTTATGGTTACTAGCTTCCCACCATTCATTTGTCCATTCCTAGACACTCAAATGATTCCTAGCCATTGATTTCCATCCATCCCCAGCTACCATTCCACTGTCAGTTCCTAGACTCAGATTTTTAAAAGATTCAAAGCTTCCAACCATTTCTAGTCACTGAACTTTGACAACCCTAGCCAAGTCTAGCTGATAAGCTCTTCCAGTACTTCATACAGTTTGAGCAATGCATTTCTATTCAATCTTATTTACATACTTCGTCATTTTATAGCAGCTGACCTCCTTCCATTTCTCTGTCCATTCATAGCCAGAGCCTTCTATCCATTCTTAGATACTGAACTCCCTACCATTAGTCAATCACCTTTATCCACCCTTTGCTACTTCTTTCCACCTGGGTACTTAGCCTAGTCACCCTATTCTTTTTGTAGTAGCACCCCACAAGTAATCTACACCAACTGCAACACACACACTCCCACGAATTGCCCACAACTGACAGCCACAGACTTCCCCTTCTTAGGGACTAATCATCATAAAAGACTTAGCCACAGACCTCCACTAATTTGTAGTCATTGGGCACAATAGAGTCCTGGCTGGTGAACCCACTTCCCTCTCCAGCTACTGTGTTCCACTTCCCTCCACCTCTTCTGAGACACTGACCTTCAATCATTTAAACTATCTAGTTATCATTGATCTCCATCCGCCCATGCCCACTCACATTCATTCTTTCACTGCTACTGACACCAAGTCAGTGTACTTCCTCATCCTGCCTTGTTGGCAAGAGATGCCTGCACGTCGAAATAAATAAAATTTAGATCCACATTTATCAGAGGCAAGAGTTGCACAAGGTAATTATGAGTATGATTGCTGCAGGTTGTGGCCTGATCTAGCTACATAGAATTGCAACATTTAATGCACCGTATCCTTCCAATTATTACGTATTTATTTTAAATGTCAATAATTTGTTTGACCTTCTGGTTTCAAATCTATAAATTGCTGTGAAGTAAACATATGTTTAAATGTAGGATGCATCAGTCATCTTTCACTGACTTTTTCCAATTTTCCTGTGAGGATAAATGGCTTCATTTTGTTGCACTTATGCCAATGAGATAAGATAGATGGGCGGGCTGTCAGTGCATGTTCCAGAGGGGGCATCTTGCCAAAGATTGCTTCTTATTCCCAAGCATTTTTGCTGGGGACAATTAGGAACATGGTGTCCTGGTACCCAGCCAACGTGCTGTCTGATGCCGACTCATGGCCACCGATGTCCAATAAGATGTGATGGGGCTTGCAGAAAGAAGTTGAGCTCAAGGATGGTGTGTCTGTGGGCAAGACTGATAGGGTCTGTATGGACGATATTGCCCTATATGCAGTGAATGTGATTTTGTATTCAGTAGACACAGCTTTCAGCACCAGTAGTTCACGGCTCATGGGTTCTTAGAGACCCTTGGGAAGGTCATTTGTTCACTCCAAGAGGATTGGGCAATGGTAAGAATGTAAATGTAAACATTTTCATAATGTCACCTGTCATGGTCCTGGGTCGAGCGACCCAGTGTTTGAGTTTATGTATCTTTTGTATTTATTTGTGCCTTAGCTTAGTTCACCTAGTTAATTTCTAGATTACTGTGTAGTCCTGTTTCTTAGTTATGTCATCTCCCCTGTACTAAGTCTCCCTGGTTCATACGTCATGTCTGTGGTTATGTTTGGTTCCTTGTCTAGTCTGTCATGTGTGTTAGGCCTGTTAAGTTGTGTTGTCGTGTCTAAGTCTGCATGTTTCCTGTTTTATTTTGAAAAGGGTCTTGTGTTCTGTGTTCATGTGGTTAGTTTTACTCTTGCCTGTGCATCATTATGTTTATCCTAGTCAGCTGTTTCCTCATGTGTCTCCACTTCCCCTGATCACCTCATGTGTGTATTTAAGTCCTCTGTTTTCTGAATGTCATTGTCGGGTTGTCTGTTATCCCCACCATAGTCATAGAACTTCATAGTATTTGTTTCTTAGTGTGTTTTTAGTTTGCTTAGGGTTCCTTGTTTAACCCCTGCAATCATCCAAATAAAGGATCACTTTCTGTTTAAACCTGCAACACCTCGTCCACATCTGCTTTTGGGTCCTGTTTCAAAAAACACACCGGCGCACCCCGCCGTGACAGTCACCTATACAGTACTGCAATCATGATGATAAATTGTACCTGTCAATTCAGTTTCCAGTGTAGTTGTACATTTCCTTCAGTAGTAAAGGTAGTCCTGACACATTCAAGGGATTAACATAAAGTATTTATATATATCATGTATTTATTTAGAAACTTTGAATATTACACATTTTCCTTTGATAAGGCAGGTTATATGAACTCCAGAAAGATGGTGTTACTGCAAACATTCCAGCTCTCATAATGGCATACATTTACAGTGAATTCATATAATAAATGACACAGAATTTCTAGTAGGCCCACTATTATACAATATTAAGGATCAGGAGAGACAAAGAGAGAGAGAAAAAAGACTGGCTTCAACTGAAAGCCTCTCTTGGAAGATTTCTCAATTTATTACATCTCAGAGAATACATTATAAATACTCAAAAATTAAAATACTGTATTAGCGCCAAAGAGTTACGTTAAAGACACTTGAAAGGAAAAAAGAAACTATCTTATGTGCATAACTACAGCAAAAAGGTTTTGCATCCTGTCAGGCTAACTAGAGCTACCTACAGATGTCTATCAGACATTGGAGGACAGTACTTTATGCAAATATGCTAAGTCACTTGATTGAAGGAAAAATACTACAGCAAACAAATAAGCCGTTGTCTATAGCCTATGTGCAGCTTTGCACTGCCTAACAGCACCACAACATCCATTATAGACTAACTACATACTGGTAGTGTGTCAAAGGACATGCCAAGGAAGATCAGCGAGCCATTATGGTCTGTGTTATCTCACCAGCTCTCAATAATTTAAGCACAACCATGTGCACATCCCTGGGAGGATTTAAAGTTTCAACATATTTGAGGTTTAAACAACATTTTAGGGTTGGGGGGAAAAGGGGAAAGAGGGAGGCCCAAAAGTCAAAGCAGGCAAATACTTTACATAGTCCCAAAAAGGAGTTGGCTAAATAGTGGTGTTTTAGGGAGGAGTGTGGCATCACAGCTAATCTGTGTGTCCGTGAAATGTTACCTCTAGGCCTATTCTGCTCAGTATTCTGCATTTTTTTCCTAATTCATCTACAAGCAGCAGAGGGGTGTGGGAGTTCTTTGTGCCTTATTGCTTTTCCTGTTTATTCCACAGTCTCGTTCCCTGAAGTTGCACTAAGTTAACAGTCAAGAGAAACTGTCTCGTGCAGCGCCTGTTTGTCCTCCGCCTCCACGTCCCCGCTCTCCGCGCTCTCCGCGCTCTGACACGAGAGCTTCTCCTCACATCTCACTGGTCGGACGATGACGCACGGCCTCACGGGCTCCCCGCTCGCCCCGGCGCGCGCGGGGTTGCGACTGTCGCGCTCGTACTCCTCCTGCGCGCGTTGGATCTTCCTATTCCGAAGCTTCCTCTTGTGGAAGTGGAAGGTTGCCAGGGAAACGAGGACGATCCCCACGAGCACGGCCACCAGCACGAGAAGCGCGAGGGTGGAGGAGAACGGCGGAAAGAGGCTGAGCTGCTCCGCGCAGGTGCCGTTACTGGCCTGGAACCCCCCGTGACAGCGGTGCAGCGGCACCGACAACCCCGAGGCTTCGGCGGTTCTGGCTGTCATCCCGGCCACTCCAAGTCTCACTGACCCCTGTACCCTTCGTGCTCTCCGGGCTCAGCGCGGTGACACCGGCCCGCGCATGTGGTTACCTGCACCGAAAAGAAGACACACGAGACCCGCTTGATCAGCTCCAGTGGAGGCAGAACATTAGAAACCCGCCCTCCAATTTCCCCATTAGCTGATCCATTCTACATTAACAAAACCAAACCGAGACAATTAAGATGGCAAGTGGCACTGTGATGGCACTGTGATGGCACTGAATCCCAGTGTTAGATGAAATGTGCCAACTCCTAACAGATAATACGCCCAGGTCAGGTTGAAAATAAATGAATGAATTAAATTCGGACGTTGCTTTGAATATAAGACACAGCAGAAGTCGGGACAATACATCAGCTATTGTAATGTGTAGGCCTTCGAGATTTAGCCCCAACAGAAGCCCTTTTCTGCGCTCCACGCAGCAGCGTTTTAAGATAAGAATGTCATCTTTACGCAGAGTATAATAATCTGCATCAGCTCAGGCAGGTAGGCTATATTTAAACAGAAGGAGGAAAAATGCTGGAGTCTTACCTGATAAAACAGTCAGTGCGGGAAGCGGTCCGTGAGTGGCGAGCCGATGTGTGTAAATGGGAAAACTGGATCGCGGTGACGCATTTCATACAATGTGATGCTGTTGCTGCTGCTGCTGCTGAGCTCCGATCATTCAGGACGCTTTGATTGCCGCAATCCGCTCAGTCTGCATACAGGACGGCGCTTTCCCCCAGCTAAATATCTCAGGTAGAGAGGGAAACTCCCTCACTATGCATCAAAGTGGGCTTTTCAAAAATGCGATTAGAATAGAGCTGTGTCTGGTTTTCCTGGAAAAGCGTCCCTCCTCCTCCAGCCGTCCGCTGCTCCACTCAGCATCTGAATGAAGAGCTGCAGCTGCATTAAAGGTCTCCTAGTCAGCTGGCAGGGTTGTTTGTCTCCCCCCCCCTCCACCCTGAGATGTAATTTATGTATTAACATGACCCCGGTGCGTGCGCTTCATTCCAATCAGCAAACTAATAAACACTAATCATCCTGGTGACTAAATAAGGAGGAAAATTAGCTATCAGTGGCATTCCTGAGGGTGTGGTCAGTCAAATGCTGCAAACCTACATGCTATGAAGATTTTAAGCTTCTTTATAATAACAGAAATTGCATTCATTTGTAGGTCTGTGCATGCTGTGAGGATTTCATTTGCTTCTAAAGTTGCTAGAAAGCTCCACACCTACACTTGTTACCATGAGACTTTATGGGATTTGTGCTCGGAGAACATCTCTGTGCATTTATCACAGATCTACAGCTGAAAATCAGTTTAACTCTTCATTAAATCAAGCTGTCGCAGGTGTAACTCTGCTAAGTAAACACTTTGGAAATCAATATCTGCTTCAGTGTGTGGGTTCTGGGGGCAAATACATGATCTTCACACTGCTGAAGTTTTATATCAGCCTAGAACAGCCAGATACAGTTAGCCCTCTAAATATGGATTGCAGGTTTTGGTGGCGATGGACCAAAATTCCACTGAACTTTTTTTTTTGTTTAAATCTGTGGCATGAAAAGTAAAGGCAGAAGGGAGTCTGACTGGTCCTAGCAAGGCGTAAGTAATACAATTTTTGTAAGTTTTCTTCGCAAGTTTTTCACCATAAAAGTGACTACCGAGTGTATTTCTTTGTGGATTTTTTTAGTGCAATTAGGATCATAATTATCCTGATGAAAGTTCACTTTCTGGTTCAGCTTTAATTTGATACAGATATAATCTCATTATGCTCAAGCAGAATTTGTAGTTCAATCAGAGACTGACACTTTTCCAGTTCAGGTTTTGTCCAGCTCTCATAATGGGCTTCTTAATGGCTCGCCTCCCACGACAATAAAATCTGTGCACAGTCTTTCTGATTGAGATACCTGCCCAACCTATGAAGACATTTAGGATTGCTCATCACTTCTGGTAGATTCTTCTTGCCGTTTACGTGCTATTAGACAATCATTTGAAATATACCTCACTTGGTAGAATGATTTATCCACGAAGACACCCACAGCTCATTTTCTCTGGAGGTTATTGATAAAAAACGTTTAGCAGACTCTTGAACCTTTGATTCAGACTTTCTGCATTTGAATTTGTGATAAACGTCAGGCTTTTTTGTTCACTCTTATCTATGTAATAACTCTTTTACATTATGACTAAAAAAAACTAACATTTTGTTGATTTTTGACACCTTCTACTACTGTTTCAAAGAAATTCAGGTGTTTATTAGTTCAAATATATTTTTATTTTTTTCACATGACTGTTGTTAAGGGCTCAATATTGAGGAAGGCAGTAAAATAATTTCCCTGCTCCACATTGTAGAAACAGTTTACAAAAAAAGCCTCTAATTGAAATCACGACCGAGATAAGCTCAACTCCCTGACTGGAAGATTACTGCAGGCATTGTGACACAAACTCCAAATATAGAAGTGTGGGTGAAGGAGAAGTGAGGAGACGCTTCTACAACGAGGACACCTCGACCTACTGAGACTTTAAAGCATTGTGAGAATATGCCATATGCCACTAATACTGCTTTCTCATGCAAACAGTGGGCTTCTGTTTTATTTCATGATGAGCGTAGTCCCATTTTTCTTTTGTTTCGTAACGCTGATAATCTGCAGCCTTGTATCTCAGCTTGAGGGTTTGAGTTCGTAGTGTGAAAAGTGGTAATTTATGCACAGTAAACATTATGCTGTCTATTTGTGAGGTTTAACAGGCAATAAACTTCACACCCTCCCTGTGTTGCTAGACTGTTGTCATTCAAATGAATGAGAGGGCTTCACTTTTTCGCACTGTTCTCAAATTGGTGTGAACACAGCTTTAAAAGTCACTCAGCCTTTGATACAATATCATTGCCAGGCTGGTACATTATTTTGCAATGTAATCACCATATGTCTGCTGTTCAACTCAAAGGCAGGGAGAGGAACGATGAAATGATTGCTGGAATGATTAAAAAAAATATTAAGAAGCAGGAGCTGCTGTGCAGCCCTTTGGTGTTCATTAACCTTTGAGATGCTGGATCAGTTACTCAAACTGGATTCGAGGCCTCAGATTACATCTGTGCCATCAGAGTGTTGCAGACTGCTTTATTAAGGATGCTAATAACGTCAACAGGATGCCCCATAGGGGAAATGAAATGTTTTATTATTTATAAAGGCAACCTTTATTAATATTTTCCAGCGCCATGTTTATACCTGAATTCTACTGGAGTAGCTGTGCATGATTCCATGATTGACACAATTTTTTTTATAATCTTTATTTATATAATTCAAGGCCTTCATCCAACTCATCATTGTCCCCTCTGTTAGAGGAGTTGTTGTTACTTCTTTTTAGCCAGCTTTCTTCTGATTGGCTGCTTCTTGCAAAGAGAAGGTTTGAACTGCAGGTGGGTGGGGCTTCTGTGCTCACAGCTGGAGCTTTGAGTGAAGTAACCATATTAGGTATGTTTTTTTAAAAACATTTTTTGCCTTTATTAGTGAAGATTAGACAGGGAAGTGGAGGGTCAAAGCAGAGAAGACGCACAGCAAAGGGCAGCAGGTCAGACTTGAACCTGGGCCACCAGTGAGCTTAAGTGATGCCCCATATTAACTATATTTCTTCTCATGAACATGATACAGAGCCAAGTGTAGCAAATTCTGCCTGAAACTGAGCAATTAGAGTGCAAAGGTTACTTTTACATACGCTGAACTCATTATTTGAATCTTCAGTGATGTTTCACGAGCATCCACCATTTTAGACGTATATAGGTATATGACAAAAGATAAGGAAAAGCGTAAAAGGAGCTTCTGTGGAGTTCATGTATTCTAGTTTATAGCGCCTACATTCATCGAAGGGTTGAGAGCCATTGTTCGTGATACCTCAAGCAGACTGGAAGATCCAGTGCTGCCTGCCCCTCCCACCGCCTGGACAGAGCCAGAGTTCCTCATGTTGAGTCTTGTTGGTTGTGATGGTGTCAGCTGCTGCTGGTTCAGCACGTCGTAGAGCAACACAGTAACCAGGTGATCGATTCTGTCAATAGACAGGATCGGCAACATCTGGCAGGTCTGTAAAACTATGGGTTGCCACAAATTTGTGTTGTTGTAGTTTTGGAATTTCTAATTAGATTTTACTTTTATTCCACTTTGACTATATGTTTTTAATTCAGTTTACTTTCCAGGGTGCATTTTCTTCTTTAAGTTTAGTTTTTATTGTTTGACAACATTTAATTTTTATTATTTTTATTTTTGGTCTTTTTATTTTTAATGTATGGAGGGCATATCTCATAGGAAAGATGAATGTTTTAGCACTGGAATTACAATAACTTACTAATTAGTAATTACTTAATTAGTTTGGTACAGTATGAATGGCCATGGGGGAGGTCTTTATTAACAGAAAAAGCTATAAAACCTATGACAATACACTTAAATGTCTGAAATGTATGTCCTCCTTTAGACTTTACAAAGCTGACCAGTAGACCAGATTTGAGTAATTTCAGCCTGCTCGGGCCTTATGTTTGACACCCCAGTTGTAAGTGAATCTAAGCAGCCAGTGAGGCCACTGGGAAAAGCAAAACATAAGCTAGAAATCTCTAAAAAGAAACTCCACAAATAAAGGACAGTTTTAATTCTGAGTCCATGTTCACTGGAGACTTGTTTGGTTTCTCTTAGTTTTAAAGCGCTGACCTCATTCGAGAGACATATGATTTAAAATCGCGTATTTAAAATTAAATTGTTCTGAATTGAATAGAGTTAATCTGTTTGGGTTCATTATCGTAGCCACAGGGTTTGCACACTGGAATTAAACTTCAGTACAAGAGATGCTGAATTGCCCAGTATGAATGTAAATCATTGTCATATTACACAGCCTACGAAACAATGAGAGCATCAACAGGAAATTGCTGTGCTTAGAGCCAACAAGTGGGTGGCCGAGACCCATGTCTTTGCTAATCGCAGAGTTGGCTGCATGTGCGTTCCTCCGAAACACTTTGAAGAACCTATTAAAGGTTAAATGATGCTCTACATGTGCAGAATACTTGCTATTTTAGTCCTATACAGCCTTGGGTAGAGGTGAGCTATCGGTGTGAGTCTTCGCTCTTCTGATGTCCCCCACAAAGTTGGTTATTTTCAGACACTTTAGCCGACACCTCTCTGAAACGCAACCACAGCAGCTGTATTGAAAGCATTGGTCTCTGCATATCATAAGAGCAGAGTAATCTGAGATATTAAGTAGAAATTCGTGTGTTATAACTGCACAGCTGTCACTGCTTAATGTGACTTTTAATAATCTCCAAAGTTCTCAGAAACCTCTTGAAAGAAGGGAAAACATGTTAACATCATTTAACATCGATGTGATGGGGCTTCTGTATCCACTCACAGGTTGTGGCGGCTACCTGGATTAGAGGTGTGGCTTATTTAGAGTGATGTTTGTCACCTGGGTTAATTGTTCAACCGAGGACCTTTGCAATCGGTCTCCATTGCATTCATTCCAAGTCGTTTGGTTTACTTTATGCTTTGATTTTTTATTTATTTTTTTTGCACTGATCACAGATCCACACACATTACTGATGAGCTGATATTTCACATTTTCCTTTTTAAATAAATGTATTTTTCACAAGTCATAAGTCATTTTCTTTCGAGGGTTCTGACAACATTATACTTTTCTTTTTTTTTAAGAAATGCTCACTAAAGTTTGACAAGCATAAAAGCAAAAAGAGCTGGGTATGAATATGAGAACAAATGGGTTTCATATCCATGTCCCGATATTTTTTTTTCTATCATTAATCTCGTTGAAGCTTTGGGGTGTTTTTTTTACACTGTAAAGGCTCATCAGCCATTTATTGGGGAGTTAGCACCTCATCAGAAATATAGGATTTGAAATGCTTCTGAAAAGCCATAAATCTTTTGTTCTGAAATTAAATTAACTTTCTGGATTTAACCCTCTCGAGGCAGGCGTTGCCGATTTGCAACAGTTAAAAACTAACAACCTGATTACCCCACATACATATTTTATGAGTTTTTTCTACTCAGAAGTATCACTGTAGGACTTGGTTGTGCATTAGCAACAAAAAGTTTAATTTGAGCCTGAGAGGGTTAATAAATAAAGCAGATGTTCCCGATGGTTTGGAAACTTGCTTACAGGCTTTAAGAGTCTTAAACAAGCAGCAGAGATGTGCAAGGGAAATACAGGGGTTAATGGTAGTGGCAGTACAGTGGCACAGTGGTTAGCACTGTTGCTGCATAGTTCAATTTCACCGTTAGACTGAGGTCTTTCTGTATGAAGTTTGCATGTTTTCCCTGTGTTTGTGTGGGTTTCCTCTAAGCACTCCCACTGTCCAACCACATGCAGTTTGTGTGGATAGGTCAATTGATTAATCTAAATTGCCCATAGGTGCAAATGGTTGTCTGTCTCTGTTTGTTAGACTGGTAACCTGTCCACGGTGTACCCCGCCTTTGGCCCTATGACACCTGGAATAGGCTCCAGTACCCTCAAAAGGAGAGACGGATGGATAATGGCAGTGATGTTTTGCACCTCAACTCAAGTAGTTCCCATGCAGCTTGGGATATAAAACAGAGATGAGTGGCAACAAAAAAAATAAAAAAGCAGAAAGCAACATTTAGTTAGATTAAGGTCCATGTGATTTTCTTTTAATATGCGTTCGTACCACAAAGTGTTGAAGATTCTCACGGTAATTTCCCGGTTGCACTCGTGGACATGCTCCATCACCGTCGGGGCTCCATGAAAAATGAATGGCCTCGGAGGGAGTGAGGGTCCCTGGATGATGAACTCACAGTAGATGAGTGCATACTGAAAGATTAATGCAGCTATTCAGGCACAGTTTAAAGCATGGCATATGTTTGTGGGCTGGTAAATGGAGAGTGATTACAGCGCTTATTTTAATATTCATACAGGTCCTCTCCTCTCAGCTGTCTAGGTCAAGCTGGCCGAATCTAAAAAAATGAATCCTGGAGTAGAAGAGTAGAGAGAGGGTCTCTTTTCAAATACAAAGTGTCATGTAGTCACATTCAAGGCAGAAACATTTACACCTGCTCACTCGGGGGTGGTGCAAATCACTCGGCATCGCCTTGGCTTTGTCTTTTTTGTGCCTTTGTTATCTCGTGATGAATCATAAGGATGAAGATTACGGTGCACACATTCAGACCATCTCTCTTAGAAGCCTTTGGTTTTCCCTCAGTTGTACACACAAAAAGAGGTTGTGTGATGGATGAAAAGAGAGTTCCAGAGAGAAGTTTAAACCCTGTCCAATTTCACACCTCTGCACACTGTATGCTGTCAGCCCTTATGCCAAACAGCAGTCGGTTTAGCAGGTTTTTTTCACTGCCCGCTGAGGCTGGAAATGAGGCTGATGAGAGAATGAACTACAACAGTGAGCTTGTGAGCCATAAAACCACAACAATGGGATGATGGTGAGATGCTCCGTGCCACTGAGTAGAAGTGCAGAGTTGGTGACGGTTCTTTATGGCAGCTATTCTTTAAGTTAAAAATACTGAGTCACAATTTGAAGTCTGAAAATTAAGACTCCTCAAACCTTTAATCATGAGGTGAAGTATTTTGTGGTGCTTAAGACATCAGATAGCCACTAGAACATCTTATTTCCAAGTATTAATTTTTACATTTCCTGGTCAAAACCCCTTCAATAAAGGAAGACTAACGCCTAATTTAAACCCTGTGGCTTTGTTTTTTTACTCTTTAAAATTGTCAAAATTTAATTAAATATTGTACGGTAACTTGATTATCAAACTACAACAATGAAAAAGGTAGATTAGAAACTATGGTGATCCACATGGAGCCCACCCAGGGGGCTCAGATTTTAGGAAACAGAGCTACAGATTTGTGATGAGCAACACTGTTTGTTGCTCAGGGAGAGGCCACCTCCCTGAGCCTGGTTCTGTCTTCCCCCTCTCACGGTTTGGGAGTGAAGGGATGAAGACAGGAAAAGACACTGTGGAGGAGAGCCAGAGATTAATAATAACTAATTATCCAATACAGAGTGATGTCTAATCATCATTCTGCATTTAGATGGGTACACTGTGGTCATTAAGGCATGGACAGGAAGGTCAGCAGCAATACTCAGGCAGGCTGTGGAGTTTAAATGATGCCATGTTGGTACTAAGGGGCCCAAAAGTGTACCAAGAAAATATCCCCCGCACCATTACACCAGCAGCAGCAGCCTGAACCACTGATACAAGGCAGCATGGATCCATGCTTTCTTTCAAAGGCTTACATAGATACTTACCGTACCACCTGAATGTCACAGCAGAAATCAGGACTCATCAGACCAGGCAATTTTTCCAAACTTCTGTTGTCCAATATTGGTGAGACTGAGCAAATAGTTGCCTCAATTTCCTGTTCTTAGCTGGCTGAAGTGTGGTCTTATTTGATTTTCTGTTGGTGTCCTATCAACTGAAAGCAGTCTGGCCACTCTTCTCTGACATCATCAAGGCATTTTTACTCAGAGATCTACTGCCCACTGGATATTGTCTCTTTTTCGGGGCATTCTCTGTAGTCCTGGAGTTACACTCAGACGTCAATCATTTTTCTTCCCGATTCTGATGTTCACTTTGAACTTCAGCAGGTCGTCCTGACTTTGTCTAATTGCTCAGTTGCACCCAGTTACAGCTATGTGATTGGCTGATTAGACAGACGTACCTAAAAAATGTCAGGTGAGTGTACATTCACCTTTCTTTCCAGCTACCTGTGTGGCCGCTCTCTTCTGCAGGTATTGGGAAAGGAGATGTGATTTGCCCACAACCAGCACTGGCAACCCTGGACCCAGTGTACTGGTGTTCTATGAAAGCCCTTAGATTTCAGTTGTGGGTGATTCTAATCCTTAAGACACCCTTTTGGAGTTTTGCTGCTCTCTGGTTTGTTTTCTTATACAACACTGCACTCATACACTCACTCACAGCATTAACCACACCGACCACACACATCATTGTTAGCTTAAATTCCTCATTAACTATTAACTGTCATTTTGTGTGTACAGCTCGCTTCTTCTCACGGCCATGTCACTTGTTTTGTGACACTCTCTCTATACTTTTATCTCCGGTGTCTGTCAATACAAACTTGTGTCCCTGTAGCTGCCAAATGCTCTTAAGTTCAGATGCTTGCTGTGTTTATCTGGGAGTTTATAGCCCTTTTATTTTAAATGCCAGGCTAAGTAACCTGAAACAAAGGTTGACAGGAGAAGAGGCAGTGAATCAAAAGAGAAAAGATGAGGACTGATTGAAACAATTGTCTCATTCTCAGTGGGTTTGATGCGGCAAGCAACAATATATATTGTGACTGACTTTTAATGTAAAAATTATTAAAGTTTTAAATATTTAATATTGAGCTCAGTTCTTTAAAAAAAAAAATACCAGCAATAACTAGAGGACATCATCATCTAAAGACTCAGAAAGATTTGATTCTGCAAATGAAATAAATGAATTTATCTTGGACGTGATAAAAATTCTAGATTCTTGTTAATTTAATTATATCATGACACTTAGGTTTAAAATTTATTGTAAAACACCTTTTTGTTGGTTTTATTTCTTTTATTTACTTCAACTAGTCTGCATTAACCTTACAGAAGTTCCTCTGTGAATTTACCATGCACCTGTGCAACTCGCAATAAAATGCTTTTACAGCCAGAAAACCCAACTGGCTCAAACTACATTTTTCTGTTTCTTAATGACACTGTACCTCATTTTCCTGCCTATTATTCAGCCACATTATTCTCTTTCACTGCAGCCCGTGTTAATCAGAAATACCAGCTGTAATGAGAAAAGTTTGTGGGCCCGAATACTAACCACACATCGATGTCCAGTCAGTGTTTGTGCGTTTGTGTGTGTGTGTGTGTGAGACGTTATAAGTCTTTATATGAGGGAGCTGATATCTTTAAAGCTGCAGGCCATCTCTGGGCAGGAGTGGTCCTCTTGTTATTCCCTTCACGCGCGCACAACTGCTTTCTCTGCAAGTCTCTGTCAGCAGAATTTCTAATGAATTGCACAAAAGCCAGTTTACTATGCCTGCACTCATGCATGCGCGCACACAAACACAAACAGACACAGGCCAACTTTCTTTTTGTGCACAACAGAAATGGCTTTGGGAAAGAATGAATGAGGCTCTCATGCACACAGAAGGGAAATATCATGCATAAGTAGTTTTTTTGCCCCTTGGAAAAAAAAAGATCCTGTCACTACACATTAGCATGTAGCAAAGAAGAACTTCACATCTTTTTGGAACTGTCCTGGTTTATTGCATGCAGCCTTTATTGGATAGTATTGGTAGTGGTGGAGACAGGAAGCATCTTCTTTTCCTGGAAAATGAAGATGCATATAGACTTTTTACATGCTATGTGAATCATGGCTAGCTAAAACAAAATGAATCATTACTATGGTGGCTGCTTGGGCACAATACCATGAACACTTGCACAATCTGTTTCTTTTTACAGCTGGTGTGGAGACGATATGCAGTATAACCACTAACTGTTTTCTTAAAGTAATGAACATATGTGAGGATGTCAAAAATACATCCATGCAGGTGTGCTTCAGAAATCTTTTTACCCTTATTTGTCAATCCTAAGTTTCTGTTCTTAACAGTGTGTTCCTATAAGTTTGTACATTTAACTGCCTTCCAGTGTTTCCTAAATGCCATATGCCATGAATCGACTTTCATCTCAGGCAAATTCACCTATCGTCTTTGAGTTGGTTCATTTCTTCAGGAAGTGCTCACCTGCCAACACACCCTCCTCCAACCTCCATTACTGCTTCAGAGCAAACCAGTGGCACCTCAAAGTAAACTGCTGCTCGCAGTTAAAAACCTTTTACCTTGAGGAATTGTAGGTAGGGCTTACTAAAATCTCCATGTACAAACTCACCTGGATTAACCTGCCTGTCCTCTCTCCCAGTGAAGTCTCGCTCAGTCTCCTGGAACCCTCCTCGCTGGCATCCACTCCTGTGAAACTTTTTCCTGTGAAAATAAACCTTTTGAACTGTGAAATTGCTTTTGTTGGGCCTTGTTTAAGAGTGCGCTTTTCATTACTACCATTTTAGCATTTGGCAGTATGATCAGTAATACCTTTTTTTCCCCCCAACATAATGTATTGTACATATGTATTTTTGAACTCCATAAACCCCAACACCTTGATTCTGTTGCTTTTCATCCATTCTGTTGTAGATTTGCTGTGCTTGGGAGTTATCGTCCTGTCACATGACCCCAAATTGGGGATCCCGTGTCTGGCTATAGCAACCAAGCCCATCATATCAGCAAAGGAACTGCACATTATGGCCAAACATCTTCACTCCACATCTTTCCAGAGGGGATTCATTCAGAAATCTTGTGGTTTGTTCAAATGCAAAAAACTGTCCAAAACTTATTGAGGTGCTCACACCTGCTGATGATCAGTTAATCAGCTGCATTTGATTAGCAGCACCTGGCTGCTGTTTACCCTCTTATTTCCTATGGAAGCAATAAGCATTTGTTTTTTTTCCTCAGGACTGCATTAAAACTTTCCTTTTACAAGGCTGTAGTTCTACATAAACTTATACTACCAGTGTTGAAATCCAGCTTCCTGCCCAACACTAATACAGCTCCACCTGGACCAGTTGGAGCCCAACACTGGCCTCAGTCTGATTCTTTGCTGTCAGTGTTAGTTAGTCTGCCTGTATTTGATGCCGACTGGATTTGGGATATGTGATTCAAATAAGTGATTCATTTGTGTATAGTTATTGTTGTTACTTCAAAACAACAATAAATTAGTTCCCTAATTGGATTTGCATATTTGCTGCTTTGATTTAATACTGTAGACTATCTATATTAGATCCACTGCATTGCTAGTCACCCCACTCTTCATCTTGCCAAAAGTGCTTCTGTCCCCTCTTGCAATTCACCATCTCTGACAGTTCTCTCCAAATATGCCCAGTCATCCAGCGCTCAAATGACAAATCTGGTAATTGTTTTGAGGATCCAAAAGCAAGACGCATTTAGGCAGAGCAGGTGAAGTGAGGTCGTCCTGAGGCAAAGACAAAAGACGCCAAAAAAGAGAGCAGGCAATCAAGCTACAATGATTTCTTATATCAACTTAGTTTATTTTTCTTTGCAAACGAAAGCTGGTAAGAAGGAAGTTTTACCCATTTAAATTCAAAGTAAATACCCTACAGAGAACTCCGACAATCAAACGATCCCTGCCAGCAGGACTTGGTGATGGTTGGGAGGAAGAACTCCCTTTTAATAGGAACAAGTCTCCTGCGGAACCAAGCCCAGGATAGGTTGGTTATCTGGCCTGATGGTTTGGGGGATCCTTTCTCAAAAACTTTGAATTATACTTAAGACTAATGTTTTTGTTAAAGGGAGTCTGACTTGCTGATCTTTGTTTTTGGAGACCTTCAGATTTGCTGAGTTCAGTTCAGGACTGGACTAGTGAGCACTATTACTGTGTTATTACCGACAAACACAGATAAGAATTAGAATTAGAATAGATCTTTACTGTTACTGTTGCAAGATCAATGAAACACATTTTAGCAAATCTCCGTTAGCAGCATGTAGATTTTTACATTGAAATTCCTTTAGAATAAAAGAAAAAAAGAAAAGAAAAAAAGAGTTAACTTGACTTAAAGTTAAAGAGGCACCTACATAGGGAATGTATCTAATAACGTAAGTATCTACACAGATATGTACAAGTTATATGTGCCATATAAAAGAGCAGGTGCAATATGGGGAGTGATGTGATCAATGGTAGCGCACACTGAGTAAGAGGTAGGACTAGAGGTAGGTTGCATTATAATAAATACGGTTTATAAATAGAGGTAGGAATGTTGGTTGCATTATACTACAATAAATATGGTTTATGTCACAGTCTGGCTGAGGCAGAAGAAGGTGGACCCAAGTGCGGACACGGAGAATAACAAGACTTTATATTGAATTAAAACGAACTGTTTATTGAAGGCTGATCTTAGCAACAAAAAAAAACAAAAGCAAAGACTAAATCATAACCTAAACTGGGTGAGCTAAACATAACAAAACTGTGGAACATGGACATAGAGACCTTGCATGAATGCATAATCATGGAGACAAGGTAGGATAACAGACGCTCAGACAAGGAATGAATGAACACACACAGACTAAAAGCACACAGGAGGTGATCAGGGGAAGTGGAAACACATGGGGAAACAGCTGACACAAATGAACATAACAATGTCACAGTGGAAGAGTAAAACTAAACACAATGAACACAGCAACACAATACTCTTCAAAATAAAACAGGAAACATAATGAAACGCAGACCTGACAACATGAACTTAACAAAAGACATGCAGACATGAAACACATGAAGGACATAGGAGACTTAACACAGGGGTTGAAAACATAAGGGGAAACTAATAAACAAAGAACTATAATAATAACCTAGGCATGATAGAAATGAACTTAGAAAACCTAAAGGACTTAAACATAAAAACAAACTAAAACTCAAAACACTGGGTCAAAATCGTGACAGTTTATAAATGCAGTAGAAATGTTAACAGTGAAGTTAACCTTCAATCAGGGTGGAGGTAGGATATGTTTGACAGTTTGTGGGTAGAAATGTTTATTGAGTCTGTTTCTCTTTGACCTGATTGACCTGTAGCGTTTACCAGAGGTAAGGGTGAGTGTACAGGGTGCGAGGGGTCCTTGATGATGAAACTGACTTTCTGCTGAAGTCTGCCAGTATAAATGTCTCTGAGGGGGGTTAGTGAAGTTGTGAAGTTGCCCGCTCTGCTGCCCTCACCACCCGCTGCAGTTTTCTCCAGTTTTACAAAAACTTTAAAGAGTCTTTAATTGGAATTCAAAAGTTGTTGTTTTTTATCTTTTCATACTTGAGAAACAAAGGATATGAGAAATGATCTTATCTTTCTCTGTGTTATTGTATTACCATAGAAAGTGCCTTGAGGTGACTGTTGTTGTAAACTGGCATTATATAAATACAATTGAACTGAAAAAAATAGAAAATTATTTTCACAAATAGCAAACGTCTTAACAGTTTTAAAACAAAAGTCAAGCAAGTTAAGCAAAATCTGCACAGCTCAGCAGTTACATCCCAGCACAGCAGGGCGCACCATTAAGGATGCAGGTGGAGAAGCTTTATTCACAGCTAAAAGGTTTAAATGGATTTTTTTTTTTTACAAGAGAAAACAGAACATAAAAAAAAAAATACTGAGCTCAAAACAAAAACAAAAGAACAAACAAACAAACCGAAAGATGACTTTTTAACCACGAGCAACAGAAATTTAACTGAAATAATCTTTTCTAAAAGACCAAAATTAAACCTAGTGACTGTAGTTAAACTTAAATTTAAACCCACTTTATGACTTTATGGAAGCACAAAGTTTGAGTAATGAACTAACTGGTAATTAGAGTGCAATGATGGCAGGAAGTAGAACATGACCGCCTGCAGTGTAAATGCTGGTGGGGGTGGCGATGGAGCAGCTGGAGAGGTTCTCTGAGTGACCAGGAAGAGGCGGGTCGCACAAATGAGATTCTGAAAGGCAGAATGACAGACGAGCAGGGATTTAAAGTGAACAGAGGCTGATCGGCGTGCAGATGGTGCCTGAGGAAACTGTTGGACGAGAGTGATAATGACGAAATTGAGTTTGACAGAGTGGTAAAGTGTCATGTCCTGAAGACAGACAGAAGAGAGAATGCACATTTCTTACTGAACTTGAGATTCAGATGCGCGTCATGTAGAACACGAAGCACCTCAATGTGGATTCAGTTTTAAAACAGCTGAAATGTCTTAAAAACTTTGCACCTAAGGACGTCTCAATCATCAATCCAACTGTATTTATGTATATATATTGTCTGAGTCTCTCCTTGCCCAATGTTGTGTCTTCAGTCACTGCTGTGTGTTCCCCATGGTATTCCTTAATATGTGCTTTCCCTTGTTTGAGCTTAACTTTTGGTTTATCTTGGACTTTCTGTTATTTTAGCACAATATTAAAGGCTCACTTTATTACCTCACCCTATATCCTGAGTTCTGGGTGCTGCTTCCCACACAGCTATACCTGCCTGATCCTTGATAATGTTTTATGTTAACAAAATAAATACATTGGATTTAAATTAAGCACATTTTTGTGTAAAGAAAATCAAACAGTTAGACAAAGATTTACTGAAAGAAAAAATAATGCCATACTTGACAACTGGATATAGTACCGGTAAAGTGTGAATACAACATAATACATAAAATTAAATTCAAACATTGATTTATGATATATAATAGTCTAATCACATAAAGTCCATGGACAGAAAATGGGACAGACGAGGGGGTCACACATGACAAGAGCAGGGCTACACTAGGACACCCATATTTTCTATGCCCATCTCCTCTCCAACCTATGCCCCTTTAGGAGCTGCACAGCTGATCACCACCTGCCTCCATCTCACCCGATCCGTAGCGTCTTCTTCACACCAACCCTCTGCATGTTCTCCTGCACTACAGATGCAAAGTTAGACTGATCACCGTAAAACACAGATGCAACAAATGGAAAGTTGGCAGCCCTGCTTTAATGTAAATCAGCTGGAAATTGATTGGACTGGTAGTCCAATGGTGGAAGGCAGGAAGTGTGGGCACAAATCTGAAGCAGGGACCTACATTATTTTAATGGGAAGGAGCATAGCTGAAGGTATTTTTGAACTTTATTCATTGTCAGTGAACATTGTCAGATAAATTCAATATACATCATCAAAAAAGAAAAAGAAAGGAATGCATCTGAACATATGTAGATACAATTCCTCTACAAAATTTAGCAATTTTACGCCTCATGATAATACCTTTAGAGTTAAACTTCTCAACCTACAATATACAGGGAGATATTTCTGGAATACTGGAATACCACTAAAAATACCACTTAAAGTTTTTGAGTAATGCCAAAACGAATCATTTAAACTACACAAGTCAGCAAGTAAACTACACAAGTCAGCAAGTAATCTACACTGTAAACGCAATCATCCTGTATTTTATCAATTTAAATCAATATATTTATCCTTGTACATCACAGTTTGCAGAATCTTTATTTAACTTATTTAGCTTCTTCAAAATATAACATGCCAGCATAGCAGGAGATCTATAAAGGAAGCAGGGTTTGGGCTTATCCAGGTAACAGCCTGGGCTCTCACTGATATTAAGGTGGTTCACGTCCTGCTGCAGACCAAACCTTCTCCTGTGCAGGGTTTGTGTGAGATGTGACAGTTAAATCACCAATCCTCTGTGCAGAAAAAAAAGTCACCATTCCTGGATGGTATACTTCTGTGGACAGATACTAACAGACTCTAAAAAATTTTTAACAGCATCTAAACTTTTGACTTTTTTTCTGCAACCCTGGATTACTTTATTCAGCTGGTAGCCATGCACGTGTGTGCTCTTTGAATTGCCTGCCATTCAAATTACAATGCAGAGACGACAAGACTTTGCAGAAACATAATTTCAACTCAATCAGGACATAATGACAAATAATCAGTACGAATAAGGGTAAGTGGTCAAAGGCAATGTTTTAAAACCTTTATGTCAGTTCAGCTGACATAAAAAGTGTGCAGGTGCACCTATTTTGGGCACAAACTGAACCACATAACGCTGGAGGAGTGAGCTGGAGGGGGCTGAAGCAGGTTTAGTTTAGTGAAACTAATTTTTTAGCAAGATATGACAGTGGGGAGCACCAGTGAAGGGTGAATCACACAGTAAAAGTGTTTATATAAATATTTCATAAAGCTTTGAATTTCTAAAACAATCCTTTTCTCCACTTTGCACCAGCATTGTTATAGCAACCGTTTGTTCAGCTGGCGGATAGCGCATAAGCAGCAGCTCACCTTTTCCACCCACCTCCAGGCATTATGAGCGTTATGAAACCCCTGCTTCACGCACGTTTGCATGAATAAAACCCACACCCTACGTAAAAGTGATCACACCCACATCAGATGAACAATTCTGTTCCTAAGCAACTGATGCTCTCTGCGTGGGGCTTGCATGTTCTCCGTGTGTCTGAGTAGGAGTCCTCCAGGCGCTCCACTTTCCTCCCACAGCACACAGACATGCAGCTCAGCTGGAGTGAGCACTTTAAAACACTCCTACGTTTGAATAAGTGTTCGTAGGTGGTCTGACGGAACGGGAGTTTGAGGTTTCCCTGTGAGGGCGACAGTGCGCAGATAGGGCTCCAAACAACCCACGGCAGCTATAAAGACTCCAAGTTCTGTGTTGCATTTTCTTCCTTAATAAAATTGTCCTTATGTGCATTTCAGTGGTGAATACAGCAGACCACAGCCCTGTTAACTGACCCAGGAGGCTGCAGTGTTCATTATACTTCACAATAATTAAATAATCCCTGGAATAATTTCTCTGATGACATCAGGAGGGCTCCCCTTTAGAGTGAAACTTAAAACTTATCTTTTGGCCTCAGCTTTTGATTAGCTGATTATTCTCTGATTAGTTTGGCCCATGTTGCGTTTAGCCTCACCGCTGTGGCTCTCACTCACATGTTTGAATTATTGCAAGTATTCATAATTATACTGATGTGCTTTACAAAAGGTTATTACTTTATTTTGAGCTGATACCAACATTACAGACTCGCCTGCTGGTTCCTTTCTATATTGGTTTTTAAAAACAGTGAGAATCACTTGTTAATCAGTCATTAACTAATCAGGTATGAGTCTGATCTGTGCCTGTGTTTCGTATTTGTACAGTCTTTAGAGGATCTGTGATGCTCTTCTCTATATTGTTATGTTTTTAGCTGAAATTAGAAGATGTAAAGGCAGGTACTGAGACAGAATAACAACAAACACACTTTTAGGGTTTTTATTACAAGACCAGAATGCACAATATTGAATAGGGGTTGGTGAAGAGTGGGCAAGCTGCTGAGGTCCTTCACAGGTGAATAATTTTTCCAGAGTGAGTGTTTGATTATGAGCCCGAGGGGAAGCAGGCACTAAAGGTGATGTAGGGTGGATGAAGGGGAAACAGTTAAATACGTGAATACATAACAGAGCCTATAGCAGTTCTAAAAGACGGAACAATCTGGAAATATGTGCTAGTAATGAGTTGGTGGGATATGGGTGCACTAGCATGAGATTTGTCAGGAACAGGTGACACTACTCCAGCCAGATTTTCAGTCCATCTAAACTTTTAATCCATCAATGAGCAGCTAAAAAGAAGGATTCACAGAATTATTGGTCTCCATCCCTCCATCCATCCATCCATCCATCCATTCTCTTCCACTTATCCAGTTCAGGGCTACAGGGGGCTGGAGCCTATCCCAGCTCCTACATGGTGAGAGGTAGAGTACATCATGGACAGGCTGCCAACCCATCGCAGGGCCAATAAGACACATAAACAAATGTTCACATTCAAGCAGTTTAAAATCTACACTTAACCTAACTCCATACATGTCTTTGGACTGTGGAAGGAAGCAGGAATACTGGTAGAGCAGCGGTCTCCAACCTTTTTTGCGCCACGGACCGGTTTATGCCCGACAATATTTTCACGGACCGGCCTTTAAGGTGTCGCGGATAAATACAACAAAATAAAACTAGTACCGGTACCGAAAAAAAGAAGATTTATTCATAACACACGTGAAAAGACCCAGGAAAACCGAGTTAACGATAAAAACGATAACAAAATAACGCTGAAAACGATAAAAACCCTGAAAACCATACATTTCACACCTGAGCCTCAACTTCGCGGCCCGGTACCAAACGACTCACGGACCGGTACCGGTCCGAGGCCCGGGGGTTGGGGACCGCTGTGCTAGAGAATCCACGCAAACATGGGAAGAACATGCAAATTCAGCAGAGAAAGACAAGGAGTCCATCCTTGTCTTAATACTAATAAACATTAAACATGCCCACCGGTGTTAATATCTACCACAGTAATGCTGTTTTTGTATCATTAGCTCAGCTCAAATCCAATGTGTAAAACCAGAGGGTCACTAATGTTATACAACTCATCCCAAGGGGACCATGAGTATCTGGAGCACATTAATCATAATCCATCCAATAACTAGGATATCTCTGTCACCACACTCACAAAGACGACACTAGATGTAACACAAACCATCTTCACTGTGTTAGATGTGTTAGTATTATATCAGAGCAATTGGCAGTTATCTACAGGGTGGGCCATTTATATGGATACACCGTAATAAAATGGGAATGGTGGTGATATTAAAGTCCTGTTTGTGGCACATTAGTATATGTGAGGGGGCAAACTCCTCAAGATGGGTGGTGACCATGGTGGCCATTTAGAAGTCGGCCATCTTGGATACAACTTTTGTTTTTTCAATAGGAAGAGGGCCATGTGACACATCAAACTTATTGGTAATGTCACAAGAAAAACAATGGTGTGCTTGGTTTCAACGTAACTTTATTCTTTCATGAGTTATTTACAAGTTTCTGACCACTTATAAAATGTGTTCAATGTGCTGCCCATTGTGTTGGATTGTCAATGCAACCCTCTTCTCCCACTCTTCACACACTGATAGCAACACCGCAGGAGAAATGCCAGCACAGGCATCCAGTATCCGTAGTTTCAGGTGCTGCACATCTCGTATCTTCACACCATAGACAATTGCCTTCAGATGACCCCAAAGATAAAAGTCTAAGGGGGTCAGATCGGGAGACCTTGGGGGCCATTCAACTGGCCCACGACGACCAATCCACTTTCCAGGAAACTGTTCATCTAGGAATGCTCGGACCTGGCACCCATAATGTGGTGGTGCACCATCTTGCTGGAAAAACTCAGGGAACGTGCCAGCTTCAGTGCAAAAGAGGGAAACACATCATCATGTAGCAATTTCAAATATCCAGTGGCCTTGAGGTTTCCATTGATGAAGAATGGACCCACTATCGTTGTACCCCATATACCACACCAAACCATCACTTTTGTTGTCCAACAGTCTTGGAGGGATCCATCCAATGTGGGTTAGTGTCAGACCAATAGCGGTGGTTTTGTTTGTTAACTTCACCATTCACATAAAAGTTTGCCTCATCACTGAACAAAATCTTCTGCGTGAACTGAGGGTCCTGTTCCAATTTTTGTTTTGCCCATTCTGCAAATTCTGTGCGCATCTGGGTCATCCTCGTTGAGATGCTGCAGTAGCTGGAGTTTGTAAGGGTGCCATTTGTGAGTAGCTAATATCCGCCGAAGGGATGTTCGACTAATGCCACTCTCCAGTGACATGCGGCGAGTGCTACGCTGTGGGCTCTTGCTGAATGAAGCTAGGACAGCCACTGATGTTTCTTCATTAGTGACAGTTTTCTTGCGTCCACATTTTGGCAAATCCAACACTGAACCAGTTTCACGAAACTTAGCAAGCAGTTTGCTAACTGTAGCATGGGAGATGGGTGGTCTCGTAGGGTGTCTTGCATTGAAATCTGCTGCAATGACCCGGTTACTGCGTTCACCAGATATCAACACAATTTCGATCCGCTCCTCACGTGTTAACCTCTTCGACATGTCAATGGCTGTGAACAAAGAGAAACTTGTAAATAACTCATGAAAGAATAAAGTTACGTTGAAACCAAGCACACCATTGTTTTTCTTGTGACATTACCAATAAGTTTGATGTGTCACATGGCCCTCTTCCTATTGAAAAAACAAAAGTTGTATCCAAGATGGCCGACTTCTAAATGGCCACCATGGTCACCACCCATCTTGAGGAGTTTGCCCCCTCACATATACTAATGTGCCACAAACAGGACTTTAATATCACCAACCATTCCCATGTTATTACGGTGTATCCATATAAATGGCCCACCCTGTATATTTAACCCATATTTTCTTTGAAAAAATGAATTGCTGTCCATGAAGCCCAACAAAGATTAGGCATTTATTCGATATTTTTATGCCCGTCCTAAAACTCAAGTTAATTATTATCTGATATAGAGCTACTTAACTTAAGAACATTTTCATTAACAATTCAGCTCACTGATAACTGTGATGGTTGAGTTCCTTTTATCCTTGCACTGATCCCTATTTTTGCTATACCTCTATGTAGAAAAGAGCCTCAGATTCTCTTGACAAATATCGATTCCCCACTTGTCTGTCACTCTTCATTTGTCCTTAAGGGTGACAGTCAATTAGACGAGAGCATTTCCAGGACTTGATTTCACTCAGCTAGCTCTGCAAGGCCTCAAGGAGCAGCTGTTCAGTGAGGTGAGAGGCTGGTGGCTGAGTTTCCAGACCAAAATGGAATTATGTCCCTATTTTCATCCTGATGCACTAAAAGTGCAGCTTGCCTGAAATTGAAATGAGAGTCTTGCAGTTCTGGGTATCCGCACCTGCCTAGTATGCACCTCAATCATTCAGCAGGTTTGACAGTGAGAGCCAAGTTTAAAGAGAGGGAAATGCAATAAACCTGAATATGTAAACATTGCATCTTACAAATATGAAAACCTGCAAAACAACACAATAAAAAAAATCTGTACATGAGTCAAAATGTCTCTCTCTTGTGTAAGCAAAATACATTTTTGACTCAATAAAAAATAACAAGTGCTTTCAAATTGCTGTATTTATGAATAGCTCCATTGTCTTGTCTGCTTCTGTTTGAACTACGCTCTCTTTTGCGCATAATTAATGCTCTTAAATGTGTGGAAGGTAACCTTGTCTCGTATGCCTCTGTGTGAAAAGTACCCTCTTCTGTGTATAATTAATACTGTCAAATTGTTCTCGGTGTGAGCAGTGCGCTTTTCTCCCTTCCCCCTCTTTACCTTTGTGTTAACAGCATAGTCATTCCTTTTGTGTGTCAGCTCTGTTTATTTCATGTTTTCTAAGTAGAGATTGTTTTGGTTGATTTGGAATTCATTCTACTTATATAATGCGATTTTCTTTAAAAGCCTAATTCATGCAGCTTAATCAGCAGGCAAGATGGGTATGTTGAGATAAATCTTTTAAGGGTAGATGAACACACCCCTGCCAACCACCGCAAGAGGAATGTGGTGCTCTTGATCAAAGTGTAGGACAAACAGACAAACCCTCGTCCCCGCTGGATGGACTCCTTGTCTGTCCCCTCTGACTGTCTGTCCTATTTTTAATGGACAGTAAAGTTGTGACATGCCCTGTTTGTCCCATTGTTGACATTCCTCTATTCTCTTAAGCCCTGGAGGCTTTGTGTTTGTTAAGCTGTAGAGCATCCCTCCTCCTCTTCCTCCCTCTCTCCCCTCTCTCTACTATCAATTACATTAACAGCATCCCGAAGCTTCCCCCTAGCATGTTGCTCCATTTTGTGACAGGAAGCCTCACTGCTGTTAGTTTATGGCCTCCTGCTACATTATTGCACTACGCTGGTAATAGAGCATACTCTCTATTCTAGTCCAGACTTTGTCCTCTAATCCGAGCCCTCTTTCCAACGCCAGACGTTTTCTGGTGACAATGAAGTATTTTTATGGCTGTGCTGATATCATCACATTTCTGTTTGTCCCTCATCTCCCAGGGCACTGCTTACGGGAAAATGAATTATACAATACAATAGATGGGGTGGATGCTCTGCAGTCAACTTGAGGCCAATTTGCCCTAACATGACTTGGCTTGTGTTTCCAGCTAGCTATACAGCTGAAGGTAATTTGAAAGCTTCTGAAATTTTGTATTCCTGCTTTCTTCCTCTCGTGTTAATTATGCATTACCAGTAAGACGCTGGTGGAGCCATGTGGCATGTCAAGTTTACCTCTGATCGTTACCAAGGCCAGAAATAGTACATCAGGCATCCCGACTCTAATTGCTTGTCGTATTCAAGCCAGTATGCATTGTAAAACCACACACCATGTAAATTCAATGGAGAGCCACAGCCTTAAATCATTCATTGATTTGAGTGAACTGCAATGGCAGAAAAACGCTGGAAAGTCATGCTGCCTCGGGCTTTGAGCTTCCCCCAAGGATTGTGTGGAGTGATGGTTTTGCACTTCTCCATGTGCACGCACAGCATGTTTGAGCCACTCAATTCAAGGTATTTCTGCACATGAGATGGTAATATTATGCTTCACTTGCTTCAAGCTTGATCTTAAAGCTAACCCCTTGCTCATTTGAACATTGAAATACCTTTTCTTGTTTTAATCATTTGTCCTGTTCATTCACAGCCCAGAAACGATAAAAAAAAATTAACAGGAATCCTCCTGTAAGCAACAACAAAAAAAAAGAAAGAAAGAAAAAAGAAAAAAAAATCTCTGAACAGTCTCATTTTTTGTCTTAAATAAATTGCTCATAAATTCCCAAAATTGAAACTCATATATGGACATTGATATTTAAGTTCTTTCTCTTTTTAAAAAAAAAAATAGAGAGAAGTTCAATAAACACTCCAGTTAAAAAGAAATCTGGCAATTTTTTCATGGTTCAGACTTACACCGTTAAAAGACACTCTGGAGAAAAATGAAAAACTATCATTTAAGATAACTGAATGCAAAAATAGTTTTCATCTATTTATTTAGCTCTAACACACTGACATAGTTTATCTCAAGGAGTTAAGAGATTCAACCATTTAGATAACTTTATGAGAGTCAAACTCCATACTTCACTGGCCACAAACAGCAAATTTGATCTTAAATGTATTATTATTATTATTATTATTATTATTATTATTATTATTATTATTATTATTATTATTATTATTATTATCATCATCATCATCATCATCATTATTATTTATAAAGAAATGTTAAAAGTAAGATCCTCTTAATGAAGGATCTGTTTTTTGTTTGTTTTTTTTGCCTGTCCCATTTGGTTTTTTAGCCATCAGAATTGTTGTCTGAAGACCAACAAGGATACCCAATGGATTTACTTTGCCAAATGGATCATCGTGGCATTGCCGTATTGGTCCATTTGATCGACCTTTGTTTTTATTATTTATTATATTTTATTTTCAGATGTTACAGACGGGACAGACATGAGTGAGGGATAGGAAAGGGAGAAAGAAAGAGGAAGGAAAAGAAAAACAGAAGGGGAGAGGGACAGTGAGAAAGGGGGGGGGAGAAAAAAATGAGAATGTTGAGAAGAAGGACTTTACAAAACACATGATTAGCAGTTCCATATTTTTACACTCACAAGCCACTTCCTTGGCTACACCTTTCCAGCACTGGTTCAGACTCCCTTTGACCTTCTGAACTGCCTTAATTCTTCATATCATGGATTTAACAAGCAACTGGAAACATTCCTCAGAGATTTTGGTCCTGACTTGATAGCATCACGGGATTGCTGCAGATTTGTCAGCTGCACACCCATGATTTGATTCTCCCATTCCACCACATCCCAAAGATTTCTGTTGGATTGACATCTGGAGACTTTGGAGGGGATTTGAGAACAGTGAACTCACTGTTTTGCCGAAGAAATCAGTTCACTCAGTTCAGTTCATATTTTGTGCCTTTATAAATGCTCTTCTACATACCTTGGTCAGATCGAGTGGTTATTTCACGAAACTGCTACTTTTAAATATCCAAGTATTTTCATTATTGTGAAATATTGCTATTCCCACAGGAGGAGCTAAACAGCAATTTACTGATATAATTTGAAGTATTAAAGATGATTTCTTTGCAATTTTGGCCAATGCTGTCGCTGTCCACTGGACCTCATGTTTGGTCTTCTGGGGTTTGTAGGCTCAACTCATTTATTCTGAAATTTCAGTGTTTAAAATTAGGCTTTTATTCTGAAGAGATCCTGCTGCCGGCGGAAGTCGTGGCATGCACGTCATGGCTGCCTGTCTGAAAAATCTGTAGCTAAACTTTCACTTTGTTCTGAAAGCACAACGATTATGGCGACGTTTTTCGGGGAAGTGCTGTCGGTTTACTCTCGGGCTGTGGAGGAAGACGACGACGAGCTTGATGAAAATGAGGAGGATGAGCAAATCCGCAGAGAGCTGGAGGAAAAAAGGTAAATAACTAGCTGTAGCATCGGGGAGTGAACGCAGAAAAAGCATGCAGAGGGGAATCGGGTTTAGTTAATCTAGCTAGTTAGCTCGCTGAAATGCAGAGATTATTGCCAGTGAAATACTAAGACGTACAAAGGTATGCAGACCATATCATCCCAGTTTAAGCATTTTCTTACTCGGTCAGCTGGATGGATATCTGCCGCTGAAGCTAACTGAGCTAACATGACACATGAGTTTTCAGTTCACCCATTCAAACAGCATTTACACACGTAATGCAGGAACCAGTTTTTAACACTTTCGTCAAGTGTACAAAAAGATATGGCAACATTGTCATTGCTATTATGCCCTTAAATACGGAAATGGTTAGTAATAATAATAATGATAATACAGAAACTTAGTAGTCAAACAAAACGTTAGGGTAGTGTCAGGAAGGGCATCCTCAAGAGTGAGATTTCCATAAAAATCAGTCAAAGCCCGGTTTATCAGTGCTGCTGATTGAAGACAGAGGAAGAGAAGATGTGTGTTTGGAAGCTGCCAGAGAGAAGGAAAGGTAGGAGGTGAGGGTAAGGACTTTAAATGCAAAGGATTTTAAATGTGAAGCTTTCAGGGTGACGGAAAGAGGAAGACAACAGAGAAAAATAATGGATGCAATGAAGGAGGAGATAGAGGGTTGGTCTGACAGAGGAAGATGTTAGGTTGGAAGGGTGAGATGGAGGCATTATCCATTACAAAATCATGAAAGTATTTGTATGTGTAGTTTTTCCAGAATTCGTTCTAGAGAATAGCACATTTTAGGAATGATTTCATGATTCTTTTATGTAAGAGGAAAAAAATATATTAAAATTAGGCTTTTTGAAGCCAGACCAACACATTGTGTGATGACAGGCAAAAAGTAGACACGTAGATTTTTTTATTTTGTTTTTTGTCTTTCTTTTCATTCATTATATAGACAAAAGTTCATGTTACACCTCCAGGAGCTGCTCATCTATAGAAACCTGTAAGCACACAGTTTTTGTGCTGATGTTAATGCCAGGGGAAGTTTGGAGCTCTGCTTTCAATGAGCAAGCAGCGCGTAGGCGACGTTTAAGCTCTGTATGCCTCAGCACTCAGCAATCCTGCCCTGTACATGATTTCTGAATGCTTCCCAATTCCCATAATATCACTTAAAGTTGTTCATGGAATATGGGAGGAAAGAAATATCACAAACTGTTGCAACAGTGGCGTCCTATTACAGCAATACACTTGATTTTAGTGATCTTCGTAGAACGACGTGTGGAAGGCTGTCTAAACATCTGAGTTTAAATATTTTGTTCACTAAGCCCAGAACCCAGGATTGGCAGATCTCATTAGGAGGAGCAGTTTTATAAATGTATAAAAATGTTGATTGGGGGAAAAATCTTTAAACTCTTTCTTCTCCACAAAACCAAACAGAGAGGTTCATCTGCACTGGAGCCCTGAAGTCTCTGAGTCGCTGAAGTCTGGAAACAAGTTGCAGTGTTCAGACTTCATCCTTGCTGTGGGACAAAATGCTTCCAGTAAGTTGCTGCTGTCTCTGTCCTGTCTGCTGACTCACCTGTGATTGGTTTAACTGGATGCCCAATGTTATTACACATTAAATGAATATTTAATATCCCCGTCGGGACACTGGAACATGGTGGACCAAAATGTCAGCTCAGAGGCAGTAACAGAATATTTCCAAGAATCTTTTGTACTTTTAAAAATGATGACATGGGGAGCGAGTAGGTTATGGTGCTAAAACACTGCAGGAAATATAATGCAGACAGTCGGGGATTTGTGTTTTGATCATCACTTAATCTGCATCTTATTTTCTCAATTATTCAATGAGTCTTAAACCTTTGAATATGTAGTTTTTAATTTTTTTTAACTAACTGTTTTCACTGAGTTGGTGACTGTTTTATTTCTTTGAAGTGAGGTTTTGATCCACAGCTGTAGGTGGCAGTAGGCCACGCCCCTCGGCAACACTAACACTGTATACTACTGTGGACTGGGATAGCAACAACATGCATTTTGGTGATCTGAAAAAATTCAGTTGACATCAGATCTTTTTCAATTCAGTTTTATTTATATAGCACCAAATGACAACAATAGTTGCCTTAAGGCACTTTATATTGTAATCCCAGTTAAATAAACTTATTAGTTTTTCAAGCCTACCTTCAATATCTTAAGTCTGGACTTTTATTTTTGCTCATAATCTTTCCTTTTGCTATTGTTCCCTTCCGTAAGGGATACCAGTAGCGCTCTTGTTATTTCATGTTTCCTATTTGGAAATAAACACTTGACTAACTTGTGAGCTTTCTTTTAAAACTGAGAGACTCTGTCTGCACAGGTTTTCTGTCAGTGCACATCCTGTCCACGCCAAACTGGGATACAATCGGACGTGCGTCGGCGTGGAACGAGAGGAGCCGAGCTGTAACGGGGCAAGGCTGCGAGGAATCAGCGTGTGTTTTCTACAGACGCAAGGACAACCCAACAGTGAGTGACGCACCGAGCGGGGCAGCACTTCAAAATATATCTGAAAGCTCCTGACGGTCGAGAACTCGATGATCATTCAGTTTAATGGGTTTGCTCCTGAACTTCTGTTTAATATTTTTCAAGTGCTGTTTGAGATGTTCGCTCATTTATATCAAGGGTACTTTATAATGGCTGTGGCCTGTTCGCTGTCGAGCTGCAAACAGATGAGATATCATAAAAGAAAAATCTGAATAAATTACGTGCAGTGCAAGAGTAAAGAATGAAATGCTGGTTCTGTTACAAAACTTGGAAGAGAGGCCATTACACAGAGGATTAATGAACCCTGGTAATCTAGTGTCTGTTGTCAGAGTTATAACCGACCGGTTGATTGTGTGCAGAACCGCCTGCCCTCAGCCACACGTGATTCAATCGAGATAAATGTAGTGAACGGTTGCTCCTGCGCTGCCGAGGAAGCTTCAGATTTATCACGAGTGTCCTGCTGCCTTCAGGTGGCTGCTGGGATTTAATGTACTGGGGGACCACAGGAGCAGCTGTGGACAGCAGATACCGCGACAGTTGGCCATTAATTTAAAGATCACTGATTTACTAAAAGTCCTGCTAGCACAACCTTCATTTTTAATGCTGATTTAAAGGGTGGGGAGTGTGTTTTAGACAGTAGTTGGTGTGTGTGGTGGAAAATAATGCAGCAAAAGCAGGGATATTAAGTCTAAATAAAGCTCTCAGTTCAGTGTAGGATCAATAAACGTGATTTTTCTTTGAAGAGTCGAGAAGCCTGAAGAAGTTTGTAATGCGTCCACTTTAATCAGTCATCGGTGGAAAGAAAACTTTAATGTGAGTTAGAAGATAAATCATTGGTTTATGTTTTTTGATAAAGGCAAAATACCCAGTGTTTGCTGACCTCATGTTCCTGATTGAAATCTCTGACAATTAACTGACTAAATAGTAAAGTAATGCTCTAACGTAAGTGTGTGTGTTGAATCAAACTAATTTAGCTACGTATTTAGTGGAAGGGGTGGCTACAGCCTGTCCCCTGTCCTGGAGTGAGAGGCGGGTTACACCCCGGAAAAGGTCACAGTTCATCCCAGTGAAAGACAACCATTCTCTTTCACATTCACACCCAGTTTAGCCAGTTTAGAACCACCTAAACTCATCTTTGTCTTTCCGTGGGGCCCCAAATTTTCCGGTCCCATGTCTTTCAGTGTTAAGTACATTCTTCTTTAATGTTTTGGGTGGCAAACACCTTGTAGGTGGGTTTGCAGTAGTATTAAAAAACAAAACGAGAGACACTATATTCAAGACAAAAAATGGCCACACAAACTTCTGGATTATTTGAATATTTAAGAATCCATACTTGTGGGTCCTCTGGGTGTTTAGTTTGACTTTAATTCAACAACTTTAACTAATTATTGCAGAGCTTAAAATGTTGATTTACTCTTCTCTGATTTAAACTCATTTAATCAGTTAGAATATGGGGAAATCCTATTGCATTTGAATATTAAAGGTCTGAAAATGTTTAGTTTTTTAAAATTATGAAAGTTGCATAAAAAGTTTTATTTTTCTTTCCTTGAAGGTTTTGATATGCCAGGTGTCGTGCTACGTTGCAGAAGACCAGCTTTTTCAGTGGACAGAAAAGGTATGTTTAATGAACTAAGCGAAGAACTGCAGGGAGATTGTGTTATGTTGTTAACCTAGACTTTTTTTATGATGTGAAATGTGAGCCAGTGGTTGTTGGCGACCCATTCTGAGGACTTGAGCTGAGCATTTTTGACACTGAATGCTCATAAGCTAAGCCCGATTTACAGAAAGCCCTGCTTCATGCAAGAAACTACCGGCTGAGCCTATAAACTCAGATTAGAGAGGTCAAATAAAACTTTTTACAGCAGTTGTCCCTTGAAGTTTAATGCATTTAAACTTCAAACTTTCATCATTTATATACAGTTTGTTTTTTCTTTGTGCAGAGCCCTCCAGGCCAGCATCTGCTTCTCAGTCTCTAAACAGATTTTTTTTTTCTTTTAGTTCAGCACAATTTTATTTATTTTTTGTTTCACTTGTGAAGTACAACAGCATCATAAAGCATAAGGTTTGCTATAATATACATTTACCAGTATCTCATCCAGGCATGATCAAGAAGCTCAGATTTTTAGACCAACCAGGAGAACTGGGATAAAGTGTGATCTTGTGATGGTTGTTGGTGCCACACAGGCTGGTTATAGAGATCAGAAACTGCTGATCTCCTGGGATTTGTTATAGTGCAAAAGCAGGGTAGCATCTCACACACTAAACCTTCAAATTGGCTACAGCAGCAGGAGACCAAAGAAAATTTCACTCCATTTGGCTGAGAACAATAAACTAGGCTGTACTAGACACCTGCACACCAAAACAGAAGCAAATTGGAAAAATATCAACCGGTCTCACGAGTCTCCAGTCCTGCTGCCAGAATTTGGTGTAAACAACATTGATCTATCCTGCTTCGTGCCAAGTGTTCAGGCTGGTGGTAGTGTGGAACATTTTCTTGGTACATATTAGGTCCCTCATGTGTTCAGTAATAAATCAACCACTGAGTGTACAGTAATTATTTATTTACTGGCTTTTTTTTTAACCACACACTGAGATTACAGTGAGACATGGTGGTTTTTCAGCGTGACCAGCATGGTTAAAGTGTTGTTTGCCTGACTGTGTGTTTCTTTTGTCTCCTGTAGGTGTTTGACTGTCTGCAGCTCAGAGAGCTGAATGTGACGGTGCTGTCAGACACCTCTGTGGCTGATTATAAGACGGCAGACTATCTGGGTGGCAGCTCCGCTCCCTTCCTGCGCTCTCTCCACACCAGTGCTTTTGGTGATCAGCCTGTCTGCCAGTCACTGGAGCAACCCAACATAGTTACTGGACTTGCAGCTGCAGGTATTACTGTTGCACGACTGCGTGACTCGGATGTCTCAGACTTAAACTGTTTGTACTTCTTTTTCTCTCTCATTTTGCAAACGCACAAGGAAAACCTACAGACGCTGCATAAAAAAAAAATGCAACTCTGCTTCCCCAGTCGTGGTATTGCTGTGCAAATTTAGCAGAAAAAAACCCTTTGATGTTTGATTGAATGGCAGCTTTATTCTTACAGATGGGTTAGGGAGGCATTTTCCTTTAACCCAGATTTCCTGCCTTCTAGGCAACCTTTCCTAAGCTATTTTGGTGTCATGTGCGCCTCTTGTTTCCTTTCCATGTTTGAAATCAACACCTGCCAAGCACCAGATTCTCCTACTGAACAACATATACATGAATAAATCTCTGATAGGCCAAAATCAGCCAGAAATATAAGCCAGGTGATTTACTGGTCAGGCTCTAGTTCTGCAGACTGTATTCCCATTCTTTATAAATTAATGAAAAAAACCCTCTACAGAGTTTCTATAGAGTCTTATGTGTTAACTCAGGAGTTTTATCCTACTTCTATAAGACATTTATCTGAAACAGTGTAGATGACCAGGACAATTACTGTGAAAAGAAGAAACCGGAAGAAGTAATTTTCTCACAGACATACAACAAGTCATGTTTCTGGTATAAATTAGGCCTTAGCAAAGGAATTACCTCAAACGTTTTTCATGACCACCAGAGGGCGACACCTGTGCTTGCACAAACACCCCAGTACTGTAGAAGTCTGAGTAAAAGCAGCGTTCGGCCCCAACCTCTGTTTGCTTATGAGTTTAAGGGCTTGGTCATGTGATTTGAGTCATGCTGACTAAAACATGAAGCCCATTTTGTGAATTTTGTTCTGTTTAAATTTCAGAATGGTTTATCTGGCGTATGCTCATGCTAATGTCTTGTTATTGACGTGTCACTGGGTTGTGAGCATGCGGTTTCAATCACATCCACACCTTGCCCACTGCAAAAGGTTTCAAGACACCAAAGCTCAGTTTGACGTCACAGTAGCTATGTCCATCTTTTGTATCTGGGCTCTGTGGTGTAGTGGTTAACACATACATGCCAAAACTCCCTGGATGGAGACACAAGTCCAGCCTAAAGAGGTCACAAGTTAATGCACTCAAAGTGCTGGTCAAAGACCAGATTAATGGGATTATTGCATCAGGCAAGCTGCCTCTTTCCACTGTGGTGACCCCTTGGGAAATAAGCGAGGTGCTGAAAATATCTTACTGTTCATTGTGAACTGAGATCAGTGTTTTAACTTAAAAATATTTTCACTTCCTGTGTATGTCATTTCCAATTTGGTCTTGAATTCCGTTTAAAGTGGCTTTAAGAAGGTGCTTTATAAAGACACATATTTAACACCTATTTCTGCTGCACAGCACCAGTCTTTCTCTTCAGTAATGGGACAAAGTGAAATAGGCTGTAAAAGTGCTGTAAATAAAGCTTTAGCTGTGTTTGTTTCCCAGCTTTTCTTGTTGAAGTGTCCTTGAGTAAGATACTGAACCCCAGTTTGCTCCTGATGTGTGTCTGTGTGTGTTTGAGAAGTCGCTTTGGACAACAGTTTCTGCCAACTGAATGAAATGTGGTGCCATTAGGCTCCTCTCCACTCACTGAGAACATAAAGTCCTGCATCCTGATTTTTGGTGCGAGTGCTCTTAAAGACGCAGGTTCCAAACAAACAGATGTATCATCAGGAGATCACTGGACGGTCACGCACACCTCATATCAATAACCTCGGTGTCTTCTTCTTCTTTGTGCTGTTTCATCAGTACTGAACCACTGCCAGGTCCACCGCATCGCCGCTGTTGTTTACCAGTGTTACAGTGATGTCATTGGCCCTGACTCTGTCACCATGGAGACCTACAAGCCTGTATTAACCAAACTTGGCAGATCTATACAGGTGAGCTGTTTTTCCTTTTTATATCTGAAGAGGCTTTTAAAAAGGTCACAAAGGAAGGATGCACACGAATGTCCTACATCTACTGAGCCGCTCTCTTGGCTGAACCCCAGTCGATGACGCCACTGCAGGTTTTAATGCTGATGGAAATAGAGCTGTAAAGTTTGAGGAGCAAACTTTCAAAAGTTTATTTCAATTTTAAGGTCTGTCTTTCGAGCAATAGCCACAGTCAGAGCTCCCACAGGTCATTTAAAAGTCACAGATAGTGAGTGAAACTGAAAGAAAGTGTCTCCTGAAAAGGTGTGTGATTAAGAGAAGTCATAAACACTTTCATTTTGTAAATAGGTTGCTCAGCATTTGTTATTTTGTTGTCAAACTCTATTTATTTTAAGATTCACCTACATTTTATTTATAGAGCAACGCAATAACCTTACCATATAACAAGACATGTTATATGGTAAGGTAAAGACCCTGCAATAGTACAAGAGGAAACCCAAATGATCAGAAGATTACCCATGAGCAAACACACAGCGACAGTGGGAAGAAAGAACACCTTTTTAACAGGAAGAGATCCCCAGCAGAACCAGGCTCAGAGAAGTGATGGGAAAGAGAAGAGAGACAAAGGGAGAGCAGAGAGAGATGAAGACAAAGCAAACTACAGGAGTGAGCAGACAGAATTTAATGCTATGCAGTAGCAGTGTATAGATGCATTGTGAATGAGAAGAGCAGAGTTGAGATTGGTCGGTGCATCATGGGAAGTCTCCCAGCAGTCTGAGCCTGCAGCAGCATTAACTACGGGATAGCTCAGGGTCACCTCTTCCAGCCTAACTATACCCTAACTGGGAGCTTGTTGCACAAAGAGGGGCCTGATATCAAGTTAACCAGAAGCCAGAAAAGCAACGTTATAACAGAGACTCATACAGAGTATTTAAAACAATAGGAAGCGTCCACTGTATTTTCTGTTTTTCTCCTGTTGTTTTTTAATGTTTAACATGTTTTTGGGCTTTGTGGTGAACTCAATCTCCTGTTCCAACCCACTTTAGGACATCTGCATAGATCGCACACTGATAATCCTTCACAAAAGATGCAAATGCAGCAGCACTAGTTTTCAGCATGAAAAGGGTATTTCTAATTTTAGCTATATTGTTCTGATAAATAAAGGTAGTCCTAGATGGGTTTAATCCATGTTAAAGAACTCCTTCTGGTCAAAAATGACTCCCGGGCCACAAGAGTGAGTGTTCGGTTAGACGTCTGTGAAGGTTCTCAGTCATCGTGGTGGAGAGAATCTGGGACTCTCCACCATTTGACTCTTAGAACTGAAGAAGCTTCTCGGATGAGAAGTGAAACGTCTTCAAGCAACTTAAACAAGTCCAGACGCTTTTCTTTCCAAGCTCCTTAGACTGTCTGGTTAGACCTTTGAGATTTCTTGTAGACACAGTTCACAATCTAAACTCATGTGAAACTTCTGTAGGTTTGCTTTATTACGAGGATCATTAACTGCTTAATCTTGTCAGTAATCACATTTTTGTTCATCAGGCCTGCGTGGTGGATAGCTCTAATCCATACAACACCCATGAGCCTTGACGGCTTGTTGCAGTGCAGGAGAGGCAGAATCAGAATGGAAGCCAAATGAAAGCGCTTCACTGTTGAATTTATCTGAAATATGGTTCCCAAATGAAACCAAACCCAGAAGCAGGGATTCCAGCAGCAGCTTGTGTTATAATTTTTCTCTTTCAACCTTTAAGATTTTTGATTTGATAAAACTTTGCAAAAAAGTGCCCTCGGAGTCTCAGATTAAAATCTCCCAAGAAAGTTTTAGGTTTGCATGTTTGACTTATTATCAACGATCCTTTCCGATGCAGCTGCTCTTCCCTTGCTGATGAATTATCCAAGAGTGATTCATGCTCCAGCTCTGACTCAGGCAACATTGTCTTTGGTTACTTCACAAGTCAGGTGTCTAAGATCAAAGAAGATTTGTTTGTTTTTCCAGCAAATTTGTCAGTGCCTACTGTAACGATGGAAACGCGCTTTATTTATACCCGAGATCTCTTTTATATACTTTGAAACCCTTGCAAGTTTTTAGAGAACATCAGTCATCAAATCCATGAGGGTTTATAAAACAAAAAGCTGTATTTAAATGAAACGAAACTGTTTTTCATTTTAATTTCCTGCATTTCTCTTTCTCCTCAGCTCGATCCGTCTCCAAGCACAGATGCCCTGCGCAAGTTTGTCAGGACCACCGACCTTCAGAGCAATCTTTATATCTGAGTCCGTGCTGCACCCTCTGTAATTCTATTTTTCTGTCGTAAAATGCTGTCATTTTTTTAAAATAAAGACATTTTAAGGAAAAAAATATTAGAAATCTTTTAAGTTTAATTATTTACTTCAGTCTGTCCATAAATAATAGGTCCTAAAAGTTTCCAAAGAAATGCAGATGCATACCAAGAAAGCTGTTGCAGCTTTATGGAGAACATATATAAACTTTTAACTTGCATGTAACTATTTTCTTAAGAATTACAGGCTAAATCGTTCCACAAGGTGATACAGACAGTCCACGTAAAAACATTTCCATCGGGGATAAAAACAGCTGAGGTTACTTGAAACTACAGATTTGTAAACTGCTCAAAAGTTTCCTCCGTTTTCCTCCCTCTCTGATTCCTGAATAAAGTCAATTTTATAAATATTTTTATTGGGGTTTTTTTTTCTAGAGAGTCAGATAAGTATTTTTTGAATGCATATAAAATTTGGTACAAATATTCTTGGATGAAATCTGTCAACCTTTGGTTCCTTCTGAGTTTTTGTGCCTGCAAAACTAATAACACTCCCAGATTAGTGAGCCTTGAAAAAGCATGTTTGATAGACGTGTCCTCTGAGCTATAATCTCTTGCATTAATCTCACATGAAGTTATTAAGTGCTATACATATCCTTTTGGGCGAGCATGTCTCATTATTCCCACTGATCTCCTGTCAGCTGAGCATGCTATGGCAACAGCAAAAATAAGCCCAACAGTAGCTGAGAAGGGCCTATATTTCCATTTTATGGCAAGCACAGTTTCATTTTGGTGCAGAAAAAAGACAAAACTGAAAGCAACATGTCACAAAGGCAACAAAATGCTTTATTATAAAGTCTTCTTACACATTTTCAAGTTATATGTATGCATGTAATCATTGTTTATGAAATTATTACTATAATTTATGAAATGGACAGATTGGAGTCGTTTCATTTCCCAGTGTGTGGGGATGACAGCCCTGCCAGTGTTTCCTCCTGGCCAGATGGGGGCAGCAATGCGCCGGTGAACCCCAAAACGCTCAAAGAAGTTGAAGTGAGCGAAACTCAAACAAACCAGTTGGTCTAGATTGTGCACAGGTCCTCGTAACAGGTGCTTTAAAAAAATAATAATTTTTTTTTTTGCCATTTAAACAGTGGAGATCGTGCATAATAGAGTCGATGTATGTGCTGTGTCTGTCTGTAGTAAGCCTGCGTAAAAATATTGCTGTCTGTGGGTTAGCCCTGCTTAAAACGTTAGCCTGGTTACCAGGCTACCAATGAATGCTAACCGGGTTATAGCTCCTAAAAACGGCAGGAACAAAGCTCCAGTCGGGCGGATGAAGGAACACCGAGCCTTCAGAGCCAGCAGAGTGCTGGCTGAGAGGAACCAGGCGGTGGTGGCGGTGGGAGCCTGGGTGGAGGGCGGACAAGACTTCGTGGAGCATCCGGCTGTAAGTTTGGATGTGGAGAAGCTAACTGCTGACAGTTACTGTTTGTTGACATAAGCTCTCCTTCCCGTCTCCTTTCCATTTAAATTTACTTCATACTAAAGAACTATCGATATATAAGCAAATATTCACACCGGAGGAGTTTAATCCATTGCAATTTAGACATTTATTATAACTTATTAATGTTGGGTGGTCTTAATCTAAAATCACTTTTCACTTTAAAATTATGTTTCTAAGACATTTCACTGTCATAAATCACCCTGATGTTCATCTCCACCTGCTCCACCCTGCTTGCACGCTCTTTTTTACCTCTCATGTGCACTGTCTGCTGGTGTGAGTGGTCATCCGCCTTCGCTATTACACCTGTCTCCTTCTCATTAACACACATGTATTCTGTCTCTCTTCTACTGACTATGAATGAATGGGTGCACTTGTGATTTGGTAAGAAAAACCTGGAAAATTTCTATTTAAATTCCAACTGTGCAAGATTATAGACTTATCAATATCAATATAGACACAGGGGGATTTTACATTAATTAAAGAATAGAAGGACATTTAACTGGCAAGTAGACTTGCCCTAGATGCAAATTTTATATAAGGTTAGCTGGTGCAAGTCTTAGTTGCCCTTGGTTTTCTTCACTACAGTATTCGAAACTAGTTTTCCTGTGTCTTGGTTTAGACTCTTGCTTTGCTGACTGATGAGCTACAGGCAGAGAAGAGGAGGGAGAACGAAGAGAGCCTTCAGCGTTTTCAGGATGAAGTGCGCCACCGTGTGGCACAGAAAGCACATTTGTTCAAGAAGAGACAGCAGCTGCAGACAGATCCAGTGGTAAAAAAAAAAAAAACTTGACTCAAATGAAGTGTTAATTATGTTCCTTTCACCCCAGATTCCCAGCTGAAATTAACACTGCAGCTAACCAGATTTATAGCTAACATTATTGAGTTATTTTGACTATCATTTAGAAAAGGTAAAACAAATTGTAATGTACTATCATTGTCATTGTTAAATTTATCAAATATATTCCAGGTGTTTTATTACGTTTAATATCTAATTAAATGGCATGTTGATTATGTTGATGTAACATAAAACCCTTAGATGAAGCAGCTCCTCATATCTGAGAAAACTTTGTGAAACCACATTTTAAACACACGGATAGCTGAGCCCTCTGATTGCCTTTCCTGCTGCTGCTGATGTTGTTGTCTGCTTGTCCTGTATTGTTGCATATGGTGTATTTTTTGTCCAGGTGACACCTGACATGCGAGTCATCTGGACCCATCGTGAAGGTGAGACGGTGAGAACTGCTGCACAGCAAAGGGTGATGGAAAGGAGACCTCAGGAGGTGAGATATTAGTAAATAATTACAGGTACAATGTGTGCACCCTCCAGAGAACTAAACTTTAGTGAGATGTGAGTTTTAGATGTGCTTTCAGCTTAGTTGCTTTTTAGGGTAGGATGGTAGTGATGTTAAAAATGGCAAAATAGTTCAGTTCAGTTACTTCAAGTAGGTGAAGCTGAGGCCTAGCAGACACTGATTGGCCACGGCTGCCTATTTAGGACCTCCTGTCAGTCACAGGACGACACCCTAACTTTAAGGCTTAACAAAATCCAAGCAGATGAATTATAAAATGTTCACCCACCATACAGGTGTCATTAAAGGGGGTAAGTATCCATAGAGACCAAAACTGTAAATGTGCTCATATAACATGTGAGTCTATTGAGACTGACGATCTTTCGCATCAAGCCTCAAATGGCCTTTAGAAGAAGTGCAGTTTGTTGCTCCATTTGTAGGCCTCAGAGGTTGCTTTCCGAAGTCTTTCCTGATTATAAGAAGCTCTTAAGCCGGTATATTTTTTTGTCCTTAATGACATGTTGATCAGAGACGTGTGTGTGGGTAAGGTGTGGCTGAGAAATTTAATGTAATGTAGATATTTACAAAGAGAGTCTGCATTGTTTATTATCCACCAGGGGTGCATCGAGTTTTTTAAAATATGTTTTAAAAGTATTATCATTGAATTCAAAAGACATTTATTTGAAGTTTGCAGTATCTGCCTCAAACGTCCATCTATTTGTTGAGACCTTGTTATCTGTATATGTTCTTTTTCTTTATTTTTTATTGTGTCGGATTGTTTATATTTTGCAGTGTGTAAAGTGTGCTGTTCTTGGATTGCAGAAGGATTCCACTGTTCCTTGTGTGACTTCACACAATGTGACACTGATTAATCTGGATTTGTATTTATTTCCACAATTTTCCAGTCTGCTGAAGGCATGAGGCAGGTCAGACTCAGACTGGCTGCCTGTCAGGTGATGCAGCAAGAGGAAACAACGTCAGAACTTCCTGGAGGCAGCTGGAACATCTCTCAAACGAGACATGTGAGCGCCTGTGTCTCATGCTTGTTCCTCTTTTCAAACCCATAATTCCATATTCGGGTTATAATTAAACATTTCCCCCTTCACCTCACAGAAAGCAGAATCTCATGCTCTGGGAGCAGAGCAGGATGCTCTAGGAGAGGAAGATGATGTTGTCTTCACCAGTCGACATGAATGTCCACTTGTTCAACAGAAGGTGACTGAATATTCAAACTGTGTCCCATGTTTATTCCTTTCAGTTTTTAATGGTTTTTCTTAACGTGAAATTCATTATGTCCACACATTTACCGACCAACTCGGCCACCACATAGTTACAGATAAGATTAAATTATTTGGAGCATTTGCACTGTAAGATGTTTTTTTTTTTAGTCAAAAACCAACATTGAAATTCAGTGAATTTGGAACTTGCTGTACACCTCCATTAAAAATTATCTTCACTTCACTTTGTCATATAGTATTTAAAAGATGGATGTAAAACCTCTGGATCTTAAAAGTGAAGCCTGCATGGAAGTACCCTAATACTCCATTCTTTCTAATAGTCAGCAGGGGGTGACTCCTGGTTGTAAAAAGAAACAAGTCTATGGAAAATGACCCTATGCTTCCTCCTCAGTCACTCAAAAATGAAGATAAAGCTGGGTATATTTAGGGCAGGGAGCTGGACAAGCCACTCAGAAATGGGAAGTTGAATTAATAGGTGGCTACATGGTAGCTACACCATATGTAAACAGGCTAAAAACAGCAAGATGTAGATAGTAAGTTTGATGATCAGGCAGTTTACCGATTACAGCAAAGGTCAGAACTTGGCTCTTTGCGATGTGATGGTAAACAGGAAATCTGATGCTTTAACTGTTGGTGGATGTCAGGCTGAAAGCTCAGTGCTAGGAAGAGTAGTAGGCTTTTCTCCTCTTCTCTATTGCTGCATTTTTAAATGCCTTACATAGTGTTTATTGAGTGTAAATCGTTGCCCTTAATGTTAAAGTCCAATGTGGATTCTTAAGAATTATTTTGCCTACATGGGATGGCTAGAGCATGATGATAAACTCAACTCTTTCAACCCACAAAGATTAGATTTGATTACCTCTGCTGTACCTTTAATGATGAGTTTTGATACTTTGGTGTATGCCGATAAAGACGTGGTTTGACGGCCATTAGAAAAGTTCCTGGGTTGCTGCACTGGCAGAGTCCATCCTCACCAACGTCCAGTTATTCTGTTCCATAAGCAGGTCTGAAAGCACTCAGTTCAGCAAAGAGCTTCAAGGGCTAAAGATTTAAGAGTGAGCCTCTGTTTCACTCTTGCCAAAAACACGTATAGTTCAAAGTTTATGAGCATGATATAACGCCTCAAAGAGCAGAATTATAAGCCTGAAACCAGGTCAGGTTTCATTATTTCATTACAGGCTGTAATGTTTAATTTTACCACATCAACATCATCATCATCATGATAATGACGTGGATGTGTGTGAGGTTAATGGAAAAAATATATATAAATATAATGTCCAGTTCCCTCTCACATCTTGTGAATCATTATAAGCTCCAAACAAGGACAGTAACATAAAGTAAGGCTTAATGTCAGGCTTCCTCTGTCTGTACAGATTTTTGCTTTTGTTTTTGTGTTGACTTGTTTTCACAGGAAATTGAGTGAGCTGTCAGCTAACCACACAGATGTGAGTTTAGCCTCAGGGTTGTGTGTATCTTAAAAAAAAACAGTGTTTCGAGATTGTGAGTGTGCTGGATGAGTAAACCTGTGGAAAAAAAACTAGAGTGTTATTAAAATTGTCACTTGTTTTAAATGTTTCTCACTTTGCACGCACCTTAACTGTGGCATAACTTCAATCTTTACCAGCTGCAGCCTGTACATATGGAGTTATGCATATGAATGTTATACATTTTCAGTGCACTACACTACCTTGTAATGCTTTTAGTTGCTACTGTTGATCCATCCATCCATTCGCCTCCACTTATCCTTTTCAGGTTTGCAGGGGGCACTAATGGGATCAATGGGATTAATGGGATGAATTGGAGATAAATATTGGCCAATAGAAAAGGGATAAGATGCCAGCAAAAAAGTAGAAAGTTCTTTATATTTATTAATTTATTTATTTATTAATGGCAGAAATATTTCAGCAATAAGTCATAATCAGGGTAGCCTAATACAGACAACAGTCACAATAAGTCAGGTTAGATTCCTGTAACATTCCGAAATCAGAACTCTAATTATAAAATAAAACCAACACAACATACAAAAATACAGTTTTTGAAAAATAGTATCAAGACAATATCAATATACACACATAATCTATGATGTTAAAATCACTAGACATAGGAAAAATAAATGTGTAAAAATATAAATATAATATATGTAGGCAGAAAGTTAACACTAAAGTTAACAGATGTTGAAAAAATCCATAAATATTCTGCAGCTAAATGACAAAAACATATATTCAATATCAAATATCAGTGCACAAAAGGTATCCGCTTACATCATAGCTTCCCAGTTTAGACATGGGGGGATTATCTCCTGGTACAGCAGAAAAGCAGAAGGATAAATAATTATGGCAATGAGCCCTGACTAGTATTTCTCTCAGGTTTTTAGCACAAATTGATTTATTATTGAACAAATGACCTGTGGAAGGGTCACCAGATAAAATATGCCAATATTTACTGATACTTCTTTGTAACTGTTAAGATAAAGGAGAAAATGTGGTGGCAAACACCACACTTTTGAGCCCCTCCTTGAGAGACATTTAGGTGTCAATAAGTTGCTGCTCTCTATGTTTTTGACTCTCTTTCAGATAGAGTCAGGTCTCTTAAAGCTGTAACCTCTAATGGTTACAAATATCTCAGGCTTGTTCTTCAAAGGCTTTTTTGTATATTATGCTTGTGTCTTTTTCTTTTTTATGTTATGATTGGCACAGTTTTGCTTTCTTGGAGGCGTTTTTCTTTACAGATGTTATTCATTAAGTAATTATTACTTATTATTAACTAATAGCATTATTACTTAATGCTAAGTTATAGCATTAAGTAATAAGGCACTACTTTTTGATTGGTCAAGGAATCTAAGCTGGCTTTTAAGGGAAGTATTATCCAATAAATACTGTACAAACTTCAGTATCTAATTAATAAAGGGAAATATAACAAAGTAGCTCTGTAGCAGAGAATAGGATAAGTCAGAGATTGAATGTGCAGGAAACTCTTATTAAAATGAGTTCTTATAGGATGTGTCAACATTAACCAATAATATAAAGTCAGTTTTTTAATATTTGAATATCTATTTATGCTTATAAACTGATGTTTTGGAGGAATACATTTTTATTTTTATTAAAAGAAATGTTTGTTTAAATGTCAACTTTTTGATAATAATGTGCTTTTAACACCTTCATACATACATTACTTTGGCTGAGGGTCAGTAGATCAGTCTTCACTCGTCTTTATTTTATTTGTATGCTTTTCAGGGAAGTGAACGTCCACTGTGGAATCCTCAACAATCACAACCTGATTCGGGATTCACATCCAGCTTCAGAATCTGGCCTCTGACTGACCAAGAAGAACTGAAAAGACAGGTAGGAATCAGAAGCATGCACAAACCTTTGGCTTTACTGGTTTGATGTCAAACGTCACAGACAGCTTGTTTGTCTCTGCAGCGCCAGTCTCAGTTCCTGATGCACCGCCGCCTGGCCATGAACATCGAGAGAGAGCAAGTGAAGGAGAACAAGCAGCACAGGAAGCACCTGAAACAGACAGCAAGGTGAAGAGAGGACAGGCGTACCATGCTGTATCGCTTCCTCTTGTGGTTTGGGGTGTTCCATTAAAGTGAATCTAAATCCTGAGATCTCTCTATAAAGTGTCAAACAGCAGATCTCTCTAACATGACACATTTTCACAGTAGAGGAAATAAAAACATTTGTTTTCTTAATTGAACAGTGAGCTTGCTTGGAATACAATAGATATCCAAAGTCATTTAAAAAAAAACCTCCTTTAAACTTGAATTACATGTTATTGTCAGTGAAAATCTCCTTTCGTGTGTTCCTGTCTTCACTGAAGGATCAAAGCAGAGAAAGAACAGATGCGTCTGGAGGAGGAGAGGAAGCTGGAGAGAGTTCAACAGCTCGCAGAGGCCAAGCAGAAGCTGGAGGAGAGGGAGCTGCTGATTCTGGAGCGACTAAAGCTTGAGGAGGAGGAGAGAGCTGTGGAGTTACAGAGGAGGAAAAGAGAGGAGAAAGGCAAAGTAGCTGCTAGGTAATTAAGCAAGAGAGACTCAACTGAATATACCTAATGCAATTAAAACAGGAAAATCCACTGATGTTTAAATGTGGAAGTCTGTTTGCAGTCATTGGAGAGTGCTACTTGATTTTTATTTAAGGCTAGATTTTGTAGCCTCCAATAGGATAACAGATGTAAACCTGCTGCAAACCTATTTGAGAGACGGGGGGTCTATAGGGTTAATTTTCATTTTCTGCCACTCATCTGGAGTCGCATATTATTTCTCCCAATCAGTGTTTTCTGCCTCTTCCTGGCTAGAGTCTGGTCCATTTCCAGGTCCAGTGAGATGTGGTGTATAATCAATCAAGACATTTTTGTATATTGACAAGTGATCAGTAGGGGAAGGGGAGAATGTGAAGTCATCTCTATGGGGTGAAGAGTTAAATTTTACTTTCTAATTGTTTTTGTGTTGTTAGAAATAAAATGAGCTTGACTGTAGCTGTGACTTCAGTAATAAATATATAATAAAATTGATCACATTTTAAGTCCCAGTTACACAAATGGGAAAAGTGATACCCCCTGTTTGTAAGTATGACCCTCACAAACCACTGTTTAAAAAAATGTATGCATGGCTTTGTGAAGCTGAACCTCTCCTTATTATTTCTGCAGGTTCATTGAAGCTCTGAGAGCTCAAATGAAGGAGCGAATGTCTCAGGTGAAACTGGAGCTCCCTCCTCTCTGCTGCTGTGCGTCCTCGTTCTGGGACTCCCACCCCGACACCTGCGCTAACAACTGTGTTTTCTACAATAATCCCAAAGGTGAGGAATTCACACGCAACCATCTGCTTGCATACTGAGCTTCAATCCAACTACATGAAAACATTTTTTTGTTCTGCAGTGTATGCCCAGGCCCTACATTCAGCATTGGCGAGTTTGGATTTGCAGTAAAAGGAAGCTGATGTCTGGCTGAAGGTCCGGTCTCAGATTTTGGAAAATCTTGTGTACGTTTTCTAGCCTACGTTCAGATCAGTGCTCTCGCTTAGCACTGAGGAGTCCAGGACATGTTGAGCCTCCACAATAGAAGAGATTTATATGTTTCAGTTTATTGTTGTCTTCCAGAAATAAAATCATACGTTTCACGTAGCTCTAAGGAGGGAATCCAGAATGATGCTTTTACTCTGAAATATCTCAATGTTTTAAAGATGATTTGGTGCACAGATTGTTTTCTAAATGAGCAATAACAAACATGATGTTTCTCTTTGCCTTTGACTCCTGTCTTTGCCTGTTGCGTTATTATCGGATCATCTTCACTTTCCCCAGATCTTTGATTTTAATACTTGGAAAACTGATCATGTTTTCACTGAACAGTCAGATTCCTATATTTATTCTGCTGGTTGTGAAGAATGACATGGAGTATAAAATTTCCTTTTGAACTCTTTTCCTTTGTTTAATTATTGCTTATTAAAGCTGACAGAAATTTGCTTTGATTTATTTATTGGTAATGAAGGAATTTGTGCAGTGTCTTACTCTGTGTATGTAGTTTTAATGGCGGTAGTTAATGTGCTGAGTAAGCAACTAAACTTGAAAATGTCCTTGTGAGGATTTGCTGTTTGTTGTGTGGGTCAAGAGTCACGTTGACCTGTTTTAGGACTCCATTTAACAAATAACACTTCTGTTATGTTTTTTTTTGTTTTTGTTTTTTTTAATAAATGTCACTTTCTGTGGTAAATACAAATTGTGAAATGGTGTGGTCTGCTTTTAAAAATTGTATTCCTTTTTATGATTTTGTGACTGATGCACATTTATATGTTTTAAAATGGTGATAGTTATTTACACTTTTATTATTTTTAACATCAGCTCCAGTTATTTTTGTTACATTGTAGTTACATAGTTGTGTAGCTCATTCACTGGCAAAATATCAGACTCACTGGCCCTTTTGTTAGGTCACCCATTCAGTTGCTTGTTACATCCTTTAATTTTCCAATCACATGGCAGCAGCTCAATGTATTTGGGCTTGTAGACATGGTCAAAACAACCTGCTTAAGTTCAAATTGAGGACCAGAATGGGGAAGAAAGGTGATTTAAGTGACTTAACATGGCATGGTTGCTGATGCCTGACTGGCTGAACTTTATATTTTAGAAACTGCTGATCTGCTAGGATATTCCCTCACAATCTCAGGAAATTACAACAAAACAGGTAAACCAAAAATGATCGATAGAAGATTGGAAAAGTGTTGCCCATAAGGTCCCGTTAGGCTTTAACATGTTTTTCATTAGTACGGACTCGGATCACCTTCGCCACGACTGGACTGATTTTCCTTATTACAATGGAGTAACTTCCAATGTGTTGGGTAGTTGTCATAGCAACGCGTCCTAGCGTCCCGCGACGTAATTAGTATGCGACACGAACGCTGGACGTCCAGGGAAGAATATACCAGCGCTCGGTCTGTGTCATCAGACTCAGAGGACCACGGCAATTTTTTTGTAACCATTTCCCTCTGCTTGCTCGGGGTTCCAGATGCAAGGTGCAAATAATTAAATGAATGTACATTTTAGATTTAAATGAGTGTAAATGAGGAGATGCTGAGCTGGGCAACACATTGCATATCATAGTTTACTGATTTACTCATTAACTGTTTGCTGACGATTAAATTGTGAACCGATTGGAATAAGAAGCGAAACTTGAATATTTTACGCCTCTTTTTAAATAATTTGATCAATACTTTTAGTTTTTAATGTCCAACTTTAAACTAATTTAAATTAATAAAAAACTAATAATACAATGAATAAAATATTTAATAATAAAGGCTTTAATCAAGGCTATTTCTTTAAAATAACTGCACTGGCATGTACCCAGAGGGGATACCTGCAGAGCACCCAGGTGGTCAGAAGGACTTTGATCTGAAGTGTAACATTTTAAAGAGCCTAACACGTGCTTTTCAGATACTTTTAATTCTGTTGCATTTTAACTTGAATTGAAATACCTCCACTTTGAGCAGTCCCACCCACTGTCCAACCCCGTTTAGACAAAACAAAGGTCTTTGAATCGCCTACGTTACGTCACGCATATGCGCATGCATAGGGGCTGGTGGACAGGCTGTCGCCGGGAGGCTGGAAAATCTTATGGAAAACCAAACCAACATTGGAGTATTAATAGCAGCGGTGTCTTACACTTGTATCACAGCGTTTAAGAGGCAGGCCGCCGGCTCTTCTGACTGCGTACTTGAAGTATAAAAGCCGGTCATTATGGAGCATTGCTGGAGATTGACGGCGGGTACCTCCCAACAGGAGCTGCTTTATAGCTCCCGTAGCTACCCCATGTGAGCCTCTATTTTAGCAGGCGCACATGTCTTTTTTTATTTTGTGGTACTGCATAAGTTAGCCTCTGTTTTCATCCAGGGTTAGTCAGCTCTCTGCGTTTATTCATCTGTACCTGCTCAACATCCGTCTGCTTCCAAGAAGACATATGTCCGGGACCCACTACTGAGAGTCTGTTTCTCACAATATTTAAAATAATTCAATGAAAATGAAGTCGTCTCTGGCTCCTGGGATAAGACTTATCACCAACTTTTCTCGGGATAGTTGGTAAGTTTCCATTCTTTTTGTCCTCTTGGCGCACACGCAGCCCTGTAATGGAGATTGCTGCTTTCTTATCTCTGCTAAATGATTGATATCTCTGTTAGATGATTGACTCAAACTAGTCGATAAACCGTCAGAATGTGAACTGTTCTGGGACCAGTAAATCCAGAGACATTATCATGTAACCAGCTATTGTTTTAAATGTCTCAGTTCCTGTTATAAACGTATTACTACTTCTTGTTTTCATCGGGTTTTCTGTACCAGGGTGTTGTGCCAAAAAGTGATTGTCTGCCAAAAAGTGATTTCCGGTATTTGCCAAAAACTGATTGCTCGTATTTAAACTGCTATAAGTAACTTGTTGGGCTATAATATGTGAAACATATGTCAAATGCATCCCTCATGGATGACATAAAGTCATCTTGAGCCACAAACAACATTCGTGTAACAAGGTAGAAGCCGCAATCAGTTTTTGGCAGTGACTTTTATATAACCTTTATTTATGCAGTTAAAAAATCTCATTAACATTAAAAATGTCTTTTGTAAGAGTAAGTTGGCCAAGAGGACAGCAGACATGGCAGCAAATATTACAATATTTCTGTAAAAATATTTTAAGTGGGGGTAGTGGACCGGATTGGTTTTAATGTAAGTACAATAGCAGAGAGTTGTAAAGATACTTGAAAAACAGATATTGTTTTAATTCTCTATATAACCCCTTTGTAAACCCTATTCACCGAAGTCTATTTACGAACGTACGTAAAGATATTACACATAAAAAATACACAGAAACATTGGAAATCACTTTTTGGCAGACAATCACTTTTTGGCACAACAGGCACGTCTGGTTTCCCCTGTGCGAATCTAGAATCCCACCAAACTCCATTAAAAAAATTGACATTTTAAGAGGTGGCCGGCCACAGTTTCCAGTGTCGACCACTGGATTATTTTGCAATAACCGAAAACTGTCGAAAGGGATTTATACCTCCAGATTTATCAGCAAATAAAGTGTCAGTAAAGAGCCATTCCATTATATTTCCTGCTTTTCTAAATCTGACTGAATATAGAAAATACAAATTTTTCTTAAGACAACTCAGGCTCCTCAGGTATGTTTTGTAAATGCAGGTAACCAGTTTTTGCTGGTTACCAAGCTGGAAAACTGCAAGCCACCAAAAAGTTACAAATTGCACAGATTTTATGGAATACAATGAAAAAACTAAAAAAGGAACTGCGGCTGCAGTAAAGACTGAAACTAACTGGGTGAATCTTGAAGAGAGTTTTCATCGGTGAGTCTCATGAGGATTGTGTAGCTCAGAATGAGTCGGACCAGTCTGATAGATGGATCCCCACCAAAAGAAAAGCCAGCAACTGGGAAAAAAGCATCTTTAAATTCTTAAAATGTTTGAGGAAAGGAGAGTACACGAGAGTAGGAAGAGTATCATGTGACTCAACTTCAGTTTCCCTTTATTTCAGTTTCATATACTTTGAGAAGGTCACATTGAAATTATTAAAGCAAATGATTGAATTATTGACCCACATTGTGCTGGACAAACAAAATGTTTGTCTCACACACAGTTTGTTATTAACAAAGGATGTGCCCTTAACTACTCCCGCCATATCTGCTTGGAACACTCTTGCAGTGGTTTGCCATGATAATAACGCCGGAATATGAAAACCATTCAATGACCTGAATGTACAGCATAGTATAAATTTCTCCAAAAACAAAGATCAAACTAAATAATCAAATGATGATAATAAGACAAAACCGAATGTTTCATAAACAATGATGATGATGATAGTTAGTGTTGATGTTTGTTTACGACCTTTTGCAAGCATTTTTGTATGCACAGTCTTCACCATTATTTATCAATTCAGACAAATGTGCGTCTTATTTGTGTTTGTCCTGATTCCTGATTCTTTAAACACACCTTCGTACTGTATCTCTCAAATTCCAAACACTTTAGGTGAAATCACTGGACTAAAAGAACTTTAGGTTCACATTCCTTTTGAAAAGATAAACAGACAGATAAACTTTCAAGGGTCATAAACCAAATAAAAGTAGGCTTTGAATTATTTAACACTCTTGCATCTCAAATTAGCACCTTACACTCCAAGTATAATGTGAGCACTGAGAATACTTTTTCCACCTATTAACTTGTGTTGTTTAGCCAGCATGGAAACAGCTGATCTGTGAGTTTGTTACCCAAACAAATATTTCTACGTCAGTGGAAAGTTTTACTGTTTTGTGTCATGTGTTTGTGCTGGAGGCATTTTAATTGGTGTCACTGCATGATTAATAAGCATGCCTTAGTTATTCTCTTTGTAGGTTTATTTTTATTATTCTGTTTTGATATTTTGAATAATAAAGATAATTTGATTGTCATTTTTTAATGATTTTGGTTCTAATGTGTCTGTTTTTGCAGGTATCGTGGTTTTATTCTCATCCTCACCTTCCTGTTCTACACAGCCTATCACTTGTCACGGAAACCTATCAGCATTGTTAAGGTGACTGGAACAGTTGAATTTCTTTTTATGAACACTATTAACAGTGTTTTTGCAGGATCAAATGCTCTCTAGAAGGACAGAACATGTCTTTCTTGTCTTGTACTTTTTACCCTCAAAAATGGATAAAATCTTTACCTTAACACTGCTCACTCAGGCCATTTGTTATCTCCTTACAGATATATTGATTAAATCTAATTTCTAACATTCAATCTTTAGCTTGTCACAAGATCAGGGAGACAACAGAAGATACGCTCTTTTAAGAAAATAACTTTATCTACATATAACTCAGACACAGCCACAATTAAAGGTATTCGTGTCTTTACAAATTCATAGAAATTAACAGCTGAAGCACAAAAGCTGGTAGAAAAGCAAACGACTCTAAAGGACGTCTGCTGAATATGCTAAAGGGATTTTTCTTGTTGTTTCAATCAAAGATAGTCAAGCAACAATTGAAAGTGTTTGCATGACACAACAATGGTCTGCAAATGAAGGCTTTTAAAGTCAAATACTGTAAAAGCCCCTCATTGTTTAAATTACAAAGTATTCATGAAGTGGTCATAAAACAATCATAGGCTGTGATCCTGTCACCCTGAGAGCTGCAGTGTGTTGTTTGTGGTAATAGTGGTATCCTGGCATATTCTTATACTGTATCTTTATACATTTATACACCTATAGAAGATACATTTTTTAAATCTTTGGCTCTTCATTTGCTTGTGTCAACTACTGTTTTAGTCATTTCAATTGGTTTCTTTCCACGTTCTTCTCTCGCACTCAGAGTGAACTGCACAGAAACTGCTCCAACGTCATTCAGCCAAAAGACATTAATATAACCAATAATGTTACCTGGTGTGATTGGCCACCCTTTGGTAAGTCCTTTAATTGCTGTCATTAATGCTCACTTTGGAAACACAACTTCTAGTAGATGAGATTTTGGACAATTGCAGCTCTCAGAAAGTTTCAGTTTACCAAATTATTACTACACATGATTTATCAGTTGGTTAGGTGTTTGCAGTGGAAAAAGTGGCGTATGCATGGATAGGAGGAGCTGCTGTGGTGAAGCAGCTTCTTGAAGCTCTGAAACTCAAAAAAAAACAAGGAAAAGGGAGACTTTGTTTGTCGTCTGTAGTACCCCAGAAATTCCAAGTATGTTGATGCATGATTACCTACTGCGAAGGACATGCTGTACACTGATAACTAAATAGTTTGTAGTGTGGGTGTAGATTTTCTCTGAGACTGGAGGCCACATTATAGAGGTGTTCAAGTAAATTTTACACCTTTTCTAGATCATTTTATGATGAAAACTTTAAAATCAGCCACTATGAGATACTACAAAATGAACTGGTGGTTTTGCTCTGGTTTTATATTTGTGTTTTTATATTTTTTTTATATTAGAGTTTTTGGTTAAAGTCCACCAGCTGCTGTTGACTCACGTATAGTTGTCTTTACTTGTTGGCATTAGTATTATAGGTCATTTAAACCACATACACAGCTACACTGTGGCCAGAAGTTGAGGTTAATAGATGAAATCTGCAGTACCTGGAACTTTTTGGGGAAGAGTCTGGTGGAGAGTTAAGCTTAGTGCTCTAAATCCATAGAGGCTGCACTGTCGTGGCCAAGGTTGTTTGTGTTTGTGCTTGTGAGCTGCTGTGAAACTGAGCTGATCATGTGAGACCTGCTGCTGATAAATATTTAACTTTTAGTTCATGTTACAGAAACGCAGAAAAGAGATAAGTGTTTGAAGCTGCACTGGAAGAATACTGGCTATAAGATAGATACAATTACATCTTCTACAACAGAGAATTACCACCAGTTGCACTTGTCATAGTTCCTGTGCTCTGTGGTTACTTTTCTGGCAAGTTTGAAAGCAACTAAATTACAGGGGTTATATTAAAAGGGTCCTACTATCATTCCTTCCTCTTTGTCAAGCAACTTTAAGTCTGGGGTTAAGTTTTCAGCTTGAATCTAGTCCAGCTGTGATCGTGTGAGAGCCTGTAATAGGTTAATAGTCCATCATATGGTCAGACCAGAGAGCCAGACAACTCTGTGTTCACAGACGTCCCACCCATCAGTTCATTCAAAACATTTTTTTGCAAATAAACCAATCAGAAGAAAGTTGACAAAAAGGGGACCGCTAAAGATAGAAGAGCTATTAATAATATTAATTAGGCATATATTATGATGTTGTTTAGCAACAACCTAACAACAGACTAGGTTCACTGACCAAACAACATTGTAGCATAGGCATGTGGTACTAAGATAAACAAGAATTATTTTATTGATGACAGGAATACAATGAGGAGCTGGGAATGAGATTAACAGGTCCAGAACTCTGCTGCAGTTTTTTGTGTGTGTGAGCCGTACTAATTGACGAAGACCTCACAAAATTATATGCACCGATGTGGAGAAAAGTAACAGTTTTCTCTGTTTTCTTGTTAAAGACCAGGACAACTATCAGACACTGTTTGGGGTCTTGGATAACTGCTTTCTGGTTGCTTATGCCATCGGGATGTTTTTCAGGTTTGTATTTGCTGTTTTTGGCTGACCTTGTTGTGTTTTTGTCTGAGAGGGCATGTGCTGCACTGAATAATAATCATCTCTCATGTTCTCAGTGGGATATTTGGTGAGCGTCTCCCTCTGCGGTACTACCTGAGTATTGGGATGTTGATGAGTGGGTTGTTCACATGTCTGTTTGGCCTCGGTTTCTACTGGAACATCCACTCACTGGGGTACTACGCCTTCGTCCAGGTAAAGAAACAAATCCACAAACCTTTAATTTACTTTCTGATTCATGTATCCTGTTCTCTTTTATTATTTCAATTGTGGGGCATATGACTGTGATATCATTTATAAATAAGAGCTGAAATGTGAGCTCATCAGCCACACATTAGCTGATTTAGGTTGCTAGCATGAAAGTGGTGGTTTCGTTAGCCACACAGTTGAGAAAGTAAATCGGTAAATGTCCTGTAATTGTTTTAATGTTAAAAATCCACTATTAGACAAAAACAGGGGAAGAGAGTGTAGAAACATTTTGACACTTTCTTGATTTAAAAAATTAAAGGAGTGAGTTTGACTTTTTGCTCTCACCTGACTGAGCAGTTAAAACACTGAGCCTGCCCTGACTGAACTAAACTGAAATTATAGACTCTCTTTGAAGCTGATTAATCTAACACTTGGACACAAATGAAAAGCAAAGTGCGGTTTTACACGATTTAACTTCATCTTTACTGAACAGCAGCCAGCTGCAGTGACCGTGGAGAACTTCCGTGGAGCTATCAGCTATCAGTGCTCCTTCAGAGACACAAACCCAGATGGAGATGCTGCATAAATACACTGTGTTTACAGTTCAATTTGTGACATAAAGTAAAGTTTAGCTGTTGTATTAGTCTAAGAGAGAAAGTAGCTTTTATCTTATGTTGCACAAGCCTTTTGTTTACATTTCTAAACGGATTGTCTTTGAATCTCTTTCTCTGCTGAGAATGAGGAAACTTTGATTTGCTATAAACAAAATTGTGTCCATTTCGGGAACAACTGCAGCATACAAAAAAAACTGCATTAGGTGGAAAAAATAAGGGAAGTGCAGTGATCAGATGAGCTGTCTCTTGCTGACCTCAGGTTTTACTGATCGCTGAGGTCTGTAGAAATGTTTTCTCTCACTCAGTGCCTCGTCTTAAACACAGGCGCTGTCAGAAAAGTGTTATTTCACTTCAGGGCTTTTTTCACGCCTTTTGACCACTAATAATAACACGCCAATGGGTTGGATTAGCTCAGAAACAAGTGAAAAAATTAGCTTCAGCCACAGCTTAGGCTAGTTGCCTTCCCATAAATTAGGGATGCCAGTAATGAGACTATTTATTCTGTTTTTTAAGTCTTTAAATTGAAACCTCAGCTTAAAAAAACCTGGAGATATTTGATTTATATATATATATAAAAAGCAGAAAAGCTGCACACCCTTGTCTTTGTCATGAGTTTGTCCGCCTATAAATGCAGGAAAATATTTATTTATTTAATTTTTCTGACCTTTGTGCAGTTGCCAGATTGCAGTATTGTTTTACACCTCTCAAGTATCACATGAGCTTCACACGTGTCACATGACCAGCAGTCAAATTCCATCAGCACTTCTCAGGAAAGCATGGAAAATTAATCAATCAATAAATAAAGTTAAAATTAATAAAGTTAATTTTTAATAAAAATAGGATCCATTCAATAAATGGACAATGAGTTTATTCTAAGGTCTTTACCTCAAAATTAAATTGAATTGAGTTTGTAAGAAAAAAAAGGCGTCTATGGCAATAGAGAAATTGAAATCTGTGACCGGAAGTATTTAAAAAACTGGGTCAACAGTATTTATTTCATTTATGATCCTGTTTATTTTAACCTGTTAACATGTGCACTTTAGGTATGGATATTGAGCATCTCTTACAGGCGTGACCACTGAGACCTCTGCAGGTCAGTGCAGAGCTCTCTTAGCAGCTTTTCCACTTGAACGTGCACAGAGCACATGGTGGCTTAGTCACTCTTAGATCTCACTTATCACATGACTCGCAGCTGCATCACATGACTGCACATGCAGAGCTTTGCTTATATCAGTTTGGTGTAGGAATGTTCTTCTTTTCCTCTTCATGCGGAGTTTACAGGGTTTCACGAAGAACATTAACACAGTCCAGGTTCTTTTTCTGTTTCATTCTGCAGGTCATGAACGGGCTGGTGCAGACCACCGGTTGGCCAGCAGTGGTGGCTTGTGTTGGCAACTGGTTTGGAAAGGGGAAGTAAGTAGTGGGGGAGAATTCATGCTGAATGTGCATTAGAAATTGCTTTTTCCCCTTCTTTTTTCTTTCTTTTTTTGATGGCAGCAGAATGAAACACAAGCACATTGTCAAACCAGGCTTGGTTGTAGGTCAGACGACACTCACATCATAAATTAAAGTTATGAGCCTGAACAACTGGTTCTCACTGAAGTAGAACTACAAGCACAGCAAGCAGACAGACATATTAAGAATATATAATTGGCTCTAAAAATACACTAAAGAAAGGGGCAGGGAACAGAAAAAAGAACAATATTTATAGTAACAGTCACATGTCTGTCAGTGTTTGCACTGCTGCTATTGATTATGTCCACCTCAGCCAGTCAAAGAAGTTAGGTTACACTAAAAAGAAGATTGCATGTGTACATAGGTGATGAGTATTGACAAGATCTAATTGACTGCCATTATCAGTTCCGCTTTTAGGTTGGATTCTCGAGCAGTTCCCTTATTAACTCCTCATCAATTCTGAGTGCAAAACTATTGATATCTTTGAGTCTGAACACGGTGTCCAGTTCAAAATAAGCTTTTATGTGACTTAGGTGTGCAAAAGCTGTCATAAGTTTGCTGGAGTCTTTGTGTTAGGGGAATTGCTGTAAACCTGCCTTTACCTGACATATGTAATCATATGTCAGGTGCAACATATTTATATGATAAAGAAAAGCATCAGGAGTAAATATGAGGCCCTTACATATGAAATTTTAACTTCAACAGATAACAGGACTGTTCTCTTTTTCATTCATCTCGATAATTTTGCTTGTCACTGCTTTGATCTTTGCTCATACTGAGGCTCCCGGCTTGTGGCTGGCTGAACTGTGGATAGCTTTAGCTTGAGACATTTTTCCCATGTAACGTGGCTACATGACTACAAACTATTTAACAATATAAACCTGGATATTTATGGACATAAAAAACAAAAACATCTGTTACCAGTTTCTGGCAGATGACTGCTTTTTAACACAAAACTGATCCCTAACCTGTCACTCAACTCAAATACGAGGATTTTGACAGAGTAAACTTGTCGAAAAATCACCATATTTGAGAATTGAAACTCATCATTTTACTGTCATTCTATTAATTTCTCAATGACTCCCCTCAGCTTACAAGTAGAGGCACCTCTGCAGCTTTGTATCGACCATAATGATTTTTTTACTCCAAAGAAAATCTCAATATGAAGTTTCAGGCAGACATGTCAGTTGGAACTAATTTAGCAGATTGACAGATCTGGAGTGGAGAGATAACCTGTGTGAACCGCTGCATCTGGAAGTCCTGCACAGGCGGTGCATGAGAATGACATACATCATGTTTCAGAACTGGATATTGAATAATCTAGCACCGGCACAAAAATCCTGCAAAGTTCACCAAATGTCAATTTCACCAGGTTTTTTCTGGCCATATCAACAAACATTTTAAGTTTTTTTTTTTTACCTTAATCAAAACGTGAGAGAAAATGGACATCATGCTTATTAGTCAGTTAAACAATCAGCATGTTCATTCATATGTACATTTGTAATCTGGCTAAGCCTGTTTTCCTGCCTCCCAGTGGTCATGCTAAGATATGTTAACCATTGTCTGGGTCCTGCAAATCTCTTGTGCTCCTGGATTCAGAGTATCAGAGAGCACAAGAAATGATTGTGAATCATCACAGCACACACGCTCTCTCAGATAAAAAGGCAACAAGGTCAACCAAAAAAAAGCACACACAAACCTGGAAAACACCCTGATGGCTTTATCCAAGACCCTGCACAGTGTCTGATAGTTCTAGAGAAACAGGAAACAGATAAAACTCTTTCTTTTCTCCCTTTTTAATTTATAACGTTTATAAATGTGTGTTTTTACTGGCCTTCCACTCACAAAAGCGGTGACAGCTGACACACACGTGACAGTTTTAGGCCTTAATTTGTGGCTCGCAGACATTATTTATACATTTGCCACATTGTTTACATGTATAACAGAAGCAAAGCATAGTAGGCCCCATTTAAACCCCAGTAGTGATCTCTGTTTTAATGAACCAGAGCCCTAATTAAGTTCTTGCCTACTTTTTACTTCCCCAAATGTCTTCAGTGCATAAAACAACATAAAGGCATGCTGACAAGCTTCAAAACTCCAGCTCAGCATTCATGAATCCATTTTGTAAAACTGACTTTCAGCAGGAGAACTTCTCGTGACCTTCTCTGTTTTGATTGCCAGGCGTGGCTTCATCATGGGTGTGTGGAACTCCCACACCTCAGTGGGAAACATCCTGGGCTCCCTCATTGCGGGAGTCTTCGTCTCCACGGCCTGGGGATTATCCTTCATCGTCCCCGGAATCATCATCGCCTGCACTGGGATCCTGTGCTTCTTCTTCCTGGTTGAGAGTGAGTTTCCGTTTGTCAGACAAAATCCAAAATACTTCCCCAAAGTGAGCTTTAAGATTTAATGTCTCCCATCCCATTTCGTCCGTTCTCTTTTCAGAACCTGAAGACGTGAACTGCTCATCTCCTCAGCATCATGTAAGTTACAAAAGCAACGCATCCTTTCCCCTCTTTCCATGAAAAAGTCTGCTTGAGCTGTTTATTTGTGTGTCAGAGTGGTCAGGAGAGGAGTCAGGAGGGTGGTGAGACGGCGCCTCTCTTGCGGGACTCATCCATTGTTCATCCATCCATCAATGGAGCCGTCTCCACTGAGCCAGACGTGATTGTTGAGGAGCACAGCGAGGCCATCAGCTTCCTCGGAGCGCTGCGCATACCTGTGAGTGGAAATGGCACCTTTAATCACAGAAATGTGATTGATTGGCTTTGAATGTGCAGATATTTGTGCCATATTTTACAGTAAAAATTTCCCATCACGCTGAGTTTAACTCAAGGGTTGAAAATTGCTAACTTTGGCACCACCTAGTGGCTAATTAAAAATATCACTCCAAACAAACGTTATAAAAACTATTTTAAAGTTTCTTTAACAATGAAAAATATTCACAAATTGTTTTTATATTTATATTATTAAAGTTGAGGTTGTCAGACTGTTTTTGTCACAGCTGTCTGGCTTAACTGGTCACTTAAATGAAAAGGAGCCGTTATCAATGTTATTAACGAGACTTTTGTTTCTTCGAAAGTCACAAACCCACGCGGCTCCTGTGAAAACGGCTCTGTGTGTTTATCCTGTTAAAGATGGGAGGGACAGTGACTGGTCGTTTAATCTCATTGTTATGTTTACTTTGCTGATAATGAGACTGTTGCCTAGTAACAAATAAGACACATTTTACACAACAATTAGAGACCAATTCATGCGTCACTTATTATCACCTTTACTTCACTCACTTTGACTTGATCACTCCCGTGATGATGATCGTTTTTGCTGTTAAGCGATTACCTCTTCCAACCAATCAGCAGCGAGCAACTTATCCGCCAGACAGTACGGAGAGCGCTGCAGAAGTCGCCTGGGGGCACTTAACGCTTTTTCTTTTTTTTTTTCTTCAACTGTCAAAGAAACAGTTGATTTTTCCAGTCAGTGTTTATTATGACTTTAGGAAAGAACCTTATGAGAAACAATTACTTTCCCATAAATATGCCTGTCACAAAGACCCGCCTTCCTGGAGGTTTCTGCTGGAAACAGCAATGATTCTGTTGGAATAACGTTAAATGTGAATCAAAGATAATGATTAGGAATTTACGTGAGTATATCTTAGGAAAATTAAGACAAAATAAGAGTTATAAAGTTGCAGTTTAACTGCAACTCTATAAATTTCGCCAGTGCAAATAGTCCTGATCAAAAACAAGTTATAACTCTTTTCCACTCTTCAGTATGCCTGGTTAACAAACACTACCAGTGGGTTTTATTATTATTGATAACATGGTGAATTTCTGCTGTTTGTTACTGTTAAACTGTTTCTATGAGTCACCTCTTTCTTTGTGATCAGCTATTCATCAGTGGTATGAAGACAGGTTTGCATGAACAGGTCCTGAGCAGTGAATGAGTTAAGCATAGATACATGGATACACATTAAATACATTATCGGTACCTGTGTTCATGTATATCTCCTAGGGAACTAGGAGAAACCATAGTCATCTGCAATCATATGTGCACTTAAAAAAAAGGTTGTTTTTTTTAATCACCTCAAATTGTTCTATGCATGGGGAAAGGCCCATGCAGGTGAGAAGGTCTAAGAAATTCAGAACCCATGATGTGACTCACAGTCATTTCCCAATGACTTTGAATAAACTGGAATTAAGTGATGTCCTCACTGTGGGTTCATGAGAAAGAGTCAGAGCTGTTTTGAAAACCGTGCATGGATTTGACACGCAACTCTGCTCCTGTCATTGTATTAGAAGGGGAGGGTGTTTGATTTCCACCTGTGTTGCATCTCTCTGATGGTTAACGGTGAATTACAGGATGACAGACACTTTAAGTTGCTTCTGGGGTTTTTTCATGATGTTTTCTGTCTCTCAGGGCGTGGTGGAGTTCTCGCTCTGTCTGCTTTTTGCCAAACTGGTCAGCTACACCTTCCTCTACTGGCTTCCTCTCTACATCTCAAATGTTGGTCAGTATTTACACACATCATTTTACTATTAAGATAACCTAATGATCAGTTCACGTGATTTAAAGCAGTTTTTAGAGTTAATGCATTTGTTTTGTTTTTGTTTTTTAGCACATTTTGAGGCAAAAGAAGCAGGAGATATGTCGACATTATTTGATGTCGGAGGAATCTTGGGTAAGCTTTGAGTCTTGTTTGATTTGTAAAATCACTCAGTCAGTTCAGTTTTTGTCAGAAATAAATATGCAGAACATGATGCAAAAATGCATCTTTGCAGTGTGACTGTGTCACATACGGCTGTGTGACAGGCGGGATTTGGACCCAAATGCAGAAAATAAACTCAAGACTTTAGCTTTATTCCTGTAACCCTAAAGGAATGCTGAAAGTAAAAATGTTTGCACAATAGGAAACCAAAATATCAGATATATCATGAAACACAGGAGAAGGAGGTGCAGAGCATTGAGGAACGACATGAGGAAGGGCAAAGGGAGAACTGGGGTTATAAATAAACACAAGATAATAAGGAAGATCAGAAACACCTGGGAACACAGCTGGTACAAATCTGGGATACAAGACTAGGAAAGGAAAACTGAATGTTAAACACATGAGACAAAGGTTACGAAAAAGCAAGACAGGGATACCTAACACAGAGACAGATGGTCAGATATGGTACAGGGAAACATGAGGGAGACCTGAAGACCAAACTCTGAGTACAAACAACAACAGCTGTAACGGGGAATAAATACAAGTGAAATATACAAAGGTGAAAACTATGCAGTAAGTAAAAATATAATAAATATATAATACATATATAGTTATTTTAAACTAATTATAAACAATTATAAGTAGTGATATCTTAGTCTTCTGTAGAAACAAAGATCTTTAAAATTAAAACTAAAAACTTTTTTGAACACTTGTTTTTAATGAATTCTTAATATTAAAATCTCCCAATTTTATGCAGTCAAAATCTTCACTTTTAACCTTTAAATAACCTTGAATTAACCTTTAAATTTGTGCAGTTTTTACTATTCAAAGTATAATATATCGCATAATATCCATGCTCAGTGATAGCGATAGAAGAAAAGGATTCTGAATTTAGGCAAGATTTCAGGTTGTGAGGTTTGAGTGGGTGGCGACGGTGAGGTAGATGTGAAGTTTTTCAGCTGTGAACATTTCATGCAGGTATCTCCTGCTCTTAAACAGTTATGGGGGTTCAACAATTGTGGAAAAAATAAGACAACTTAAAAGGTGTCAAATTTTCAACCGGCCCGTATAATTCAAGAGACCGTAACTCTGAAAATATTTGTAGGAAGATGGAAAAACTTGACTGAACTGTCTTTGTGTCTGCAGGAGGCATCTTGGCAGGCCTTGTGTCTGACTACACTGGGGGGAGGGCGTCGACGTGCTGCGTCATGCTGGTTGTTGCTGCCCCCATGGTGAGTGTCACCTCTTATATTAGATTAATAATACGATTGTGGAGCAGTGAAAATGGACGGGGGTGGGAGGGTGGCTGGTGTAAACTTGATTTTTAAAAATCCAAGAGGTCTACAACACTTTCATTTAAATAACTAACACTTGTCATGGTTAGAGGCTTCTGCATACAAGCCTTAATCATGGGTGAAAAACCTCAAATTTATTAAATGCATCTTGCTAGTACTGGGTTGGACCCTCTTTTACCTCTAGAACTGCATTAATTCTTCATGGCATCGATTGAACAAGGTGCTGGAAACACTCATCTGAGATTTAGGTCCATATTGAGACGACAGCCTCACACAGTTTCTGTAGGATGTGACTTTCCCGTTCCACCAGATCCCAAAGGTGCTCGATTGGATTGAGATCTGGTCACTGTGGAGGCTATTTGAGCACAGTGAGCTCATTCTTATGTTCAAGAAACTGTTTGAAGTTGTTAAAAACAAGTGTAAAAAGTTCAAATAAGTTTTCAGAAAGTTCAAGTTTTTTTTTTACAGAAGATCACTCAGTGTGTGGGAGGTGTGACTAAAGCAACACTGTGATGTCACGCTTCATGAAAAATCAACACCCAGTCTAAGAGTGCTGTTTAAAAAGGATAGGTGTATATGTATTACGCTTTTGATACTCCTTATGATCATGTGGTGACAATAAAGAAAAAAACATGGATTATCTTCAGCTTTATAGTTGAGGGAGCGTCGTTGTTGTCCACTGGCACCAGATTTGTTCCATTCAAAATAAGAACAACTCACTGAAATATGGAAACAGACAGTATATATACAGACAGTATATTCTGCTGTTCACAAAAGTCAATCACAAGTGTGTGTTGGTGTTTTTGCCTTTTTTGTGTTCATGCAATTTTTTTGTAACATCTAGTAAAGAAAAACAAAAAAAAAAACAGAGAAATTAATTTAGTTGCAGCTTATATGTAAAACTGGATCAAAGTTAAGTGTTATTTTGGCTCCATGTTAGTGTAACCACAATAAGGTAATTTTACCAAAAAAACACAAATAGAAGAAATGATAATTGATCTCAGACACTGTAACATTGAATGCAAAGCCAGTGTTATTCATAGCATGGACTTGCAGATGGAGCACTGCTATAAATGTCGACCACAGTTTTTGACCAGTTCAAATCATAAAAAACAGAAAAAAAAATTTGATAAGGAGATTTAAGTGTTTTGTTTTTGTCTTTGTTTTTTTTTCCAAATCTGCTGGTTTTAACTAATAATGACACAGAAACATCCTGAGCAGCATTGTTAACGCCTGCTCCAAAAGCAGGGTGATTTCTCTCACTGGGGTAAAAATTATTAATCATTTTGACCATTTTTTTTTTTTGACCAGTTTTGTCATCCGAGTTCAGGAAGCTTCTCTCAGTCAAAGTGTATTTAATGTTTTTGACAGGATGATATTTCACACTGATGTGAGAGAGGTTTCTGGCTGTAATAATTGTCACCCATGTGCAGATTTTCCACAATTAGTTGATTGGCTGATTATTTGTTTTGCTCTCTTCTCAGCTTTTCCTCTATAATAACATTGGGCAGAGGAGCCTCGGTACTACAATCGGTAAGACTTCTTTATTTTGTCATTTTTAACTTTGATACTAATCACATTAAAAACACCTTGTTGTTAAAATGTTTACTCAAATTACATTCTTGTATAATGTTTAAGAGTTTATGACACAATATTATGGAGTGTATGTAGCGTATGGTCATGATTGTAAACTGGTCACTTTGCCAAAATCAAAGTAAAATTCAAGAATGTGACGGAAAGAGGAGACAGGAAGTATTGCACAGTAAAGCATTTTTGATAATCAAGATGTCTGGAAATTGATCACAAGATGCAAGATTTCATTGATTTATTGATCATGTTTTCAGTAGAAAGAAAGATTTCAGAGTTATTAATTCATTATTTGAGCATAGATAACTCACAGATTCTTTACATTTGCTTACATTGACTTGAACTTAGCTCGAACTGAAAATAGATTAGATAGACTTGTTGTGGATTCAGCCCTCACTTATACTTTTTCTTTCTGTGTAGGTATGCTGTTATTGTGTGGAGCCCTGGTGAATGGACCTTATGCTCTTATCACAACTGCTGTATCTGCTGACCTGGTAAGGTCTAAGGCATCATGGGAAATCCTTTGCTTTACTTAAAAATGTCTCCGCCATTGGCATAATGATGCTTCCGTTGCCACAGGGGACACACGAGAGTCTGAAAGGAAACGCCAGGGCGCTGTCGACAGTGACCGCAATTATTGATGGGACAGGATCAATAGGTATGCATATCATGACTAAACGTTAAAAAATCTTGAGCTTAACTCTTTCATCTGTAATTATCATAATAACTAAGGAACAAACGAGTTGGTTAAGTCAGCAGAGGATTTTAAGTCTCTTTTGTCTCAAAAAAAGCCCAAAATCCTCCAGATGTCACCTGTTCAGCACCAAACTGCAGACAGGTAAAGTTAGCACCCATCTGTTGATCATGGTGGAACCATTTAGCCTTTAAAAGTGTTTGTATTGCCCTCAGGAGTTGGTGGACACTAAAAATAGAGCTTACATCTTACTGTTAGTTTGTTTGCCCATGAACTCCTCCTGTGTGAACAGGAGATGAGAAACGAAACCCGACACGCAGGTACATCTTATTCCCCTCAAGGTTTTTTTCTATATCCGATGTTATTATGACGTCATCAGGTTGCCCAGCAACCACTTGCCAATGAGGTAGACATTGGACTTTACTCATAGTTTACCAATGGCACCATATAAAAGCACTTCATGATCTGTAATTTCACAAAAATGACATCTATAATGTATATCCATAAAACTTTAATTAGGCTTGATGCGTCATCGTGTTGCCTAGCAACCACATAACAAAAGACTAAACAGTCCTGTAGCGTGGTCATGTACTAGTATTCATATCATACTCTTTATAAAACACGGAGACTATTAGTTCTAATATAATTAATGCATCCTTGCATTTCTGTCCACATTTGTCTCATGGTTTAAATTAAAATTAAAAGCGTAGATAGAACATAAACAGTTATTTTGTCTTTTGTACTCAGGACAGCAGTTTGTGTAACTGTAAAAAAGAAGATGGAAACTGATGAAGTCCTGAGAGACTAGAAAATTGAGTACTTAATGTGTGATTTAAAAGGAAATGGCTATTTTTCCATTTTGTGTTTTCCCTCCTGACTTTTTCATTTAAGTCTGAATAATTCTTGACGACTTTATGCGTTTACACTTAATGACTTAATTTTATGCTCTCTGCAGGAGCTGCACTGGGTCCTCTGCTGGCCGGTGTGATCTCACCAACTGGCTGGAACAACGTCTTCTACATGCTCATCTCTGCTGACGTCTTAGCCTGCCTGGTCAGAGAGCAATCTTTATCTGTTCACTCACATGGAATAAACTTGTTCCTTTTTAATGCAAATGCCAACCAGTTAATTTAAGGGTTGTTGTGGTGGTTCATCCTAAATTTATTATTGTGTCAGCATAAAACCGCTGATGCAAATGTATACGAGAAAACGATATTAAACATTGTACACTCACTGGCCACTTTGTTAGGTACACCTGTTCAGCTGCTTATTAAGGCAAATATCTAATGAGCCAATCACACAGCAGCAACTCGAGCATCACAAACATAAACGTGGTTGTTACCAATGTGTGCCTACTAAAGTGGGTGAGTGTAACACAACAAAGACAACAAAATTGACAGCTAAAGTTACCAAACAAACAAAATTACAACCTTACAAACAAATTTAGTAATTCATTCATTTAACAAAGAAATAACGTGCAGTGGGCAGGATGAATCAACAGTGTTCACATTGAAAACATAAGCAGACTGGTGTGAGGTAGCAAAACAAAGCATGTCTGAAATGAAAAGGTAACTTATTCCAGTTGGAAGGTTTTTTAACAGCTTTCTTTGGTACAAAATGGACATTAAAGAAAAACTGCTCAGAACTTCTTATATAGTATATCTATATAGTTTACTTTAAAAATAAATTGGCACCGGTGAAACTGGCGTCTTGAATAAAGGAGCCAGCTGAGTCTGTGAAACATCTGAACATACAATTCTGCGGTTATATTTACCACAAACATGGTACCAGTCTCATGTCATAATAGTCCATTATTGGCAATGTAAGTTACATGACGAGTCTTTGTGTAACATTACTGGTATGTAACTGGTGCAATGCAGAATATCGGTGCCTAAGTCGAGATGTTGCCGACGCGAAGCTAACCTCAATTCACTTGATTTATGTTGAGAAAAGGAGCAAACAATAGTTTGCCAATGCTGTCCTGTGGACCTTTATTTCACTAAGCTCCACATGGATCCTTTTTTATTCCTAATGATTTTTAAATATTGTGGTTTGTGAGTATGCCAGAGAACTTATGAGAACCACTCAAACCCCCAACTGACACTTCTTTTGTTTGGCTCCAGTTTTTGTCCAGGCTTGTTTACAAGGAAGCTCAGAGATGGTGTGGGTGTGGACCCAGAGCCAGAGGGTGAGTATCATCGTCAACGCCACTGTCTCTTTTTTCGACCTTTACCTTCTTTGTTTACATTCATTTCGGGGAACCCTAGAGATTAAGTAAGCCAATACAGAAAAGACTGATGTTTAAATATGTTTAACACAGCCGGTAAAAATGGAACACAATAGGAAGGCTTTTTACAAAAAAGCCTCAGTTTCTCTAGAGGTTGCATGAAAAGAAGGATGCCTGTGCATTAAAAAGGGAGCTGGGGAAATGTATTAGGATTGTTAATATAATAACTGGAAGCAGGTGGAAGCCATTAGCCTGGCTCTTCCCTGAGGCAACAAAATACACTTTTGAGAAAAAGTAAAGCACAGGAATTAGTTATATTGTGCTAGTTTAATCCAACCCTGAAGTAATTTGTTTTCCTCTGTAAACCTGAACACATCTGCACAGTAATCCAGATTAGGTGTTTTATTATAAACATGAGTCATTTATTCTTCAGAATATACTCACAGAATGAAATGAAATAATCTGAAATCAGTGCATCTCTGTTGTTTGCTGATAAGCTAACAGTGTAGCATATGATTATAGTATCGGTTTTTCTGATCAGCCTCTACCTGCAGGAATTTTGTCATCCTCTAAACTAACTGTGACTTTTTATTGCAGGTTCAATGAGCTCTGAAATCAAAGTGAAAACCAAAACACACAAAGGGAGGAAACAATGATGAAACTGACCTCACCGTACAACCAACTAACTCTTTTTTTTTTAACCTCCAACTTGGACAATCTTCTGCTGAGCTGATGATTGAAGCCTTCTAACTGTACGACAGTATGCTTCTATAAGGAGACAAATGTCTTTTTGAGGACTAATCCACTCATTCTTACTTGTTTTTAATGTTCTTTTAGCATTAAATGGTTTACACTGTTTTTTTTCTTATTGGGTCTTTTTTTTGTCTCCTTGGTGTTTGTGCCCTTTCAATGGCATTTTAGGCAAACAAGCTGGAACACTGGCTGAGTCAGAAACTGCTTCAGAGGGTTTTACATGCAGTAGAAAGTCACCGTGTAACTGAAAACTAAGTGTAAGGAACTAAGTAAGAAAGTTTTGTGATTTCAAATTTGGAAATTGGCTAACACTTTATAATGTGGCCGTGACTAACAGGGTTCGTGTAACATGCCACGTGTGTAGTCAGTACAATCAGTGGTGTGAAAGGAGAGAAGTGATACTGTAAATAATTTTAAATACTACAGGCATAAGTACACTGTAATACAATTTAAATTGTGAATAAGTAATTTTCTTTTTTTTTTTTCTTCTTTTTTTTCTTTTTTTTTCTCTTTTCTTTTTTCCGTTCTTTTTTTTTTTCTTTTTCTTTCTTTCTCTTTCTATGGAAACTGTAGAAGTTAATATTCACCTCAAAAACTAATTACCGCACCACTACCCAAGCCACAGCACGATGAACAGGAGTAGTGAGGTGTGCAGATCACTGCACACACAGCTCTTTTCCGTCTATTTCTGTTGGCATTTTCTCTGGGAATTGATTCAGAATTTGTACCTCAAAATCTTCCAAAACATGTCAGAAGCACAAGGAGTTGCCTGACTTGTTTAATTGTACAACAGATACATGTGTTTGGAAGCCAGATGGACCTTGAAGAACAGTCCAGATTCTCCTCAACAGACGTGAATAAGTAATTTTAAGTACTGTTTAACATTTTTCTTGATAATTTTGCAGAAAAACAAACAATATTTCTGTATGTTACATTGCAAATACGTTGTACTTTTCAGTGTTTTGGTCATATTATGAGCTGGTTTAACCTTCCAGAGCTTCCAGAAAATTAAAAATGACTTACCTACAAATACAATTTTATGTAATTTTAAGTAGCTAAGTAAGTAATATGACCCCAGCTACAAAAATACAGCGGAAACTATTGTGAAATATTGTGTTTTTGCCCCAAATAACATGAAATTGCACAATACTTAAATTACTAACAGTATAATTTGTGTCTCCTTTATTTTCTTGGAAGTTAGGCAAGGTCATGTCAATCTACGGCCCATAGTACGACGTACTTATGATGAAAGCTGGGGAATTATTGATTGTTTTTCCACAAAATTACCAAGAAATTAACTACACAGTAGTTTACTTGTAGTTAACTAAAGCTAGAGACTGTTGGATCAGATGGTTTTACCAGTCTTGCATGAGGCATGGGGTCACGAAGCTACTTCCCTGAAGCTTTTCATGTTAACTTTTTGAAGGAAGATTTTTTTAAGTTGAATAAAAATGCTGTCAGTTCTGCTGCTGTATGTGGTAGATTTAAACTAAAAGAGACGATCGGTTTCTAGTGTAGATTATTGAACAGCAAATAGAAAAATTATTATTTTTTCTTATATTGTTTCTTAACACTGTAAAGCTAAACTGCCGGAAATGCAAACTTCTTTTGAAACTTGAATGTTTATTAAGCCTCCTGACAAATAAAAAAAAGAAATTTGCACATGATTTTGCTACATCTGGCATTTCTGTGTAATATATTGCTTACAGTATGCATGTGTCTGATTGTATACGTCAGGCTTTTCAGGTGAAAAAAAGTCACACTGATGTAAAAGCCATGTATCAAATATGAATAACTTGACATTGCAGAGTTAAAGAATCAATACCATGAAGTGTTTTTAAACCACAATGGATGTGCCTCATTCACTGCCAGTTAAAAATAAATATTTGATTTTATAGGATTTCCTTACTCATGGGGATATATGAGGGTGGTGAATGACAGGAACATAAAAGCTGCAGCTGAGATGACGATGCCTGATGCCCTGAGGCAAAACTGGAAATCTGAGATTTTTAACAATCTGTGCAAATTATGGGATATTTAAGCCGGAGCTCAAACTGGAAATTTTCCGGTTTTTGGATGTTTGCATTTGGTGTTTAATTGGGAGGTTCAGATGTGGGTTACAGTAAGATTTCATGGAATTGAACACGTCAGTTGTTTATGCACACTCTGAGACTTGGGGAAACTTGAGTATAAGATATTAGACTGAGATATGGTCTAACTAAAGATATTACTGTGCGGTGGATGTGGGTGATTTTAATAATATGTTATTTATTTCTTTGTGTGAGTGCATATTTACCTCCTGCCTTGGAGAGAATAAATTAAAATTCAGTGCATCTCAAAAAATGTGAAATTTGAATTTCTTTTTTGGTAATTAATTATAAAAATAAACTGTTCAAAAGTCTTGAGTCACCCCTCACCACTTTATATTTTGTGTTCAAGAAACTAAAATGTCATTTTTAAAGTATCCTTGAAAGTGTTTCTTTGGACACTGTCTACTTTTCACTTATCAGTTAATCTATCAACTGAAGCCTCATCAGAAAAGGGCTCAGTGGCAACCTGTCTGATGGAAGGATGATTACAAATTTTAAACTTTTGGTTCAATTCTTCATCAGTGTGTGTGGAGGAGGTTGAGACACAGTGAGTGTGAAACATGGTGGAGGCTCTGCCATAGTGTTGGGCAACATCTTTGCCAGTGCTATTGGAGATCTTGTCAAAATTGATGGAATTATGAAATCAGATTTGGATCCCCCCACCATGTAATACCATATGGAAAACATTTGATTGGCAGCAACTTCATTTTTCAGCATGACAACGATCCTGAACACACTGCCAATGGTGGGTATGAAACACTGTCAGTCATGACAAAAATACCCCAACAACACAGAAGTTCAACCTCTTTTTATTGAAAGAAAGTAAATAAATGTTAATAAACATTCAGTATGAGGTAAATACAAACGATTCTCTGAGACTCAGAGGATCACACGTCACTGTTTCCATTTTCACCTTTACAGTGGTAGCTTCAGTTACATCAGTAAAAACATGACTCTGCTGTAACGTTACATAACATACAGTAAATATAGTGGCTGTTTTCATTTTATGGCTGAAGTTGGAGTTTGGTCCCACTGCAAAACTTTAACCCCGGACAAAAAATATACAATGGACACTCAAAAGAGAAACTGCAGAGAGGCAAACACAAGTGAACTGAGGACAGAGCAAGCTACGAGCTACAAAATAAAGAGAAACTCTGTCAACACTTGCTTAAGTGCTCCACTTCCAAACTAAAAACAAAACAAAAAAAAAGGTCTGGTGATATTTTATATTTTACAACTGTCAACAAACTGTCAACAAATCCCACAAAGACCCCAAAAACCAGCAATAAGCGTTGTGTGTAGTTCCTGTGATGCGATTCATGTCAGAGGGCGCATTGCAGGCAGTTTTGCTACTTTGATGTGATTTGTTAGTTATTTTCTTTAACTTGACTATAACAGGAAATGACAGCTTAGCTAAACACAGAAAGTGACAAGAAAGTGTCAGTATGAAACACTTACAGGTCGTAACCAAGTTCAAACATTCAGACTGCAGCTGTGTTAGTGTAGTGTGTTATGCATAGACGACATTTAAAACTGGGTATGTGCTAAATGCAGAGATCAGCCAGCTCTAAGCAGATCTGATTGGGCACGTAGTCCCCGCTGTTGCCTCCACAATGAATACAAAACACAGTGTGGAGGCAAAACACAATGATGGTGTTTCTCAGCCATTAGCTGAGTATCTTTTTAATATAGCCCTAAACCAACAGAGTTTAGTAGCTGAGAAACTCCCGCACTGTGCTCTGCAATGACCTGCAGAACAGTCAAAGCTGCAAAGTTATGCAAAAGAAGCAGGCATTCTCGAGAAGAGCTATAGGACACAATGGAGAGCAGTGTGATCCAGACACACGTTATTCTAACTAATCTGTTTGAAATATAAAAGAGCCTTTTACGTATGAATTATGATACAAAGGAGATTTGTTTATTTCTCTGGAAAACTTGAGTGTTAAATGGCACAAAAAATCCCCATCAGTTATTATTTCAGGATGTAGGTAATGTAACTGCTAGGATTCACTGAGTTGCCTGCAAAAGGGTCTAAAACGGTTTGAAGAAACCTCCACATCTGCCATAAAACTCAATATCCATAAAAGTGTCTAACACATATGTGATTTGTTAACGAACCGTGCAAATAGCCCATTCAGAGCTTTGATAAGAGCCAGATGGCATGATGAAATTCAAATTATGGTTCAAAGTTTCATCTGTAATGAGCTTGACACAGGGCATGGCATTTCTGTTTGTTTTAATACGTGTTTTTTAACTGAAATAAAGTCGTTTCATGTGACATGTCCAGATCTTATTCAGGTACAGCGAGAGTACAGTGTTGAATAAAAGTAGTAAGTTGCAGCACTAACAAACATACATGAAACCTGTAAAATCCCTAAAAACACCCTGAAATCAACACTAAATACAATATAAACATTAAAAAAACAACAGATGAGAGGAGAAAGATGGCATTATAAACAGGTTGATACGCAATATAAATTATTTTAAGTGGTGGCAGTTACAGGCTCAGACAGGACGTTTCCCTCCATTGTTTAGGATATTTGTGTGTGTGTGATTTGTGTGTGTGTTCTTCATATTTGCAACTGAATAAAGAGTCACTTGAACACAAATCAAACAGCTGAAGGCTGTTGGGACTTGCATGAGCAATGAAGTGAGTGTTGACAGAAGAGTGGTGGCACGCAGTCCTCTGCTTGTGCTGCTCCCGCTTCTTTGTCTCATGTGTCCGTGTGAGCTTTCACCTGTAGCTGTAACCATGTGTGTTACGGGACAATGAGCGACTCCATGCATCCTTCTAGAAGAAAACTACCTTCAAAAACTTCATGTCATACAGTTTTTCAGTGGTGATATGTGGGATGGTTCCATGTGCGGTACCATGACCTGAAAGACCAGAGGGAAGATCGCAAGCTCTTAGGCAAATGTCTTTAAAAAGTACAGGAAACAATTCTGATAAATTAAAAAAAAAAGGTCCACAGTTTTATTTTTAATATTGGCATTTAAATCTGTATATGTAAAAAAGAGCAGAACTAATGAAAGGAAGCCATGCTATTCTAAATATACATATGTTGTCCTTCATTTTTGGACCTATTTTTAAACCTGAACTCATCTTAATAGCTCATCAGTCAAGGGGAAAACCTACAAGCGCAGTGTTTTTCCACATACATATATAGATACAGAAAATCAAGCTCCACAAGCAAATCATCTGAAGAATAAACTGAATAAATTAATACACAAACAAGGAAACTGTCATGGTCTCCGACTCTTCCTTGTGAGTTATTTGTTTCGAGTTTTGTATTTCACTTATTACAGTGTTTCCTGGTTTGTTCCTTTACATTTATATTCTGAGGTTTTGCTTTTCATCATGACTTCAGTTTGGCTTGTGTTTTATTCCTTGAATCTCAGTGTCTTGTTTTAGATTTTACTTCCCTTGTCTTGTTTTCTCACTTAGGTTCAGCTGTCATGTGTGTATCCACTCCCCTTGTCACCTCGTGTGTGTTTATAACTTCAGTGTTCCTATTTCCCTTTGTTGTGTCCTCTCTCTCGGCTGTCTGCTCTGCCATTGTTTTTTTCTATTTTTGTAAGACTTCAGCATTAAAGCAGTTCTTCCGTTTATGTTCCATCCCCGAATCTTTCATGGTGTGTCCATATCCTGCCTGGCACACAGCCGATTTATGAGGAAATACTTCCTAGGCTTGCGTAATAATCAGAGTTTTGACAATACGTCTGAGTGTGTTGCAAAAGAGTGCTGAAAAGTCTTAAACAAAAACAACAATGCCACTTTTTCATATCTGTTAAACTCCTGCACATAATCCATCTCAAATACCCTTTTTGTCTGAGCTAACTGCTTATTGGCTTTAGTTTTATTTTTATTGGAAGTGGCATCACTCTCCTCATTTAACTTGTGCCAATAAAATTACAAACTGCTCATTTAAATTTCAAATGACAGACGTTATTTAAGTGCTGACAGATTGGATATCTAAGCAAATTAATTATTTTTTCAGTTTCTGAGGAAAAGTTAAACAAACAGTTTCCATTGTTTTTGGAGTAGATGTGAAGCAGCCAGTTATTGATAACGGCTTGTGAAACACTCTCTCCATGGTAACAACGTCCTGAACTGACATCCTAAAACTAATATTGATGCTGGAGTGAAGGGAAAAATATCTTTTACAGAAAAACGGGATGTCTGTGTGACTCTTTCTTACCCTGACGTGCTGTAGGAAGCTGCACTGACTGGAGAGGTTAGAGAGGTGGAGGCTGCAGACAGACCGTTGGGAGATGCCTCACGGCTCATACTATTTGGGGATGAACTTGAAGAAACTGTAAAAACAAGGTTAAAATATTATTTAACATGTACGCATATACAGATGATTACTGTATACACATGACAGTGAAAGGCACATTATTGAAGCTGGATGGGACTTGCCTCCACCTGAAGCCAGAGGGCTGTAGGACCTGGATGCAGAGGCCTGAAACAATAAAATGGATGTTAGGATGGTTAAACATACTGGCATTACAAAGAGCAGGTTATAGGTAACCCTCTAATATATCTACCAATCCTCTTGGGAGGCGTTTAAAGTGCTTGGCTCAAAGAAAAGACCAACTTAAGACCTGTTTACTTTGCGTGGCTAACAACTTACACACTATACTTGGACTTTTATAATTAAAGATAATTAAACATTTCCTCTCTGCAGACATAAGAGTGCTCTGCCACCTAAGTCAAAGAAAGCATATATCAGATGGCTAACCATCCTGGAGTTGTAGGTGTGAGACTTGACAGGTAGAGTTGATGTCGGGCAGTAGATCCTCTTCTCCTTCTGGCGACGGTTACAGAACCAAACTCGAACCACCTCCTTCTCCATGGACAGCTGCTCTGAGATCAGGGTTATCTCCTCAGAGTTGGGCTTAGGGTTCTGAAATTCAAAAATATGCATGATTTTGACCTTGTAATTTTGCACAGGAGGTGCATAACGTTGATATCTGCCTGACAAACAATGAGTGTTCAAGGTTATTGAATGAGCACCGTATTAAGCAATGATAAAAGAAAATTACTTGGTCGTCACTAAAAGGATTCTAAAACTCAATCAAATTAAAATTAAATTGTAAATAAAAATCAAATATAAAAGCAGATGAGAGTTAGGTCCACACGGGGGATGTTCTTGACTGAGAGGCCCATCTCAAAACTGCAGCCGATGGTAGTTGGACATTTGCATAAACTAGAACGCCTGCACGGCAGCAGAGGGAACAAAGAGTGGAGGCTGAAGGCCAACTGTCAGGACTATCCTATTAATTTCTTTGTCTTCATGGATTCAGCCAGCTCATGTCTACAGTCATCCACCATCTTAACATTCCCGATGTACCTCTTTTCTTACCTTCCCTCCCACAATACAAGTCCTCTAGTTGTTTGTTTGCATCATACTGTGTTTTACTAACCCAAGTTTTAGATATCTCCTTCTACAGGACAGATTTTTCCAGGTTTTCTTCATTAACGTGTAACGCTTATTCAGTTATAAAGGATTTCACCATGCTCACCATGAAAACAAGACAAGTAATGAATGAGTCTTACATCCAGGAAACGTTTCTCCAGAGTCATTTTGATGTTGGTTTCAATGCTCGTCCTCTTTTTCCGTTTGCGCCCGTAGCCCTCCATCAGGGCCGGCAGAGAGCTGGAATTGCTCATCGAGTCAGAAGGTGAGTTCTCTGATGTAAAAAATGAGATTCTTAGATTTTATAACATATTTTGTGTCCCAGTGTTAGTATTTTACATATTCAACATTTCTGAGAAGATGATATCTGATGGGTTTAGTTGTAGCAGACATTTTTGTAAATCCACGGGTGTGATTAACAACATCAGCCATATCTGCATTCCTTAGTGTTAAATCCAGACTTCTTATGTCTGCATGTTAGCTCATGTAATGACTGATCAGGCGTTTCATATTTTATTAGGGCCAATTCAGGTATAAATAGCAAAAATAAAATAGTGCTTCACCCTGTAAAGCCTGGACTGCGAAATGATAGCCAGAAAATTGAATATTTATTGAATCTTCTGATAATTAAAAAAAAACAAAAACATTAATTTGCTTACATGAGTTTAATTTGCCACATTTGCTCCATGCAGCATCCTGCATTTTTTACAATTTATTTATTGCTCAAAAATATACTGCTCAATTTATTTAGATTTAGAAAACACACATTTTAGAAATCTAACTAAAATGTGTTAAAAACTAAAAATTATATTGCTATTTATACAGGCAAAAAACTCACGTTACATGTTACTCACACCCAAATTTGAGGATGTCACTAAGAAGTCACGAATTAATCAAGCATAACATTCAACCACTAAAACTAATGATTCTATTCATGAAGGAAGAAGGTAAATAAGTGTAGTTTAGCATCTTAATAAAAATAAAAATAGAATTGTGATTTACTATTTTTCTGTTTTTTAAAACAGTAGATTCATGAATCAAAGCAATAATTATATTTTAGCATTACAAATATCATCTTGATTAAAAAGCTTGCACGTACGGGTGGATTAACAGTTATAATTAACAGTTAAACATTTTTTTACTGTGCAGATTTTCAGATCCTGATTTTCTGTGATCAGCAGTGGCTGTACTATATGAACGAATGCTCGTGAAAATAGGTGAAAAAACTTGTTGTGATGAGGAAGAACAGTTTGTTACAATTTTAATGGTAGTATAGGAAACATAATAAGAGTTGCTGCGTACCGGCATCGCTCAGCCATTTCTCCAGCAGAGGTTTGAGTTTGCACATGTTTTTGAAGCTCAGGTTCAGGGCCTCAAATCGAGAGATTGTGGTCTGGCTGAAGTCATTCCCGTAGAGTTTTCCCATTGCAAGGCCAACATCTCCCTGTGAGTACAAACACAACAGAACACAAAACATTGATGGATCTCTCATGCAAAAGCAATTCAATCAGCAAATCGTGGTTTTTAAGCCATGAGACCACCGTTTGTGTTTGATTTCCACCTACAATTGGTTTTGCTTATTTTTTCCCCAACTTCCATCTTTTTTGACTTTCATGGGAACTTGCTAGATAGCTTTAGTTACTACTAATTACAACTGTTTACATTTAGGGATCAACCAAGGCCTGCAATGCAGAAACGATCCCTTTGCCAAACTAGCTGTCCTTTGCTAAATAAGTTTCATCACTATTCGGATACAACTTCTTAGTTGGACTTATGCACTATGAACTTCGTCATTAAATTTTTGTACTAAAAACTGCTTGGTTAGGTTTAGAAACTGTGAAAAATGGTCATTACATTTGGATCTGTAGCTTTTTTCTTTAAAGTTCTTTAAACTGTTTTTATAAGGCTATAAAATCAATTAATGAGATTTAACAGGTAACACTAGACTATAAAGAGGCATTGGCTGAATTATTAGTTGTAGCTTTTAAATAAAAAATAAATAAATAAAACTGTATAGGACTTGCAGGGGGTTATGCAAGACCTGGTGTACTGGCGAATTTGTAAATACTCTGTCAGAAACGATCCATCCGCCCCTCTATTTTCTCATGCAAGGTTTATGGAAATTCCCTTGAAGCAAACCAGCAATATTGAATAAACACTTAGTGGTGCCAGAGTCTTGTTTTACTCTTCTGGAACTGATTGTCGTTTATCTACATGAACTTGAATCCCTCCCAAATGACTTGTGGTTATGAAATCATGAGGGTGGACATGTGGCCTTCTTTGCCCTCTTTTTTAACCTGCTTAACTGTGACCATATATGTTTTTATTATTATTATTATTATTATTATTATTATTATTATTATTATTATTATTATTATTATTATTATTAAGTATCCAAGCAAAAGCAGTAACAAATCTGTAAGATATAGGCTAATTACTTAAAGATAAAGGTGAAGCTAGATACAGTATAAACCTAAATCATGGAATGACTGGTGGATTATGGGCTAGGATAGGCTCCAGCCTCCTAATTTCTAATTATAAGATTATGTAAACATGGTCTTAAAAAGAATCAGGACTCTGATGCATAACTGAATAAATTAAGCGTGGTCACCACAGGCCAAAACCACACAACTACCATCTGGTTTTCATGAGCATGTTGCAACACCCAGAATCTTGTGTAACTTTCTCTATATTTTTTGCAGCATAAAAAGAGAAAACAGTCAATGCACTGAGTGAATACAGTCTTTCAGGTCTTTTTATAGGGCCTGATTTACCTGAGTGAAACCCAGTTTGATCCGTCTTTGTTTGAATGCCTTAGCAAACTGCTCCAGATCCTCCAGCTCGTTAGGTTCCTCCTGTGGAGGCACCGACATGTGTTTGGGCATCTGCAGGTGGGACATGTCCATGTGGTTCTCCATGGAAGGTCCAGCCAGACCCGAGCGACCCATAGCCTGGATCAGAGAAACATCACAGAGGGAAATCTTCAGTTTCCAGGTGATGTAAGGTAAAAAAAAACAAACAACACAAGTTTTTACTGTACTGAGACAAAAAACGACTGTTATGCATATGCAGGACAAAAGCTTCAACTTCGGCTTTTACTGTCTAGTTTCTTGGCAGGATCATAGATGTCGCTTTCTGGGCTGAACAGTGAAGCCAGCTGAGGTGCCTTCAACTCACATTCTGTTTAATGGCCAGCAGGGGGCGACTTCTCTGGAGTTGCTATGAGTTTAATGGACTTAGGACTGTTGAGAAGTCTGTGGAAAAACAGTCCTTTGCAACCCTCATTAAACACTTTCCTGATGACTTTCTGTGATTGGTAACTACTTCCAGGCCACGATAAATAAAACATGTTCATTTTGTAAATTATGATCATTCTAAGAGTCAGAAAGGAGGATTATCCTTTGTAGTAACTGTTCCCCTTTATTATATATCTAAACTTAATTAAACAACTGTCTTCTTTTGCTTTCTGAACCTCCGTTTGGCAGTGTATCTTAGTGCATTATTAGTTTGCTCTGTTTTAGGTTAAGATGTGAAGCCTGTATACAAATTTCTGACTATTTAGAGTCTCCTCTCTACTGGAAATACTGGTCAAATTAAGGATGATTCCTTAGACAGAGTGTGCAAAATGCAGAACATTTGACTTGGCTTGCTGTGAATTCACTGACTCATTTTTCTCCCAATTTAAAAGCAACACTATCCCTGAAGATTATACAAGGTTAGGTAAAGACAACACAAAATAAGCTCAATAGTGAAATAATGTATTGTTCTAAAGAGCATACTGAATTCAATCATGGTGCTGTAAGAGGATGCCACCAGTGGAACAAGTCAGTTTGTGAAATTTCCTCCCACTTAGATATTCTGCGATAAACTGTAAGTGGCACTATTACAAAGTGGAAACGTTCAGAAGTCAGCCGTCAAGTGGCGACCACGTAAAGTTACAGAGCAGGGTCACTGGGTCACCAATGCTCTGCTGATTCAGTAACTGCAGAGCTCCGAACATCCTCTGGCATTAACATCAGCACAAAAACTGTGCGCCGGGAGCTTCATGGCATGAATCCTTAAAATGTCATCATGTTGTTTGATAGGTGGCTGGTCAAAACAATTGATCATATCACATGAAAGGTCTCCTTTTTACCTACATATTGATAAAAGGCTCATTTTCCAGCTGTGATTCCTTCTGCATCAATGTAAATGTCTAATATAGCCTTAATTTAACATATGCAAATCTAACTTAAGGTTGTGAAATAGAGAAACATCACCGGTGTTCACATTTGCTTTATGACAGCTTGGATCAAACATGTTTAGATGCTGGAGAAGTTTGTGATGCGCTGGCGCACGCAGGAGGAAGTGGAAGATTTTCATAGATTGAAATGATTACTTTTCAATAAATATCTCAAGTTTAAAAAAAAAGAGTTATAAGTAGATGTTTTTTTTCCTTTGAAGCTTTGAAGACATAGCTTGAGAGTGGGTAGCGTGTGTTAAAGGAGAATACCATTGTTTTAATTTTTTAATTTATTATTTTTTCCACATTCCAGATACCTCGGAAACCGGATGTTGGAGGTGGGAGTGACGTAATTCCTGAGTTGTTCCAGTAGTAAAGTTATGTTATACTTTTATTTCTTGTGTTTTACTGTGACGCACTTTACGAATTTCATCTGTGAAAATGGCTATATAAATTAATTTGACATATTTAAACTCAGCTAAGTAAGCTGTAGCAATTTATGTAGCACTAGTAGTTTTTTATTGGTGCTTAAACACAATGCTGCCCCATGTTCATGTGCAGATCCTGGTCAGCACTCTTTATATGGTTTATTTTGCAAGTTACAAATATACAACAAAGGAAGGACAGATTACAAGTTTTGCAGTTTTATTATGTTTACATTCACCGCCACCATCTTGGACCATTAATGTGAGATTAGTGAGGCTGCTACAACTTTCCAAGTTGGGACTCCAAGTTGCAGATGAAAATTCTGACTTGGAACTTTGTTGGAAAATTCTATTTTTCGGACCTAACTTTGAAGGCATTGTAAAATTTTGCATGCCTTCAATCAACAGACCGACGTTACTAAACAATAAAAATTAGCTAAATCCGAGGAGGTGAGGTGGAAACATTTTTCAGATTTGATGATGTAAACTTTTTTTTTTTAAAGGTATTATGACTTCGATGTCTCCCAAACCTCAACAAAGTTGTCCGTTATCTAAAATTAGCCAAAGCTTAACCACAATTCATTTGTTTGTCAAATGTGCTTCCACAGAAATAAAGCAGTTTTACACCTGTAGTCTTATTGTCTGCCTCTGGTGCAGCACACTTGGAAGTGTTCTGGACTTACCTGTGGAGTCAGAGCCAGACCAGGCTGATGCTGAAGAAGACCAGTTGGGCTCTGGCTGGGAAGAGATAGCAGGTTCTGCTGCAGAAGGGCTGCAAAGAATAACAGCACAGAATAATAATATTACTGTTTGTGACTGTGTGTTTATATTTAAATATTTGACATAGCCTAAGTTGTCCACATAAGGCCAAGTAGGTAAACTGTTCTTGGTTTCAGCCATCTGTTAGATTTCGGATAAGCTTACAAGTCAGCTAAAATGCACGTGATGTTTGCTAGCAAACTTGATGCTTTTGCCGTTTTCGATCTTTTAAGCTGTAAGAGTATTTTGCTGTTGAACAATTTTAAAGAAAAAACAAGCCTATTTTTTTTTAAATGTTTGACTATTCTTTTAAGACATTTGTTTAACTTACTTTGCCTGGGTACGAAAGAAATTCTCCTGCAGGCTTGGTTTTATGCTTCTGTTTTTATACAAGCTTGATAGCAAGCTATAAAACAAGCTATGACACGTTAAGAGGTTGTTTTGTGGTAAGCTAACCAGCTGATGTGTAGATGTGGTGTGCAAAGTTGCTGTCTATTAAATGTCTGTTCTAATATGTAATGGTGCCTTTAACCCCTGAAAGGAAAGCACTGGTCTTAACTATTCCTAGAGCTGTGATCTGACTGGATGTTTTATGATACCTCACCTTGGTGACTGGAGGAACTCTGGGAGAGCAGGAAGGGGGAGGGAGATGGCAGGTGAGAAGGAGGCATCAGAACCAGCTGCTGCATGGGGTGGAGAGATGTGAGCTCCTGGAGCAGAAAGCACCACAAGAAAAATGAGTGAGAAGTAAATTAATAAGTCAATTAACTTTAATTTACTTGTACTTTATATTTAGATTTTTGTTGCTACTTTTTTCTGATGATTGTGTTAAAATAAAACACGAGATGAAGTAGTAAAAAAACTGCATTTGATTTCTTATTTGATCACTTACCTTACAAAAAGCAAAAACACAATTTAAAGAATAATGCTAATTACCAAAGCAATAAAATGTGCTGAAGTACTTTGATAATGACTATGGATTTCTAAAATGCAAAATATTGATCAAAAAGTTCACAAATTAAAAAAATATTTAAAAATTATACAAAATCATTAAAAATATACACGCAAAAGTAGGAATTTGCAGTATTAAAGTAAAAACATATTTTTTTGTCAGTTAATCACCTAAGAGCACAATGATTTTAGCATTTCTTAAAGTTTTCCTCCGCTCTAAGGTTTCTGTTAAAGCTGAAGATTTTTGTATTTATAGTAAAACTCTACACATCATTTAGAAACAGAGATTGCGTTACCATAATGGATACATAACTATGTAAGTACAATTCTCCTCTGTAGCTGGTTGAGACGGTACTAATCAATCAGTGTTGGGTTGTTTAATCTGTAATAGCACTTTGGTTTCATTAGTTTATAAATATCCAATATATGAAATAAAGGTAAAAGCAGAAAATAACGTTAGTTAACATGTTGTTTTCTAGGTAAGTAAAGTTCCTGCACTCTCAATACAGAACTGTTTCCAAATGAATGCATCTGCAATAACAATCAAATTAATATAAGAGTATGCCACTGATTCCCTGAGAGTTACTCTATAGTACTCCCTATAAGAAAATAAAATACACTCCCATTTTTAAATCTGAGTCTATATCTTACCCCAGTCAGCTGACCTCCGTGCACTGGAGAGCTCTGTGTCAGGTGGCATGTCTTTACGGTGGAGCCTGAATGAGGTGAGTCATGAATGTCCTCTGTTTTTATCTAAGACGTGGAAAACAAAGCCAAACAACACAATAAACTATTAACTTCTGATGAGGATATTAAAAACCGTTTCTCATACAGCTGTGTGAGACCCCTGTGGCACAGAGCCACCAGGCATGTGGAACCATGGGAGTGAACATAAGTGAATCTGACATCTAATCTCATTTTAACGGAATTTAAATTCTTTATTTAATTGTTTCTGGCCAACAAAAACACGTAAGTTGGGTTTGTGAATAATTTCAATCAAAAAGAAGCCTTGCTAGAAAAAGTTTAGCAACCACTGGTGTAGAGACAGACCACATAAACAGAAAACCTGTGAACCCTTGCCAAGACCAGTTTGGTAACTAAACACGATACAAAGAACGATAGACTCTCTCTGCCTGCTTTTGGGTAAGTCAGTATGCAAATATCCCCTCCCCCACACCCCCCACTAACTAACCCCTGAGAGCGATGGCACTTCCTGAAAGCTCGAGAACTGAAAGACCTGTTTTCCTCTACCAGAGAGAACATTTGGAGAAGTATCCAAACAGCCGCAGACTGTTTCAAAAGAGATTACAGTAATATTCACATTGGCGAGCAGGCAGATTTTCCTGAGGATGTTAACTGTCAAAAAGTTAGTCAGTTCAGCACCGTTCCCATGCCTGTAGGATATTTATTTTGCAAATGAGCCTTGTTATTTAGAGTGTCAAAGGTTACAGAAAGTTATACAGTTTTCCTATCATCAGCAAACTTGTTTAAGACCAAAACTGTCTATATCTATGTCTAAATCTACCATTTACTCGTTTGAGTGACATTTGCTAAAAGAATAAGCAAAAGGGAAATTTTCAAATAACTAACAATCACCAATCATTTTTTATTTCTTCTGTCTACTCCTAAAGCTCAGGTCAGTCAGCTTTTGTTCCAAAAAGTGACGACAACAGTCTGGGAATCAGTAATGTGGGAAATTATTGACTTTTGGCTCTGTATCTTGGGTCTGTAAGTAGTGTTGCTTTTCCCAAACCACAGAGTTTGGGAACAAAGTCAATAACAGCACAGCAAATGTTATTTTTTCACCACTGAAGATATGTCCCAAAATGCTAAAAACCTACAATGTCAAGCTGGACTGTGGTGCTGCAGAGAGCAGCTGTTAATATGCAAATATTAGAAAATACTTAATCATCCAAAGCAGTATAGTAATAATAATAACAATATCATGATCCTGGAGATTGAGTTTAATCTTTGCTCCCTCTTGATGCTCTAACCTGTTATCCACTCCCTGCTACTCTCAGTCAGACGTTACAGGCGCTCTTCAGTTATTTGTTTAGCATATGTATGTGTTGTTTGAGTAAATGTGTGCATGTCAATAATGTGAATCTGATCCATGTTTGTCCTTAAAAGGCACCAGTGAGCTTCACACACACATCGTAGTTTAAAGCCGTTACTGTATTTAAAGCAATACAAGTCATGCTGCTGATAACAGAGAGCTTGTTCGTGGAAATTTCAGCACAGGGAGTGATATCGTGAGCGCTCCTACTCACCTGACGACTGAAGTCGATTCCGTTTCGCTCTGAAAGTCAAAACAGAAAAAAATGAATAATTCAGACTTAATCAAACTTTGATTTGTGACAAACTTTTGTTTTAAATTAACGTGAAATAATGCTGTTAAATAAAGGAGTTTCTGTGGCAGTCGTACAAGTTGAACAGTTTAAAGCTACACAAACCTGCGTAATGTAAATGAATTGTATAATTTTAAATGCAAAGCAACAATGGGACTGCATGCAGCAAAAGCAGATTTGGAGTTAGGTTAAATGTATCGGTATGAGGCTGTAGGGTTAGCTTTTTATGATGCAACAACATCAGATATTTCAGGTTTTTATAAAGTGAGAATTTGCTGCTGAAGAAAATATCACTTTTGAGGGTTGACTTTCTTGACTTTAAGATGTTGAAGAAAAATGTCAGGACATTGTCTGCAGTTGCCCTTCCTCACGTGTGACACACAGCACGACGTGACATCCACTTCAGACCTGTTCCTGGGTAGAGCAGCAGGAAGGAACCGTGGCGCTCACTCACCTGCTGCACACTCACAGGACAACTGCTTGCTATGTTCTCACGCTGGTGAGAATATTAAAGACTGTTTAAAGTACACGCCGCTACATCACACATTTATGTTCTCACAAGAAACTTTAGGACTTCAGTGCAAGTGTGAAGACATCATAAGTCAGACAATACAACTTGAAGGAATCAGTTTGGTAGCATGTATGTACGCATTTAACTGTTTTTATTGTATTTCTAAAGTTTTCTAAACTAAACAACCAACTTAATGATAATAAAATTGGCACCTTGTTAAATGATATTGAAAGAAAACTAATTTAGATTTTTAATTTTTAATTTTTTGCTTAATATTCATTATTTTATCTCATATTTAAATGGTTTAAATGGTGTTTAAGTATCTAGATGCCCCCTCTTCACACAGATGCTCAGAAGTCTGAAGTCTTTTCAAGAAAACTCACTTTTAAACGTATGTTAAATGGACAGAGAGCGATCTCACAGGGGAGGAGAGCACAGAGGTGTGCTGGATAAATTCACATCATTTGAATGTCAAATTTATCCCTCTGCACTGCGTGTGTGCGCGCACTGGGGAAAAGAGAGGCAGTGAGCTGCTGGAGACACACAATGCAAATACACCCATAACTCCTCACCACCATCACTATGTCACCCACTCCCAACCAGACCTCCTCCCCCATGGCACAGCCAGCTTCACAGCCTAGGTTCCAGTATGGAAATGACCAAGACATGCAAATCAGCTGTGAGCGCAGGAAGCCTGTGTCTACGCACACACGTAGATACTCGATGTTTGCAAACCGTGCATTGACACAAAAAGTCACGCACACTAAAAGAAGAAAAAAAGTTTCATCTGTTACATCTGTTAGTCCTTAAACAATGAACAGAATCCAGCTAAGATATTACAAACTTCACAGGGAGCACATGGGACAATATAAACTCTACTCATTTGAATATTTGATATATTATATATAGAGAGAGGTTTCCCACCTCCTCCTCCTTACATTCTTAACACTATGAATAATCTGCTGGTCCAGAAGCAGTGATGTGTTAGCTCATCTGAAAATACTTCTCTACCCTGGCTCTGGCCCAAATGAAGAGAAGGCTTTAAAAATAAGTGACATGTTCACAGTTTCATATTCTAAAACAGGCGCTGTTACTCAAACACAAGTACACAGTGCACCTTTTGGGGACTATTTTTATGCACAAATAGCACAAATCATGTTGCTTTGGTGAGTATTTGTGGCAATATGTTGACAGAAACAAACTATTGTTGTATTTTAAATATCTGACAGTTAATGAATGTGTTCATTGTTGATTTTTGGTCTTTCAGATAAGAAAAGCATACATATTTGAGTATCATCAGCTGTTGCCTAACTCTCCAAATGACCTAAAAATCTGCTTATAGTCACAAGTTCACATGTGAAGCATGGACAAAGTGTTCTAACAATAATCAGTCACTCTGATTTTCCCTGTTTTCCTATCAGCAAACTAATTTGCTCCACCTGCACTGTCTCCATAATGAAGCCCTGTAAAATCATGGCATCAAAAAAGCCTAAATATGGAGCTCTGGTCAGCAAATTGCAGGGAAGGAGTTATGATAGCATTGGGCATAAACAGGAAAGACAAGTTATGATTATTAGTTACCAAACAGTTGGAAAGGACAGCAATTAAATAAACCTTTTCCTGCTCCTTTTTGAACATGTTAACTTATTTGAGAGATATAGTTAATGAGATATAGTTAGGTCCATATATGTTTGGATACACCCACACGATTATTTTACCTTTTTAGCAAAGCACATTTTGAATGTTTTGGATATATGTTGATTGTACTTTCATCTGTCCAATAGTGCTGTTTCAGAGATGCTCTGGCATTTTAGATTCGTTGTGCCATTGGATGGAAGTTCTGACAGTTTTTCTTGACAGTGGAAAGGATCCTGTGATCATCCATTACTTCTGTGGCTTGTGCTTCAAGGCCTTTTAATGATGCACATGTGCCTTATTTTTTCTTTTTTTCTTTTGCAGTCCAAATATACCTTTTTTTTTTTTTTAGAACTGCTTTGACAAGTGTGACTTCACATGGGCCCACATGCAATACACCTTTACCTACTTAATTTAAAAAATGTTTTTAAATTGAAACTAAATTAATTTAAAAACAAATAATCACACTCCATGCCCATGAAAAAACCCTTTACAATTATAGACCAAAGAGCATAAGATCATGTTATTTATATTCCTGTGACTTATATACATTTTTGTAAACACAATTCCCCCTCCTGGCACACCTGGTCAAATATTCGTCAAGCTTCAGTGTTTTTCACCTTGCCCTGCCCCTTTGCTCCTCACCCAAGCTCCATGTAAACTCCAAAGCTGGCTCTTGTAGCGTTTTTGCTTTTCTGTTTTCATTTTCCTTAGAATTTCTTCAACTCTCTTCTTATGGTTTTCATGGCTCCTCTCTTTATTAATCTTATCTAGTTATCAAATAGTTCTTCAACAAGTCTGAGTCCTGTGTTTCCCATGAGCCTGTTTCTCTGCATAGAACAACTGCAGTTTAAATGAAACTGGCTAAAACACAAGTGTTAAATGTTGCTACTATGTACAGTATTTTAACTAACAATAAATTAGCATTAAAAAAATGCCTGGCACACTGTGTTTCATAGTCTAGAATGTTATTGCAAGATATAGATTATGTATAGTAGTTGTCCTTTTAAAGTTAAAGATGCTGAAAAAATTGTTAAAGTCAATACTTTATCAGATATTTGCAGGAAAACTATATTTGCTTGATGCTTTTCAGTGAAACTGGGTGACATTTAAGGTTAAAAACGAGCAGCATTTCAGACATCTGGAAGACTTTGTTTTAAAGAAAGATAAACAAAGGAAAATGGCAATAATGTTCACTCCTTACTGGAACTGTGTCAGTGAGGAGTGTGGTTGTAAAACTGCATCCTCCCACTGATTCCTCTCTCTGATCCTGCAAGTCTCCAGAGAAGACCTTAACTTGTAAACGGATTTTTGTCCTGCCGTTAGCTCATAGTGTTTCCAGATGTTAGTACAAACAAAGCTAGTGAATGCAACATGACAATGTTTCAAATTTATACTGAATATCAAGTTTTGGTGTTCCAGAAATTTTGTTTAAAAGCAGCTGATTTCTTCTGACAAGAACAAGGAAATGTTTTATTAATCACACGTGCTGAGAGGCACGTGAAGCGCACCCGGCACCCAGTTTAAATGAAGTGAGCATGGGCTTAATTAAATTGGAAAAGTGGGGGAAAAAACACCAATGTTTTATTTCCTGTTTAATAGTACAAATATGAAAGAGGAGGTTATCGTCCTTTCACCGCAATCTTCTATTGTCTAATCACACCTGGATCTGATACAGGCAACAGCATCCACTGTCACAGGCCTGCACTGAAAATAAAAGTCGCCTCTGAACATAAGGAATGCATCCAGCGTGAAGGTAAACATTATTTCTTAGCAACAGGTTTGCAGTAAGTGAGCAGGTGCAGGTGCAGATCCTCCTGAGATAAGAACACTTCATATTCTGCCTTTTTTGCTTTCTAGTTTATCTCAAAGCGAGCAGTTTTCACATACAGATGAACTTTTCTAGACATTGCCAGACGAAGCTGTATACAAGAGCACACATTCCCATATCATGCTTTAAACAGTCTTTAACATCTCATCTCTCAAGTAGGAAGTCTGTTTGAAGTCCAGCTGTGTGAAAATTCATAGCATGCAAGAAGGTGCTGTATATGATGCCTCTTGAAAGCTGTACTCAAACTTGTGTTCCCGCGCCTAATGTAAATAGAGCATTTCCATCCAATAGTCCAAACATGTCTGTGGTGGATTCTGCCCTTTAAGAAAGGGCAACTTTGTCCCATCCTGATTCTCCTGACTATGAAGTTCACATAGGAAAAAAAAGAAAATCTAGTTGTATCTCTGTTAGCGTGCAGATACTTTTGATTTGTTTAGGTTTGTCTCTGAGATTGCTATCTGCACTCCACCTCAATGGGGCTTCTGTTTGCCCACAACACTGAAAACAATGTCAAAACCGTCAACAGCAATTTATTTCCAGAGAAAATGTCCCCATTTTTGTGTTTGTTGGGAAGAAGCACCTCTTAAAACACTCAGTTTCTGAGCGCTTGAGTGGAGGCTAAAATCCACTCGAAACATCCAGACAAATAGAAATATCTGCAGATACACCAATGTGTATTCACTAATTTGGTGACTCATCCATTTAAAATAGATCATCACATGACTAATGAAATGATTAGCTGCATCAAAATATCTTCTGTGGGGAAAACAAACGCAGCCGTGCACCTGACCATATGTTGGCAAAAGTACAGACATTTGTCACTTCCACGAAACTGAGCTGTTCACTTCTCTCGCACAGCTATTGTCTGAGTAAAAGTTCCACATTTTCTGCTGCTGCTGGTTCCTGGTTTTGTTTCGTGGCTGCTTGGCATCCTCAGCCCCTGGGCATCCTCAAGCGAAACCAACTGTCACATTTTCCCCACACAAATACACCTTTTCCAGACAGGTGCATGTTGCTTTTATAATGTTTTATGGCCATATTAAAGATCCTCACCTTTTTATAAAAAGTACCTAAAATTTCAGAATATTTTCGTTTAAAGAGATTTTAATAAGCTGTTGGCGCCATGTTAACATTAGATTAAATAAACCTGTAACTTTTCCACTATCTTTCCCCAAAGATAGCTGCAGTGGCCAAAACTACAGCTTTCTAGACTCCAAACTCCATCCGTGCACCATGAAGAAGGTAAAATATCCTTACCCGTCTGTTCACCTGGAGCCTCCGTGTGCTCTGCCGTGTCTGCGCTCATCTTAATATCTGTAATGATAAATATAGCTGATTTTCCTACAGGATTGTAACTTTACCAGGACAATGAAGCACTCAGGCCACCCAGGAAAATGATCTTGAGTTTATTCTAATGCGCCCTCCCCTCCACACCACCGCACAAACTTTACACACTCCTGTGTGATCCCTACTTGTAATATTCATAAGCAAGGCCGATAGCCCCATACAACACTCATCTCCATATGGCGTAACTCAAACTCAACTCGTGCGTTTAAAATGAAATAAAGATATTAAAATGTCATTGATGAACAGAGGTGTTGGAGTAGTGACTCACCTTGAGTTAAAAGCCTGTGCTGCTCCAGTTGCTGTCTCCTCCACTCTCTAAGTATTCAAAAGGAAGCAAGTGAATGTTGGAATAAGAAGTTTTGTAATTCTTACTGCTGCTCATCAGGATTTTCCTAAGTGGGAAAGCATTCACCTCAGCAGTACACCCTGCTGATGACTCTGGCTGATTTGCATATGTCTCTGTGCGACCTATCCAGCTTCAGACACTTTGCATAAAACAACAATGGGCTTGCTTTAAATTTTAGAGCATGCGTGTGTGTGTGTGTGTGTGTGAGTGCATGTGTGTACCAAAACCTCATGTGGAGTTATCCTTGTATGTTTTGAATAACTAAATGATATTTGTGTGATTCCTTCATGAAGGTATTAACTTGGCTGTCTTGAGAAAAAAAATATTTTCATATCATGCAACAAATACTAAAAATTGAATCATGCTGAAAAAAACAAATGTAATCTATAACAGCTGCAAAACTATAAGATAGAAACAAAATATGCCAAGGCTCCATGGACAAGAGACATTTGGGAGAGTACTGAAATGCAATAAATTTCACTGACCCTGTCACTACTCCAGAGTGAGATTTGAAAGCCCTCCAACAAATAATTCACCAAATCAAAACTGGAATAAGAGAATAAATGACACCCTTTTAAAAATGAGTCAGCAGTCAAGGAGCTGAAATTCAAAGAACATTAAAATATGTTGAGATAATGGGAACAGTTCTAGGCTGCAGGGCCTGCACAGTAGTTAGCAGCTGTGAGGATTAGGAGCTGGGCAGCTTGGAGCCGTGTTTACATCTGAAGGGGTCCTAGGCGCTAGGTGAGAAACAAGATTCCTGTGAATTAAAAAGTGCAGGGCTAGAGACAAAGGTGACTGTGGCATATCGCCTTGCCACTAGCTGGAAAATATAGAGTGTTTTTATGGTTATTTGAGACATCCAACATTTTAGTCATTTATTTATCCTAAGTTTATATTTACATTACTACATGAAAGTTAGGAACATCCCAAGTTATGAAAAGAAAGTACATCTATTTACATGTAATGTGGTATAGCACAATAGTGAGCAGGAAGAACTCCTTTTCAGCAGGACAAGACCTCAAGTACCATGCTCAGGAAGGGACAGACAAATAGCTGAAAGACAAGAGGAAGGAACACGGAAGGAAAAGAGAGGAGTGGAGGATAAACACTCAGTGCATCATGGGAAGTCTCCCAACAACTTAAGAGATGGTGAAGGGTTACCTTCTTTTCTACTGGATGCAGAAGAAAAAAATAATTTTTAGGCTGAATGAAATAAAATAAAAATGAAATTTTCATAGTTTTATTTTAGATGCTTATATGTTTTTTACTTTGCACAGAGACAAAATTCGTTTACAAAAATCAAAAACTACCAGGGTCAAAAATCATTAGGCCTCCTGATGCTAAGTGTCAGTTATGTATCCTTGCTGCTGGATAAGTCTCACACACGTCTCCTCAGCAATCCCAGCTCACACTTCGCTGATGAATCTCTGAAGGTCCTCTGGGTTTGGTGATCTGGCATGGTGCTTGGTCTTTAGTTCACCTCACAGATTTTTAATGGGATGCAGGTCAGGGCTTTGTGCAGGCTAGTGAGTTACATTCTTTTTGGTTTTCTGGAGGCACTTCTTCCATCGACGTATGCATGGGTTGTTGTTGTGTTGGAAGACAAAGTGATGACCCAGACTCAGTTTTTTTTTTATTGTGGACTGATTGACATTTTCTTTCAATTCTTCACGTCTTTTTTTCTTTATGATTCCTTCCACCCACTGGACTCCTCCCACCGTGTTTCACTGTTGGGACAGTGTTTGGGTTGTGCATCTCTCCCTTCTTTCTCCAAACATAAGCAGCATCTCTGTAGCCAAAGAGTTCTAGTTTTTTTTTCTTCATCTGACCAAAGTTCAGTTTGTATAATCTTTCTCTAGGTTGTCTTTAGCATACTTCAGTCTGGCTTGAAGGTGTCTCATCTGCAGAAGTGGAATTTTTCTTGGTCTACAAACTCGTGGTCCATAGCTGTGCAAGGGTCTAGTGATCATCTTCTTTGAGACTACCTCACTTGGCTAAGTTATTCAGTAGTGTCTTGGCACTTGTTCTGGGGTCTTTAGACACATCTCTTACTAGTTTTCTTTCCAAAGTCTTTGAAATCTTTCGCTTCCAAAGTCTGCCAGGTTTGATCTGTACTATTTTGCACTTTGTAATTTCTTGATAGTTCTCAAGAAATTCTGTCAGTTAATGTGTGCAAATAGAAGTTGTTTATGATTCTAAAGAAAACTAGTATGTTTAGAAATGCTGTTTCCCTCGGTTTAAAAAGAACTTGGGGAAATTTTGACAAAAACTAAACTAAACTGGGCTAAATTTCATGGGCGGATTTAATAACTTTGTTATTAAAGGCTCTACCTGTCATTCTACTTTTAGGAATCATGAATAAGTCTTGGACCTGAGAGCATTAGAGGACATGCAGTGTATTTTCATCAAGGAGCACAACACAATATCAGTTTGTCAAATGCCCTCTACTGCAAGTATAGACATTTGTGCAGCAATATTAATGTCTACCACCAAAGGATGACATTCCTATTTTAACTCTTTTGCACATGGATTTCTATTAGAGTTGTTGTCAATTGTTATGTTGTTACAATAAGAGGTCTGAGACCATAGTTGCTGGGCTGTTCATGCTTCGCTCTTCATGCTTTGCACTTTGTTTATCTTTTTTTCCCCCTTTTTACTTTTGCTTTCACTTGATAGTTACTTTTAAGCACTTAAACCTATTTGCCTGTGTATATATGCCAATAAAAGCAAAAATAAATAATTGAGAATGATTCATTGATCAATAATAATCACTTAGAAAACCCCAAATGAATTTAATGTAAGTTTAGTTTTAAAAAAAAAGCGGTTGAGTGGAACTTTTAGGAGGTAGTTGTTGTTCTTGGGAGTAGGATCGGGTAGGGAGTAGTATAACATATTATCATATGTTATTTTATTACTTCACTAATTTAATGTGTAGTATGAAGATTATAGTGCCCCCTACTGGAATATTGGCAGCTGAAGCATTACACAAACAGCAGTAGCATGGTGTTATACATCTATTAATATGTAATATGCAATATTAATATTCATATAGGACAATCTTTGTATAGTTATATGAAGATACTGTTGCTTGCTTTTCTCAAACCAGAATAAACAAATGTTATTATTGGTGTACTGGTTACCATTTGCATTTCTGTCCTATTCTCCACAAAATACGACAGTTGGATATTTCTTTACCTGTAGTGCTGTACAGGTGAAGATAGACAAAGAAAAAAAAACTCCCCATATGTTTTTCCCCTGAGCCAAAACTTAACTGATCTTGTGGGCCTAAGAGTAAACAACTGTTTTGCCTTAAGGAGTGCATGCATTTCTTCTTTATTTGCGCTTTCATGAAGTAACCTCATCATGTGTTTGACATCTTAAAAAAGCAAATAAGCAAATAAAGATAGTAGCTCGCTATTGTCTTCATCATCACACCAGTTTTGCTTTGAGTTTATTGGCTTAACTGTCAACAAAAAACAACCACACAGCAAAAAAAACAGAGGTTTTGGCAGTTTGCTGGTCTGCAGCATTCAAGTGTGTGTTAACACAGTGCCAAGCAAGAAAGACATCAGCAATCATCTTAAAGAAGCAAGTCTTGCTCCTCATCAGACGTCAGAAACTGCAAAAAGCTCAAGAGCTACATATCAGGCTCTCCAGCCCTCGATGAGCATGTTAAATGTTAAAAGTCATGACAGTACAATTAGAAAACTGAACACATGCGCCTTATTTGGAAAGGCTGCCATGGGAAAGCCTATGGATGACGATGAGATGAGAAAATGAAAAGAGTCAAGGTGTTGCAATAGCCCAGAGCCCATATTACAGTTTTTCTCCATTGGTTTGGCTCATTTCTTGAAACAGAAATTACATTCTCAAAATAACATGGACAAACCTCCAAACCTCTTGGCAAATGTTCACAACAGAATTGCATTTCTCATTCATTTTATCAAATGGCAAATGCCTTAGTACATGTCTCAGTTGTCTCAGTGCATCTTTGCAAATGATTAAGTACACGTAGCCTACAGTTATGCAGTTAGCCCACATTTAGCACATTTTCCAAATGAATAGATCTTGTAGATCTAAACTGATTAGTTGATTCTCAGTCTAATGATCATTCTCTCCAAAATATGTCAGCATGATTTCATTGTATAAGTACTCGCATGCACAACTGTCTGTTCAATTGTCA